>NC_051408.1:17217636-17218132 GCF_015228065.2 Penaeus monodon
TAGAAAGCGCCAGATGTATTGTTACTAAGGAAGACAAAGACAAACGAGCATTGTTACCAAGAGAAAGGCGGTGAAGAGAGATACACAAAGAGCAAACGTGCAGCGTTACCATAACTAGGCACTGATGTCACGCACATCCTCCCCCGGCTGAAGGTCACCTAAGCTGCAGTATTACCACACTCGGTGAGGTGGGTGGCGGAGGTAAGCCCCCCCCCCCAAGAAAAAAAAAGGAATTTAAAGATAAGAGAGAGAACAGGGAGTGGGGAAAGACTTCGGTTGCCAGCTCGAGTGGAGACTGCCCAGTGTTGCCAGGTGAGAGCAATTAGTAGAAAGCAATGTTAAGCTGATTTGGAAGAAGTATCTCAAGAAAACAGTGTTACCAAATCGACCAACTTTCACTTCTTGTCTAGGAGTGTATTGAGGTAATATATATAATATATACGCAGGGAGAGGTAGAGATGAAACGTAAGGGAGAGACAAAGGGAGATAATGCCAG
>NC_051408.1:17218194-17218279 GCF_015228065.2 Penaeus monodon
TCTGATTTAGATTATTTTGTTTATAAAATGTATAGTATATATAAACATGCATGAGAGAGACATGTATACCAGCAGAGAGTCAGAT
>NC_051408.1:17218405-17218712 GCF_015228065.2 Penaeus monodon
GGCAGGCACACTGTCGCAATGCTCTGGTAGAGATAATAAGGTAACTGCTTTGTTACACCCACGGCCGTGCGGATAATTGCATTAAATACCCAATTAAGCTAACTGACAACTGAGCCAACCGCCCCCCCACTTACCCCCTACACTATGACCCTCCCCTCCCCCTATCTCTGCCCCCCCTCCCCCCTCACCATTCATTGCCGAGCACATCAGTCAAAGCAATTAAAACCTTTGTATAAAAAGTAAATTTGCTAAATTGGCTGCGAAGTCCTTAACTAAAAAGTGTAAATTGAGCGAGAGAGGAGAGGAG
>NC_051408.1:17218812-17220810 GCF_015228065.2 Penaeus monodon
CGCGGACTCCTCGAGTTTGTCAGCAGGCAAGCGCGACTCGCATACCTCCTGGGATGTCCTTCAACATTTGCGCTGAACTTATCTACTCTATATCTCTAACTTACGATAATCTGGAGTCAAGTGCCGTAATGAATCTTTAAGCTAATCTAATTTACTTAATCCTAGACCACTGCAATTAGCGACGTCCTAAATCAACGTGAAGTCCTGTGATTTTAGGTAATCGCACTCTATCTTATCTGACTTCTGAATCGACCGAGGAAAACACATATGGATGTTCTCTTTTCCAACCGAGTCTTAAAACTGAATCCGACTTATTAAAAAAAAATCACTCACAACCCGAGCAAAAAAAAAACACTCCACAGTAACGTTCATGCAGTTCACGACACTTCTTGTTATAACTTGTTACTAAATCTGTTGATCTTTGGTTTGCTTATCATGATGTAAAAACTCACCGGCCCCCGCGATGGCGCAGAGGATTGCAGCGGCGAGTATCCTCATGGTGGCTGTATGTAAGATAGCGATAGAGATACACACTTGTTTTCGCTGCGACGTCTGATGAGCTAGTGTATACCTGTTCGAGTGCTGAAGCCTATTTTATACCCTCGCGCTTCGCCGTGACTCCGCCCACCCGACCGCCCAGCTCGAGAGTTCCTTTTGCTTTCGCCCGTTGTGCATCCCTTTTGCACAATTCTTCCTCGCCCCTTTTTAGTTCTTCACTTTTTTCGATCCGTTGTGTACCATTTTTTGTTCTTATATCTCTGCCTCATTCGCTGATAGATCATCTCCGTTGTCCCGAAAGTTTCTCGAACAATATTACCCTTTGGTTTGCTAGCGAGACGAATCCATTCGCTGTATTTCGAAAGAGACTTCCACGAAGCGATCGAAATCCAATGAAACTTCGAAATCTCTGTCTCTAACCCTCGAGGATTCTCTCTCACACGTAGCAGTGGCGGACGAAGCTGTCACACCAGGAGATTCACGTCCTGATTATATTCATTACGTCTGATCTTTTACGCTTACTCTCAATTATACCGCCACCATCCTCTTCGTCTTCGTTTCCAAGGACACTTGTCTCAGGGGGAGAAAGAAGGAAAGAAACAAATTTGTCCAACAAGATGCGCTCGAAAGTTTCACCGAGAGCTGACCCGTGATTGGCCAGGATTTTTTGACGTCATTATTACGTCATGGCTGCTGCATGAAACAAAGAGTATTCGAAAATAGAGTACCTCCATCAATGGCCTATCGGATGGCCTTCGAACTCATACTGAAAGGGCATCTTTGCCGATACATATGCAAATAAGACAGAAAGAAAAATATAATATTTAGGTAAAAAAAAAAAAAATAGTACAAATGACGAAGTTTATTATAGTGGAAGTTCAAACTTTCTTTATTTGGACTGTCTGAGAATGGTTCATGTTGACGGAAGGAAGCAGTCACTTGAAACCACAAAATAATATGCTTTCTGTTTTTTCTAATAAGGTTATGGCATATTGTACTGGTATATACCAATATTTGCTAGACAGTTTTTACTTCATTAAGAGTATCATTATTGCTGATTGTTATTCCTACTATAATTTCAAAATGATACTCGAAGGTACTGTACATTTATCATTGGAAATAAACGCAAATTACTCAAAAGTACAACCATCCACACGCCTAACATAGCTAGTTGATAATAAGGATAGTCCCCTTCTTAGTTTAGTGTTTTAGACTGAACCTTATCAGAGTATGATATACGGCATATTCCTGCCCTTTTCATTTAACGTCTTTATACACGGTTTTGGACATTTAGAGAAAATATGTATGGATAGTATTCCGCGTCGGACGTCTCGTGAATTACATTGCCATTTTGTTTTTGCGTGATCATTCTTTCTTTTTTCCTTTTTTACCTCACGCTCAGAAATTTTTGCAAATCACAATGTAAAGTGAGGACTTCTAAAATGTACACGGTATGAATCCCATATGTGGTTCAATAAAAAAGAAATAATTACAATTGCA
>NC_051408.1:17220968-17221230 GCF_015228065.2 Penaeus monodon
GGTATCTTATTTACTCATTCATAAAAAAATAATGGACAACAGGAAAAAGAACCAAAATAGAAGCAAGAGAAAAAGATAAAGCAACAAAGATTTTCCCGAATTAAACCCACACAAGAAAAAAAAGCGACCACAATGGCCAATCACATGGCGTCCTCTTGGCGGGGAAATAGGCCATGGAGGGAGAAAAGGAAGCAGAATGAAAAGGGAGAGAGAGAGAGACAAGTAGAATGCATACATATACATTCATAACAAAGATATACCA
>NC_051408.1:17222483-17222597 GCF_015228065.2 Penaeus monodon
CATGGCCTATTTCCCCGCCAAGAGGACGCCATGTGATTGGCCATTGTGGTCGCTTTTTTTTCTTGTGTGGGTTTAATTCGGGAAAATCTTTGTTGCTTTATCTTTTTCTTTTGC
>NC_051408.1:17222863-17224916 GCF_015228065.2 Penaeus monodon
TCATAACCGTGTACATTTCAGAAGTCCTCACTTTACATTGTGATTTGCAAATTTCTGAGCGTGAGGTAAAAAAGGAAAAAGAAAGAATGATCACGCAAAAACAAAATGGCAATGTAATTCACGAGACGCCGACGCGGAATACTATCCATACATATTTTCTCTAAATGTCAAACCGTGTATAAAGACGTTAACTGAAAAGGTCAGGAATATGCCGTATATCATACCTCTGATAAGGTTCAGTCTAAAACACTAAACTAAGAAGGGTACTATCCTTATTATCACTAGCTATGTTAGGCGTGTGGAATGGTTGTACTTTTGAGTAATTTGCGTTTATTTCCAATGATAAATGTACAGTACCTTCGAGTATCATTTTGAAATTATAGTAGGAATAACAATCAGCAATAATGATACTCTTAATGAAGTAAAAACTGTCTAGCAAATATTGGTATATACCAGTACAATATGCCATAACCTTATTAGAAAAAACAGAAAGCATATTATTTTGTGGTTTCAAGTGACTGCTTCCTTCCGTCAACATGAACCATTCTCAGACAGTCCAAATAAAGAAAGTTTGAACTTCCACTATAATAAACTTCGTCATTTGTACTATTTTTTTTTTTTTTACCTAAATATTATATTTTTCTTTCTGTCTTATTTGCATATGTATCGGCAAAGATGCCCTTTCAGTATGAGTTCGAAGGCCATCCGATAGGCCATTGATGGAGGTACTCTATTTTCGAATACTCTTTGTTTCATGCAGCAGCCATGACGTAATAATGACGTCACAAAAACCTGGCCAATCACGGGTCAGCTCTCGGTGAAACTTTCGAGCGCATCTTGTTGGACAAATTTGTTTCTTTCCTTCTTTCTCCCCCTGAGACAAGTGTCCTTGGAAACGAAGACGAAGAGGATGGTGGCGGTATAATTGAGAGTAAGCGTAAAAGATCAGACGTAATGAATATAATCAGGACGTGAATCTCCTGGTGTGACAGCTTCGTCCGCCACTGCTACGTGTGAGAGAGAATCCTCGAGGGTTAGAGACAGAGATTTCGAAGTTTCATTGGATTTCGATCGCTTCGTGGAAGTCTCTTTCGAAATACAGCGAATGGATTCGTCTCGCTAGCAAACCAAAGGGTAATATTGTTCGAGAAACTTTCGGGACAACGGAGATGATCTATCAGCGAATGAGGCAGAGATATAAGAACAAAAAATGGTACACAACGGATCGAAAAAAGTGAAGAACTAAAAAGGGGCGAGGAAGAATTGTGCAAAAGGGATGCACAACGGGCGAAAGCAAAAGGAAACTCTCGAGCTGGGCCGGTCGGGTGGGCGGAGTCACGGCGAAGCGCGAGGGTATAAAATAGGCTTCAGCACTCGAACAGGTATACACTAGCTCATCAGACGTCGCAGCGAAAACAAGTGTGTATCTCTATCGCTATCTTACATACAGCCACCATGAGGATACTCGCCGCTGCAATCCTCTGCGCCATCGCGGGGGCCGGTGAGTTTTTACATCATGATAAGCAAACCAAAGATCAACAGATTTAGTAACAAGTTATAACAAGAAGTGTCGTGAACTGCATGAACGTTACTGTGGAGTGTTTTTTTTTTTTGCTCGGGTTGTGAGTGATTTTTTTTTAATAAGTCGGATTCAGTTTTAAGACTCGGTTGGAAAAGAGAACATCCATATGTGTTTTCCTCGGTCGATTCAGAAGTCAGATAAGATAGAGTGCGATTACCTAAAATCACAGGACTTCACGTTGATTTAGGACGTCGCTAATTGCAGTGGTCTAGGATTAAGTAAATTAGATTAGCTTAAAGATTCATTACGGCACTTGACTCCAGATTATCGTAAAGTTAAGATATAGAGTAGATAAGTTAAGCGCAAATAGTTGAAGGCATCCACAGGGAGTTCGAGTCGCAGCTTGCAACTTGCCTGGACAAGCACTCGAAGGAATGTCCTGCATGACCTTTGCCGGGTTTCCTATAAGGCCGAAGTGAACGGAGCGCCTTTGCTCTGACCTCAAACTGGAGGAGCCGCAAGCAGAGAGCC
>NC_051408.1:17224972-17225065 GCF_015228065.2 Penaeus monodon
CGGCACACTCCTTGGATGGAATGTGCATGTCCTCTGTGTCACCGAACCTTACCCTTTGCCGGGCCTTCCTCTCCCTCCCACGCGTCTCCCTCC
>NC_051408.1:17225181-17225301 GCF_015228065.2 Penaeus monodon
CCTCCCCATCTCTAGCCCTCTCTTTTCATTTTCTTCCCCCTCGTTCTCTTCCTTTCCCTCTCCTCACTCCTTATCCTCTCTTGCTCTCACTCTCTCTACCTACATATATATATATATATA
>NC_051408.1:17225405-17225824 GCF_015228065.2 Penaeus monodon
CGTTCTCCCTTTGTCCTTCCCTCCCCCTTCGTCTCTGTCTTCCCCCCTCTCTGCTCCTCCCTCAGGAATTTCCTCACAGGGGACTGAAGGACAACACACGACCTCGTTGTTCCCTCCAAAAAAACTAAACAGAAATCGTCTCATTCGATTTTTTTTCTCTCTCTCTCCCTCTCGCCTTGAATATTCAGATCTCTTGAGCATTTCCTGCGCACTTTGATCACCTTGTCGTTCGAAGGGCAGGGTGTGAATTATTCGTGTGCTTTTTATCTGTTTTTCTTTTGTCATTGTTCAATCGAAATTGCTGGAAATTTTATCAAGGATAATATTAGAAAACAAGCGGTTTAAAAGAATTATGATTCGGTGAGCTTAATTAAAAAAAAAAATTATCTAACGGTTCTTTTATATTTATGTTGAAAATC
>NC_051408.1:17226007-17226552 GCF_015228065.2 Penaeus monodon
ATTATATATTATATTAGCAGCTGTCTAAATCCCGAAGTTGCCCGCGCCTGATGATCGGAATCACACTTCATCAGACTCGATTTCATGTTGAAATCCTATGATTCTGGGAAATTTAAGACAGACTTGGAGGGACCTGTTCACCGGGCTCCGAGTCTCCGCCCACTCACCCTTACCTGGTCTCCCGTTCCCACCTTCTCCCTCTCTTCTGATCTTCGCTCTTCTCCCTTCTTCCGTCCCTCCCCTTCTCTCCACCCTCTCCTCGAATCTGTTTCATCTCTCTTTCTCCTCTCGCTTTCTCTTCATATCTTCTGACCTGACCTGTCTTTTCTTGTCACTCTCCCTTGATCTTCTACCTTCTCCTTTAGATCCCTCCCTTTTTTTTCGTGTCCCTTTGTTTCATTTTACACGTGTCTTTGCTTTTCTCTTTACATCTGGTAATGTTTTATTTTTCTTTGTTCTTCCTTTCAACGAGCACGTGTCCTGTGTTCTTTCTGACCTGAGTTGACGGCCAGGCAGTAAATATTCAATGTTCAATCTTGTATTCT
>NC_051408.1:17226597-17226924 GCF_015228065.2 Penaeus monodon
TCACCCTCTCCTTTCCCTCCTTTATTGCTCACCTTTCCTCCCGCTCTCACCCTCTCCTTTTCCTTCCTTTGTTTGCGCACCTTCCCGTCGGCCTCTCCTCGTCCTCTCCCTGCCGTCAGCTCTCCCAGGAGGCTGCCACGTTGCACAAGCAGCCCTCCCAATGACCTTTCTCGACCTCGAGTGAGTGAGGCGGCTGGAGACGTGCCCAGAATATACTCTGCAAGATGTTTGCCCGGCGTCCTAACGGGACCCGGTTGCCGTGTCGGAAGGATGGTCGTCCCAGTGATAAGATAGGGTCTATGCGCGCGTACACGCGTGCGCTCACGT
>NC_051408.1:17227071-17227213 GCF_015228065.2 Penaeus monodon
TAAAAGGTATATGTGCATATGTAAATATGCATATATGTACATATTTACTCTACCCTCCATTGACAACCATGGCAGAGGCGGTCGCGTCTCCCTTGCGTCACAGCCTCAAGGGTCGAATCAATGAGGCAGGACATTCTGCATA
>NC_051408.1:17227453-17227610 GCF_015228065.2 Penaeus monodon
TGCGTCCATGAGGGTGACCATGCAAGACGGCTGTGCATGTGCGCACAGACACGAGAACGACTGAAAAGGTTACGTCGCCATGCACGCGAACACGAGGCGCGCGACAGCCTGGCGTGCGCGCAACCGCTCCCGTCATGCTCGGATCCCCCTTGATGAC
>NC_051408.1:17228319-17228512 GCF_015228065.2 Penaeus monodon
TAGAAACGTTGCAAAATGAAGTCGCACAAGTATACGCACTACTGTATAGTGTAAATAATACCCAACCGATTATTAGGCAGATGAAGCATGTCGAGCCGATCGCCGAATCGAGGCCTAGAGAGAGGACGCCGCCAGCCGATGACTTTTACTTTCACCGATGTGTGTAAACCTGTTTTGGAGTGTGAACCCGCGT
>NC_051408.1:17228553-17228708 GCF_015228065.2 Penaeus monodon
GGCAGCGGGTGGGGGGAGGGGAGCGTGGGGAGGTGTATTAACAAGACGGAAGGGAGGGGTCGGTGTGTCGGGTGCTCGGGGGAGGAGGGGAGACATTTTCTTTTTCTTTTTGGGGCTCTTTCTTGAATTTGTTTAGTGTTTAAATTACGTCCCCC
>NC_051408.1:17228741-17229250 GCF_015228065.2 Penaeus monodon
CCTTTCTCCACCTCTCCCTGTCTTTAATTTTATAAACTTTCCACCCCTCCCTCGGCGGTGACTGGGCTCAAAGATATCTTTCCGTGACTCTTCGTTTCTTTTCTGTTGAAAGTCTTTGTAATTTAGTTATCAATAGATGGCGGTGAATGTTTTTCTTTCCCCGAGAAATAACAATACTGCTGGAATATGTCAACCACAGACGTAAGAAAAGGCTTTGTATTCACGATAAAAATATAAGTGAAATCCAAGAGAAAAGTACACGTCTCATTTTAGTACCTGTTATTGATTATAACAATGTGGAATATTGTAAATACCACAGGTTAACAACACAAAATAATATTAAAATGACGGGCGGAAAATCTACGGAGACTTCAACGCAACTTCAGATACCAATCCAATTTAGATTTATTTTCTGGTGACTCCTTCTGTTGGGTCTTCACGCTTCGTTTCATCCCCAGAGCAGGTTCACGCCTTCATCTTCCGACTTCTGACAGTGCACAGTTTATATG
>NC_051408.1:17229278-17232376 GCF_015228065.2 Penaeus monodon
AGGCAAACTCGGCATCCATAAACGAAGGCGAAATGTGAAGAGATTTCTTGCAGGTTAACCTAGATAAATGTCAGCCACCTTAACACTTTTCCCGTGGTTGCGTCTGTCCCATTCTGTTGTTACTTGATTACGTGTTACTTCGAGTTGATAGTTGAAAAGTTACAGCATCATACTGATGTGTAAATTCATTCATTATTTTTGTACTGAAAACCCCCTTAGTAGCACATCTGAGTTAGACATAAAAGTCAGATAAATCGTTTTAGTTTACAAAACGAGAAAACTTCAAGAGAGAAAGTTTATTGTGACCACTAGCAAGTGCAGTGGAGCATGGAACAGAAGTAAGTCAGTGTGGAGGTAAATGACTAAAGCGTAAAAGAGTGAAAATAAAACCGAGGAAATAAGAACAAGAAAAAAGATTAAAATATAATATAGACATTTTATAGCAGAACTAAATATCACTCCTGAATATTGTGCCGCTCACTTGCCAAGCAGCGTTTGATCATGGTTCACTAAAGGAGCAGAAAGTTGCTCGGTGGTTACTGAGGAGAAAGACACAGTACATATACTTTTCAAGGAACGGTAGCGCCCCTCGTTCTTCTCGCCCGAAGCTAAACGACGTGAAGAATCAGAAGCATATTTCACTGACACCGATTCTCGAACTTTCACTCAATGCCTTCGGGGGGTTTCGGCGTGCTCTCTGATTGGCCGACGCCGCCTCAGTATTTCGCGGCGCCATTGGTCCACTCCGCTCCGCCGCGAAAAGTGAAAGCGGGTTATGATTGGTCCCTCCAGGAATGGTTTTTAGGCACAAGGTCACTGAACTTCTGGAAGCCTGCCGAATCGGTCGCGTGTATTCATTGCCTGAATCAGAGCCAAATTCAAGTTACGTGTTTGACCTTTAAAAACGGTTGATGGATTTAAGCATTTCTTGTCTGTTGTGACTTTAGTGTTTGTTTTTCATTATTACTTGTAAAAATGTTTGATGAAAGTACATTTTTTAATACTTTAAATAGGATATCAGTAAATTAAGTTTAACATTTAGTAACCTATTTTTAAGTATTTAATCTAATAATAGACTGAGACCAAACTAACATCTGACTGAACGTAACCATTGACCATGTACATACGACTCTGCTAACAACCATCTCCCCATGCCCCCCTCTCTTCCCCCTCCCCCCTGACCTGACGCGACCCCCGCCAGCCATGGGACAGTTCCAAGACCCATGCAAAACCAAGACTCGTACTTCCGCCCACGAGACCCAGTGTGACGCTTACTACGAATGTTTCGACGGCCAAGCGGTGCTCCAGCAGTGCCCCAACGGCCTGGTGTACCTCGGCAGACGCACACAGGGTCTCTTCGGCGTCTGTGACTACGACTTCAACGTGGACTGCACTGACCGCCCTGGACGAAGTAAGTAGTTCCTCTCGACTTACGAGAACGTTTTTTTCTTCTCTCTCCTGCCTCTTGCCTTCGTCTGCGGTGAAAGGCTTCGCCCAGCTGAACGAGCAGCCCAACCCATGCGACCGGAAGTCCAGAGTCGTGGGAGACATCACATACTGCGACAGGTACTGGCAGTGCGTCGCCGGCACCCCGCAGCTCTACGATTGCCCCAACGGCCTTGTGTTCGTGGGCAGGAACCGTGGCATCGCCGAGGGCTGTGATTACCCCTGGCGCGGAGCCTACTGCGACAACAAGCAGTTTGCTAGTAAGTTTTGCATGCGAGAACCTTATTGCTGAGACGACTCTTCATCGCAGCAGAGAGAGACAACATTTAAAAGATATATTTCTTGATATTCCTTTCTCCCTCCACTGATTCATAAGGGACAGGTTCAGCCTTGTTAACCATGGTGTGTGTAGATGATTCAGCAGAACTACTGCATCAACATATATCACTGTCCTTGACCCAACAACCCAATTATAGTCCAAATATAAACGAGATCTGCTCTAAAATTCTGACCCTGCCTATCCTTGACCTTCCAAAAGAAGTAACTAACTCGAACCCCACCCCCTCAGACCCACCCATCTCCACCGAGCACTGCGACTGGCTCTACGGCATCTTCGGGCACGAGACCTCCTGCACCCGCTACTGGACCTGCTGGAACGGCACCGCCACTGAGCAGTTCTGCATCGGCGGCCTCCTCTACAACGAGGAGACTCACGCCTGCGACTGGCCCCAGAACGTCGCTGGATGCCAGAAGCATCGTGAGTGTCATGTCCTTGTTTGTTGACATTGCTAGTTTAGCGAGAAAAAAGCTGAAAAGTAGATAAAACAGAATATAAAAATATGCATTGGTAAAAATTCCAAGATATTTCAGGGATTTTCCCACTTTCTTTAACGTAGAGTTCTTTTGGGTAAAAAAAACGTCTCACCTTGTACTTTTTCCCCAGCTCTCTGCAAGAACGATGCCAACGCCAACGTGGCCCTCGGTAAGTCCTGTGAAAGGTACTGGTCGTGCCAGGGAGGCTACCCCCGCCTGCAGCGCTGCCCCGCCACCCTCGTGTTCGACAAGCAGTCCCGCCGCTGCGTGAACCCTCCTACCGTCGACTGCGACGTCCCCTCCACCACTCCCCAGCCCGAGTCGGAAGCCACAGGGCCAGCCCGCCCTAACATTGCCCGCCCTCAGCGCCGCCGCAACAACGTTGAGGCCGAACCTATCCAGCAGGGAGGCCAGTTCATCGACGCCCCCCTCCCGTCCGCCCTCCCCAACAGGCCCCCTCTCCCCTCAGGGAACAACTTCAGGCCGGCACCCATCCCCGGCGCAATCCCGCTCTAAGCGTCTGAGAAACAGCTCTCTCCGTTTTCCTCTTTTACAAAGCAGCAGGCTGGGTGGGGTTCGTGACTTTCCTCGCACCCGAAGGGGAGCTACGTGCCACCCATTTCATTTCCTCTTATCTGTGTAGATGGAATCATTAGGGACACTAGGATATGCGCTCCTTCGAGAGGATAGGAGGGCGAGAGCCCCACTCCACGCAACCCATGACCTGAGCACCCTTTTACTCCTCACAGCCCGGGTACAAACTCCCAACACCCAAAGATTTTTGCAAGGTCTAGCAGTGGCGAATGGCCCCCGAGTTGGCATCACTGTAATGGCCTGCA
>NC_051408.1:17232477-17232811 GCF_015228065.2 Penaeus monodon
GGCTCACTGTAAATATTTTTTTCACACAAAGTATTATGATAGTGCATTCCACGACCCCCTAGGCTTAGTTGTTATTTCTGTTTGTAAATAAATTATGTTAAATTTAAGATCTTCATTTTCTTTGTTTCTTCTGATCCGTCGAAGATAAAGATATACTTTCTGTTATAAAAACATACAAAATAAAAACAAAAAGTATTTCTATCCTCTTGTTTTGCCTATTATTTTGCCACAAAGAAATAGTTGTTTTCCACCCTGATTAACGTGTTGGTAATGGCACACATACACTGAAAGTTTGATAAAGATGGATAAAAAGGACAGAAGCGTAATTCTAATA
>NC_051408.1:17233786-17234123 GCF_015228065.2 Penaeus monodon
GTTACGAAATCGAGAGTAGACAGTTACGAAATCGAGAGTAGACAATCGACAGGAAAAATGGACAGAGGTTGGGAGGAAAAAGAGACGAACGTTTCTAAAAAGTCACCGGATTGTGGCACAACGTCAAACTCTACTTCCTCTTTGCCGGTTTTTCTTATCAAGCATTATCGTCAGCATCCTTGTCTTTTATCGGATCCTTACCTGTTCCAACTAAGCTTCGATAAGAAAGGGAAATAGAGATAGAAGTGAGTGGGCTGAGCAACGATAAGTCTTTGATGATTCTGGCCACTTTAAAGATGGTGTTTTGAATGAAAATGGCTGATAACGGCACTTCTGT
>NC_051408.1:17234268-17234335 GCF_015228065.2 Penaeus monodon
TATTGTTGGTTTTACAATCATTACTCTAAAGGGGGGGGGGGGGTAATGATGTCAAATATTAGTTAGA
>NC_051408.1:17234854-17235506 GCF_015228065.2 Penaeus monodon
CATGGTCATGACTGTTCCTGTTGGCAGGGATGATTGTGATGATAGCAATCGTAAAAAAGTCCGCTAATGATATATCATCTCTAACGAATACACTAAAATTGAAAAACAAAAAAGAATGATTTGGGGCATCATAAACAGCTTCAAATTTTAGTTGTATTTTTGTTATCTTATTTAAATAAATTGACTATCTATTGTGATTTCTTTTTCATTTCATTCATCTCTAAATTGGCACAGTCCTTTACTTTTGTTACCCATCAAATATATTTTCTTTGGTGATAGAGAAAATAGCCAATATTAAATATTAAGGGGACACTTACATATTATTCTTTATGATTTTTTCCCCTTGTGGCTGTAATTGTAAACGGTAAATATAAAAAATGGTAAGATATAGAAAAATGAGAAGGAAAGAGTAGCAGAAGTAAGAAAACTATCAGAAATAGAAGGGTGAACTATGAAATAACACCAAATTCGAAAAGAATCTGTTTAAGCAAATAAAGGGGAAAGATATTTTGAATATTACAGACAGGTCAAGTTGAGCCTAATATGTGATTCAGAAGTAAGCAATTGAAAGAAAACAATAAAGCATATAAAATAACGGAGCAACAGATCACAGTTAAACAGGTGAACAACTAGAAAAAGAGAAATGGTGGAA
>NC_051408.1:17235557-17235788 GCF_015228065.2 Penaeus monodon
GACAAATCCTACATAAAACTTAGATATGAAAAACCGTTCTTCCCTCCATATTGACTAGTCATCATTCATGAGAGAATTAAGAATTTGCCAAAGAATATATAATGTCTGGAATAGACATTTACAGTTTTTTTTTTTAAAAGACTTTGATATTATGATGACAAGGGACGAAAGGCTTCAACGTTGATCACAATGATGACTACCCGATTTGGGATTGAATACTTCTTTTTAACG
>NC_051408.1:17235911-17236708 GCF_015228065.2 Penaeus monodon
GTCTCACTTTGTTTATCGACTTGAAATACCTGATTCTATGCAGTAATTCTTCACTTATTCCGGAAAAAAAACCATAATGGCTTTTGTAACCATATATTAGGGCGACAAATCACATGAATCTGGAGAATGCCGGTACCATTTCTCATATAATGAACTACTGTGAATTTCGTTCACATTTCTATTCTGTTTTAGATTGCCTTCGAGATTCTTCGACGGTTTGACGAACATTTGGAGGTTACTCTCTTACTCAATCTGCAAAGAGGTTTCCATAAGGGCCAACATTACTCTGGTGCTCTTCTGATATATCCGTTACTTGCTGTATATCTATATGTTCAGTGCATCGTCTACTTTGTATAGTATGCTGTATTATATTGAGGTCAGCTTTTGGTCGTAGTAATAGAACACTTATTTTTAGATATGAACATATTGGTATCAAACTGGTGCCGTACTGAGTAAAACTGACAATTTTATGTTACAGTATGTGTAGGCGCGCTCATACTACTTTGAGTTGGTAAACTGTTCTGTAACCCTAAAAGATACAGCAGCATACGACATGGGAATGCAAGCCTATCTATATTATACAGTTGACCGACAGAATCCTTGGAGAAGTGATTGAGACAAGCCAGTACGATTGTTCATTGAAGGTTGTTGTATATGCAGCCATTAGGTTGGCCAGTACTTTCGTATTTTCATAAATATAATGTGTGTGCTTACTCTTGCACATTTCCATGGTCTTGATTTTTTTTTTATTGACTCGTTTTAATAACTTAGTTTTCCAGAGTATATTTTCTCATTCA
>NC_051408.1:17236725-17236990 GCF_015228065.2 Penaeus monodon
GACATGAAGCTAAATACTAACCAAGTATCATACATCACCTTATGGCGAATTCATGGCACCGACTTTGTATGATTTACAAAACTGATCCTAATCAAAAATTATCTTTGCACCGGGGTTAACATAGTTCATACTACCCTCTACTCAACACTAGAATGCAATTAGAGTTCTATGTATCTGGCAGTTTTCTCTCTGGGGCTGAAGACGGTTCAAGTCTTTGGGAGTTTCATTCCAGTGCCTTCCCTGTCGTAGTGAGGAAAGAGGGGAC
>NC_051408.1:17237396-17237567 GCF_015228065.2 Penaeus monodon
TGGCAGTTGTCAATTACCAGCATGTTTCAAATGTATCCTTCATTTTACGGTCACGTTTATCTTTGATATGAATCTTCGGTTATTTAAATAACTTTCCGGAAATGGGGTAAATGCAGTAGTGAAAGAAGAGTGTGAAAATTTCGTGTTCAGTGACTGAAATGGAAATTTATG
>NC_051408.1:17237684-17238049 GCF_015228065.2 Penaeus monodon
GAAACATTCTCTGCAGAAATATCCAATCTTATGAATTATATTCAGAGTCATACGGTGATTTTTTTTTTTCAAATATATTAATACATTTTAAATAGCAGCAGAATGGCAGTAGTGACATTAATGATAACAAAGATATGTGACTCTAACAAATAATTATGCGAATTCAAAATAAAAGCGATGAAATAATGCCAAGAATAGGAGTAAGGAAAACATGAAATCAAGACATAAGAGATAGGAAAGGCACAACACAGCGTCAGTCTCGATCTGAATTCCTTTTATTTCCAAAATACAGAAAAAAATGGAGACAATTCTTATATATGTCAGGTTTCATTACAGTCTTTTGAAGATTACAGAAATTGCGAGAT
>NC_051408.1:17238255-17238457 GCF_015228065.2 Penaeus monodon
ACTGAAGACTGATGAAAGATGTTCTCTCTCAGGATGTTAATGAACGTCGAAGATGTTATTTCGTTCCTGGCAACATCTCCTTTGCTGTTTACTTGAAGTAGTTGGCGCTGGAAATACAATGCGAAATGTTAATATCGCGATTCTTGGATTTAAGCTCAATACCTAACTTGTACTTGTACTCTGTCTATGTCTATCTTGGGCG
>NC_051408.1:17238506-17238680 GCF_015228065.2 Penaeus monodon
GGAATTTGCGGCAAGGCACAGACTCTCCACTTATTCGATTCAATGAAGTAGAAGCTTCCTCTGCCGTCGGATATTAGCTACTATCACAGTAATGTGCAGGAGGCGGGATATGTTTGTGAAGGAATGCATGCATTGGCTCCTTGCTCTGCCGCTCTTTGACAACCTTTAGGTTTT
>NC_051408.1:17238796-17239219 GCF_015228065.2 Penaeus monodon
GAGGCAACTCACCACTCAGGCACATATTCGGGATCTTCGCAGGTCAGAGTAGCCTCGTTGAAGACAGTATAGTCACCGCACCCGATGAGTCTTGGGTTTCCGTCCACGCAGATGATGTAGCGGCCACAGTCACGAGCCGAGTACCTGGGGAAGGGCTCGAACCGGGAGGCGAGGCTGCCAGGTTCGGCATAAGCTGGGCACTTGAAGCCGACGACCTCTGCGAAGGGAAGGGAGGGACGGGGTAGGGGGTTAATCACACTGGGGGACTGAATGCAGTTACGCTATGGAAATCCGTTGCTTGGTCAAAACTGTTATTCTTCAGGAGATAATAACGAGATGTTTTTATTTTTCATGATGTAATAAGAATATGAAATGTCAACAATTAACCATTTTGATACTAGTTGACCAAACTACTATAAAAAG
>NC_051408.1:17239259-17239671 GCF_015228065.2 Penaeus monodon
CGCCACGGATACAGATATAACTACAGGCTGAAAGATAGATAGATAGAGCCACAGAGAGAGAAAAGGCAAAGGCAGATATAAAAATACATGGACAGAGGGACACAAAAGGGATAAACCTAAACTGAAAGAGGAAGAAATAAAAAGAGAAAGAAAACCTCAGAAACATTAAGGACACGGAGAACAGGTTCCCCCACTAGCGCGGCCTTCCACCATCACGAGTAACTAATTAGAAAGAACTGCAGTCGCTATGATGGCTTATTAGTGGTCCCGGATTCGATGCACAAGACTTCGTAGTCATTCTTCCTTGACGATTTCTCAAGTTATTTAATAAATATCTCAATTTCACTTCTGTTTGTATAGTTTATCGTAATGTTTCAGTTAGTTATCGTAATTCCTTATCATCTATCCATTT
>NC_051408.1:17239731-17240083 GCF_015228065.2 Penaeus monodon
TCATCCCGAATACTTATCACTTCTGAATATCTTAGTATCTTCAGCAACACATCTTCTTGAGTTGAACTCCTCTCTCCCTCCCAAGCTAATTACTCTAATTATGCTAATGAGTTCTCGAAACAACTTTCCAGGCGTTTTTTTCTTTCTTCATACCTCTGACTTCTTGTATATTTAATCATATTTGTAACTTTATTTTACTCCTCTTAGCTCAACAAAACAGGACAAATGCTTGAAGGAAATTACAGTAGATAAGCGTATGCACAGGAACACATGTGTCAGGCTGATAGAGGGACAACTACACAGAGACAGAAAAAAAATCAGAAAAAGAACTGGGCAAAACTAAGATAATATT
>NC_051408.1:17240136-17240800 GCF_015228065.2 Penaeus monodon
ACTCTTGCCGTCCTGCGCAGACGCAGAGCGAAGGCCACTCACCCTCGGGGACGCAGTACTCCAGGAGGTCGGGCCAGTTGCAGCCGTGGATCCTTTCGTCGTAGGCGAGTCCGGGCGTGCAGGGGAATTCCTCTGGCTCTCCGTAGGCGCACTTGGTGTAGTAGGTCTCGCAGGGGCCGTTGGAGAAGATACCGAAGGAGTATTCGCAGATACCACGGGCGATGGGGGTCACTGAGGGCGGGGGAGAAGGTCAGTTGTGACAAACTCGGGGAGCAAAGGCTTGTACGGGGACCATTTTCAGCTCTATAGCATTTTCAGAGCTAATTAAGGTCAACAATTATACAAAAAATGCATTCGCAGGCAAAAAAAATGCCTGAAATTGAATTTAACTTTTGGATTCTGAATAGGGATTGTCTGAGAAAGCATTTCTGATAAGCGGGCCTTCATTCCTTAAATTTTCTTTTTATAATTTTACTTATAAATCTATGTATTTTAATATAACCTGATCTCAACTTCAAAAAATAATATTTCTCATTAATTGATATCTTGTTTACTCTTTATTTTTATCTTACTCATTGTCCTACTTATCTATTTAATCCCACTTTTGACTTAGACGAAAGTGGGATTACAGGCGTAAAAATAAGACCGCATAATCCTCCCAACA
>NC_051408.1:17240834-17241164 GCF_015228065.2 Penaeus monodon
TGTGAAAATCCCCGGCGCGGGACCCACCATCAGCCTCGCGTCCCTGGCAGTCGACGCCCCAGTGGTAGTTGCAGTGGTTGTGCACGGCGCCCTTGCCGTCGAACAGCAAGCCGTTCTCGCAGGTCTCCAGGGTGAGGGTGCCGTTGGCGCACTTGAAGAACTGGTTGCAGCTGACGGGGTGATGGTACAGCTGCAGGCCGTAGTTCTCGGGGCAGGACGTGATCTCAGGGTACACCACGGCGGGTCCCTGGGGCAGCTTTTCGCAGGCACCTATCGGGAGGGAAAGGGTCATGTAGAAGCGTTTGTGGAATAAGCGGGCGAGACGCCTTT
>NC_051408.1:17242533-17243165 GCF_015228065.2 Penaeus monodon
TATTGCGAGACGCCAAGTGACCAAAGTCGATCGGTCGTGAGCGGAGGTCAGTGTACCTCCGAATCCAGGCCAGGAAAGTGAGCGAACACTTCAAGGACTGCAGGTACACGTACATATAGGTCCATCGAGAAAACACAACGAAAAGAAATACCATTACGCAGATGGTTCATAAAGATAGAAGTCGGAGGAAGACTCGACACTCGACACGTGCATGAAGAGGCGGTAGAGAGAAAAGGAACTTGGTCTTAGATCGATTTCCCTCGCGTGGCGTCTGACCGTCTGCCGCAAATGGTGCAAGAGAATCCAGTCGGATTGACTTCGGAAAAAAAAATTGAATCGGCAAAAAATTAATTAATCTAGTCAAAAATGTGGATGGAAAATGTAGACGTCCAGAGAAATGATTGAAAAAAGAACAGGTTTACATGATATGAACAGCAAGTCCCGCCATGAGTGAAAATAAGGAAAGGAAATGGAGGCAGTAACATCAAGACTTTTGGGCCTTCATTGTGCGGTGAAATGTTACCAACCTTGAGCCTTCCCGGACCTTTAGGGTGGGCGGAGGAGGGGGCGAGGGGGAGCAGGCCCTTGCCCCCCGCCCCCTCCGAGGACCAACCCCCGAAACGCGTGCCCTG
>NC_051408.1:17243222-17243333 GCF_015228065.2 Penaeus monodon
TGGGACGGAGGGAACGCTTTGGGGGACTCGTATCGGTTTTCGAATCTTTTTTCTCAGAGTGCTCGGCGAAGATTGAGTATCGCTTCTTTGCTGTTTTACAAGGACACGCAC
>NC_051408.1:17243755-17244063 GCF_015228065.2 Penaeus monodon
TCCATTATAATGAAAAATAAACGACAAAAACAACAGTCACCAAACAATACGGGAAAATATAACTGCAATACTGATAATTATCATATGCACGGTGTATACATTGTACCCCTATCTGTCTCCTTATCTGGACAAATACATACGTGCATCCAGTGGGTCCAAGAACTAGATCACAGGCAGTAGCGAGTCAGGGTCAGGCACCTGTAAGGGTCTAAAGGAGGGATGGGGGAGGGTGAAACGTGGTGGGGGAGGAGGGAAGGGGGGGGAGAGGGACTCACTTTCACTATCACCCTCAGATGTTCTCCGATACA
>NC_051408.1:17244108-17244381 GCF_015228065.2 Penaeus monodon
GTAGCACTTTTAAATCTCCTTTTTCCTGCTCTGTCTTCTCACTTTCGGACCTTTTGCTATGACTGCACTTTCCTCTCGTTTCCTGCGCTATACCTTACTGGGTGTCAGATTAACACACAGAATGGCGTGTACAGTGTCCCTTGCCTTGTAACAGCTGTTGCTACTACTGCATTCGATATATTCTTTGTATGTTTGTTTATTCCAATGCTTTGTGGGTTGTTTTATAGTTTGATGTAAAAGACTCTATGCTGTATTAAAATATATTTTTTCGTT
>NC_051408.1:17245389-17245486 GCF_015228065.2 Penaeus monodon
AACATAGTCATGATTAGATGAGAACAGATCAGAAAATACAGAAATATGCAGAAAAATGACTTTAAATTCAAGCCGAAGATATTATTTTTTTTTCGCA
>NC_051408.1:17245573-17245836 GCF_015228065.2 Penaeus monodon
GAGAAAACAACGAGTTATGGAAGGCGGGGAAGGGGGGGGGTATAATAGACAGGAAAATATAATGGTTCAAATGGAGGGAAAGTGAATGTAGTCACATAGTCGACTGTCACGTGAAAGTCTACTTCGTCGGATTCAGCAAACTCACTTTCATGTCGGATTTGGTAACGTTTGCCGCTGAGTATTTATCTTGGAAGTGGAATATTTCGCATAAATATCTTCATGTGTGGTATTTATAACTGTGAAAGTTATGGGAGACTTATTGT
>NC_051408.1:17246427-17246622 GCF_015228065.2 Penaeus monodon
GAAAATTCACTTTCATCATCGTTCTTCCATCTGAATAAATTGGAAAACGTATTTTTTTTTCTTCTGCCGATTTACTGAGAATTAAGAATATAACTGATATATTGTAGCGAGACTTCAATTAAGAGGCACACTTTCATTTGTAACATCAAAGAATACCAACGACATAACTCGTCAAACTGGATCCGCGTCTATGAG
>NC_051408.1:17246888-17247157 GCF_015228065.2 Penaeus monodon
TAGCTATCAGTATCTCCTTCACCCCCCCTCCTCCTCCTCCCCCTCTTCCCACCTACCAAGAACATACCACACCCAACTATCACCCACATCTCCCCCCTTACCCCTTCTCCCTTCTTCCCCACCTCCTGCTCCTCCTGCTCCCCCTCCCCCCTCTATATTATCCTTACATCTCTTAGATGAGAAGAACTTGACTCAAATGCATTCCCGAGCAAGGTGTCAGGAGGGGACGAGTCCGCGGGGAGGCAGCTGGCCCTTGCTGCACGGCTCCT
>NC_051408.1:17247483-17247782 GCF_015228065.2 Penaeus monodon
GACTTCAGGAGAAGCAGGAGAGAAAAACTGTTAAATTTCCCAACAACTGCCAGATTTAGAAGGTTGCTTGACCGCAGACAACTGGCACCCCACCGCCTCCCCCCCCCTTCCCTTGCTCTTCGTGTCCATTACTTCCACATAACACATTAAGTTGTCTATTTTAACACGGACGTTAATCGCACTTTCCTGTTTCATCTTCTGCCTCGTTCGATTTGTTGCATTGATTTAGATTGAATGAAGAAATGCAGTACAGTTTGAGCTTGCAGTGATGATGAAATGTACAATTTCATCACTGCTCT
>NC_051408.1:17248089-17248467 GCF_015228065.2 Penaeus monodon
CAGGCCAGGAACTGCAGTGGTTGAGATGAATTCCAGAGATTGCAACACGCCTTCTGCAACATGACCCCGGGTGCAGAGACAATTATGATGTCGGACGTTTTCTCTAATGCAGACGAATATATGCAAGTTGCAAGAAGACGAAAGCAATGGTGACTGACGACGAAAATTCCTTTGACATTAATGGTGTTGCTGATAGTAATATATGCAATGATCAAGTTTTGAATGAGTTGATAGTAATAATCGTTTACTGAAAGATAATAAGTAATCCTTTTATTGATATTAGCAAGAAAAACAATGAGGTAAATATTGAAAGTGGTAATGTAATTGATTTGAGTTAATGTAAATATTACTGATGAAGATAATGATTACTATATCATT
>NC_051408.1:17248545-17248902 GCF_015228065.2 Penaeus monodon
CGCCAACCACCCAACAAAATAATAAACCACTGCAACATACAAAATTGCAGATCAATTATGCAAAGAGATTATTAGATGCCACCAGGGAATATAAATTTCAAGTTCTTTCTTTTCCTTTATAACAGGATCGTCTCGTCCTTCACGAATAACTGTTAAGTGCATCGGGGAATAAAAATGAGGCCAAGAAGAAAAATCAGACGACGTGATCACTGCATGATTTTGAATAATTGAAGGAAGAAAAAAATAACCAGAAAAATGTAATGAAACGTTATTTTCAGCGTTTCTCTTCCTGGCAAAGATCTGAAGAGGAGGAATTCCGCTGAGGTCTTTGTTTCATGTTTCACACGGACACACACG
>NC_051408.1:17249881-17250118 GCF_015228065.2 Penaeus monodon
TACAACAAATCACATTTCATGTCACGAAAGATATAGAAATGATTTAATAGAGATAGTATAAAAATCATAATGATCCTAAAACGATTATAACATTATATTGTTAAGCAAAAATATGATTACAATGGAACTACAAATAAAGATGAATAAGATATCTTAAATATCTTCTTCATAATTTTTAAAAAAATGAGACTAGTGTTTATGCTCTGAATGCGACGGCGTTTAAGACAGATGTAACAA
>NC_051408.1:17250196-17250342 GCF_015228065.2 Penaeus monodon
GAGGCAGACGAGACTTTCGGCTAGAAGACGACTATCGCCCCCCCCCCCCCCGCTCAGAATGACACCGTAAGGACAACAGCGGTTTGGAGGAACTCGATTTTCGTATCAAGAACGGGATGGTCAACGCCCCAGGCACTTTTTTTAGA
>NC_051408.1:17250379-17250893 GCF_015228065.2 Penaeus monodon
GTGTTAAGGGTGGGGCCGTTAGCTCAAGGTCACCCACTATCATTCTGGACCAATGGGCGTCTGGGGTGGAGGGGGTGGAGGGGGAGATGGAGTGGAGGCAAGACTAGCAGAGGGAGGGGAGGGGGGAGGAGGAGGAGGAGGAGCAGGAGGTGGGGAAGAAGGGAGAAGGGGTAAAGGGGGGAGATGTGGGTGATAGTTGGGTGTGGTATGTTCTTGGTAGGTGGGAAGAGAGGGAGGAGGAGGGGGGGGTGAAGGAGCAGGAGGAGAAGGGGGTGGAGGGAGTGGGGGGAGTGGGGAGGGGAGAGGGGAGAGGGTGTGGTATACCTGTAGGTGGTTAAGGTCTTTGTGTGGCGAAAAGGGTTTCGGAAAGGGCGAAGGGATATCAAGAGGAAGATTTTAATTTCAGTAAAAAAAATAGCCCAGTGTGTTGTTCGCGACAAAGAATAGCGAGAAAGAGGGATTTCAAAACACGGTGAAATTTGAAGATAAGAAATTACATCTATCCAGCGAGTGC
>NC_051408.1:17250979-17251375 GCF_015228065.2 Penaeus monodon
CAGCCACAGCAGCAACAGAAGGGCCAACCCGCCCTCTTTCCGGACCCTCGCTACCAACCCAGCTCACTGACATAACTAACTGCCGCGACCCCTGATTATCACCAGGGCGGTTGCCAGGCCGATCACCAAAGACGTAGAAAGTTGCCACGAGAAGCGAACAGGAATATCGAGTATAATATGAAACTGACAGCGGCAACGTAAGCGATAGCCACTTGTATGGTCTGGTGACTGACAGGTGACTTTGCGCCTGACATTCTCCAGGGGCGTCTCGTCAGTGTGTCAGTCGTGTCAGCTTGTCAAAAATGTAAATAAAAAAACGCCAGGCGTATAGGGCGAGTGAAATGACATCTAACGGTAAGCAGCAGTCCAAGGGGAGTGTTGAGTGAAAGGAGTAAG
>NC_051408.1:17251463-17251735 GCF_015228065.2 Penaeus monodon
GACAGGAAATTAAAGAAGAAAAGTTCCACTAAAAAGATAACTACTTGCGCTGCGTTCAAATCTCCTAGCGATAAATTCATTCCAGAGTTTCATTATAACTAGTTTCCCTCGGCTGTTCGCCTAAGGTCACGAGCTGAACTAGGCCTAGCATTACCCTCATTAACACAAAAACTATTTCGTCTTTCATGTCGACGTCAGACCGCAAGCTTGCAACACTCATTCACAGGAATCCGGGAGAAAATTCTACGATTTTTTCACAGCCACAAGGACTT
>NC_051408.1:17251890-17252194 GCF_015228065.2 Penaeus monodon
ACCAACCTGTGTACAAGTGTACATAAGTGTAACCTAAAACTTCAAGACATATGTCCTAATCGTGTAAGTGCCGGAGTTTTTACGTCTACATTTATGTCTGCGTGCACACGTGTACAGACATCTTTGTATGAGTTACTTTCGTAGCAACTCTGGGACGTGGTGGCCAAGGTGGGCCAGTCGGACAGGCCACTAAAGCTGTCTGTCGGGTTGGGCGAGCGCGGGGGAGCTGGACTGTGATTTTCAGCCGGACGGAATGGGTGGAGTTGCCGGCAGATGCAGTCAGCGGTAAACACGCTTAGATTCC
>NC_051408.1:17253235-17253303 GCF_015228065.2 Penaeus monodon
AAGGTAACGATGAGGACAGAAAGAGGACGGCAACAAACAGGAGAATCCTATCAACCGTACAGATGAGT
>NC_051408.1:17253349-17253435 GCF_015228065.2 Penaeus monodon
TACCGTTGCTACAAGCCCTGCCTCCGCGGCTACAGGAAGGAGTTCAACGCCAAGGACAGCCACAAGTCCACCTGGAAGCGCAGCTC
>NC_051408.1:17257381-17258864 GCF_015228065.2 Penaeus monodon
GGGGGGTTTTTCCCCCCAAATTTTTTTGAGGAAAAGGGGGGGGTTTTAAGATTTAAAGGGGGGGAACCGGGAGGGAAGGGAGGAGAGGGGGTTTGGGGAAGACAGAGAGAAATCAGGGGCCTTTCCGTGCTCTTTTTTTTTCCCGGTTTCCAAATTTTCCCCCCTTTTTTATTTTTAAACGAAACCCCCCTTTTTGCCTTCCGAACAGGAGGGTTTCCGGGCACCCCGGTTCGGGGGCCTTTAAATTTTTTCAAATTTTTTTTCTTGGGCATTTCCTCCCGGGGGATTTTTGGGGGTTAAAATTTATTTCTTTACTGGCCCGAATTTAGGGCCTTTTAAAAAAAAAAGGTTTTTTTTGGAAAAATTTTTAATTTTTTTAGTTGAAGGAATCGGGGGGAATTGGGGGGGAACCAGAAGTTTTTAAAAATTAAATTTAAAAAGCCTCATTTCTTTAAAAAATTTTTGTTTAATTTAAAGGGGGGAAAGCCTTTTTCAATATACAATTAAAAACCCAAAAAAAAGCCCAAGTAACAAAAATTAAACCCAAAAAAGAAAAAAAAAACCGTGGAAAAAAAAAAAAAGACAAATTTTTAAAGAGCAGAAAGGGGTGAAAAAAGAACACACTCAAACTCCCAAGGCCTAGGAGGCGAAAGAACACGGCCCCGGGACAAATCATCCTTCCCGACTTCCCAAAACGAAATTTAAACGAAAAAGGGAACTGACTTCGAATCCACACTCCTTCGGTCTTCCAGACAAAGGGCCCCCAAGGAGAGAGTTTTTAGGCCCCCGGGGCGCCCTCTGTTCCCTTTGGATATCGGAGGAAGGGGTTAAAGGACGACTGTTGGGCCCGGTGTGAAAGCTTTTGGATTCCACGCTTAGATTCGCTCGGGAGGGTAGATAGCCTCTTAGCTTTCACCCGCGGATGAATTATTATGCGAAAGGAAGAGGTAGTAAGCTTCACCAACTTTTCGCGCAGGAAAAGAAAGGTTTTGGAAGGGTTTCCCTTTACCCGCGCACCCTCGAACCTTTAAATCTGTGGCCGTGTGGGCTGCCTCCCTTTATAGGGAATTTAGTCGTTTAAAAGGGTTTAGCTTGGAAAAAAATGAGAGAAAAGTTAAATGTAACCCTTACCCAAATTTAGGGATATTTTGAGTTCATAATGCCCCACCCTAGAGGGAGCTGACGCTGTATATATAGTTCATCTTTATACAATCAAAATTTGGGTTTTTGGGGAAATTTTCATTTTGAAATGGGCTTTTGAACTCTCGCATAAGGTCCCGACATAATTTTTGAAATTTTTTGGCCCATTTTATTTTAAAAATTTTTCCCCCTTACTGTTTTTCTCCCGATAAGGGGTAAAATATCAATAACTCAATAAATCCCAAATCATTCATTCATCCATGACTCAAAACAAAAAGCTAAAAGATACTAAACACGACACAAAAAAAATGAAAAGCAAACCCCCCCCCCCCCTTTCTCTTCC
>NC_051408.1:17259441-17259534 GCF_015228065.2 Penaeus monodon
AAAAAAAACAAACACGCCCAACAAAAACCCAAAAAAGAAAAAAACAAACCAAAAAAGGCCGGAAAAAAAAAATCCCCAGCCCGGTTTTAAAAA
>NC_051408.1:17265512-17265708 GCF_015228065.2 Penaeus monodon
TAGGTGTATGTATTTAAGGAAAAGTGACAAAAGTAGGCGATTAGTAAGATATAATTAATATATAAATGGACACGAAACTGAACAGACAGATAACTAGATAACTAAATCAATTATCATTAGGGAGTAGGATTAATGATGACCAAAGTTGTCGAAATACACTTTGATATTAATTTGTGTTTGAATTCTATTCAACGCT
>NC_051408.1:17265836-17266340 GCF_015228065.2 Penaeus monodon
AGAGATTGATAATTTTCACTGAAGTTGCTTTAATAGAATGTATTATATGTTAGCCTGATATGCTCTTGCACTATTTGGTGTTTTGCATATAAGGAAACAAGTAACTGATACTTTTCCTGTTATCTAATAGATATCTAAATAATCTAAAATCTATACGAAGAAAGTCCTTATATATTACCACAAAAAAATTTTCTTCGATAACATTGGCCTGGATTTACGTTTATTTCCATAGACTAAGGTTGCAATGATCTAATTTGTAATAATGAAAAAAAAAAAAACATATGCATACACTTACAAACATACCGACGGACTCACGCATACACAGATATACACCCATGCATACTGTTTTTTTTTAATCTTAGGTACAATATTGCATAATGCTTTGATGTTACAGCAAAGGGCTATAAGAAAGTGAGTGAAATCATATTGTCTGAAAGAATTTCGAAACTGACTTCAGCTTCAAGGATACCGCTCAGGTAGGTATACTATAGGTGACACATATAT
>NC_051408.1:17266872-17267021 GCF_015228065.2 Penaeus monodon
GGCTTCGTTAATCTTAACTCCAAACACAACAGAAAATAAACTTGACAATGGGTGTCTGTTGACGTTTTATTTTTGTCTGTCACTGTAACGGAAAAGTTACAGTGGACAATCCAGGAGTGTGAATGGGTGTCCAATTGATGTCATATCGC
>NC_051408.1:17267764-17267986 GCF_015228065.2 Penaeus monodon
ATTTGGTTCTCAGAAACGAAGAGAACTTGAGTTGGTGGCAATATGGTCTGATATTGCATGGATGTTCGATCATTGCATTACAAACTCTTCTACTTCTCTGTTTTTGGAAGCTCAGAATTTCAAGTCTCAAATATTTTTTTTCTCTCTTCTCCCTGCCTCTTCTTAAGATATCCTATTGGCTAATGAAGCAATGTATGAAGGTTATATGACAAATACATGTAC
>NC_051408.1:17268271-17268675 GCF_015228065.2 Penaeus monodon
GGAAATCAAGAGAAAAGATCTCACACGATGAATGAAAATATTATATTAATCTTCCAGCTACGAGTTACCCAGGGAAAACGATCACCAAATGTCCGATTTCTCCTCCGGTTACGGCGATGAGATAAATACGAATAATACACAAGTATAATGGAGGATGAGGTAAGTAACTGAATAAATAAAGGGGAAAACTGAAGAGGAAGAAGAGGAATGATTAATAATGCGAAGAAAAGATGAATACCGAGAGAAAGGAAAGAAAAAGAGAAGAGAAAAGGAAATTCATGTATAAAACAACTAAGTGAAAAGAAACAGATAAAAGAGAGAGTCGGCAACGAGGTGACAAGAAAGAGTAAAACAAGGAAGAAAAGTAAGATGTGAAGGTAAAGAAGAAATTTAAGCATAACTTG
>NC_051408.1:17269118-17269671 GCF_015228065.2 Penaeus monodon
GACTCATTCCTCTTCACACTCATTAACACATGAATACAGTCTCTCTGTCATACCAGAATAATTCTCACACAGAAAGCACATGAATGAAAAAAATAAGCACGCGGCCGAGAGCATGCATGAATCTCACACAGATTACAAGCCACTATCGCACAAATACAGTTGAATGACCTACAGCTGTGAGGCTCGAGGCATGGGTGTGGTTATGACGTAACGCTTCACTTGTGACGTACCGATGACGTCAGAGGTGGCGAATCTAGAGTAGAAAATGTTTATGTTTGTTTTGCTTCGTTATGGATTTACTTGTCCATTTTCCTCTGTTTTCAATTAAAGTGTCTTTCTTCAGCAATGTTATATATGACTTGATTGGCAGTTTTAACTTACGAAACCTTTGAGAATACACTACAAAGTGTTTTTTCAGTATTATATCATTTTGCGTGTTCACTGTAACGAGAAATTGGAGAGGTTATGGATGAAATCGCACCGCGGGCTGGTCTTGTCACGTTTCTTTGTTCCTCTGTAGAATTTTGCCTTTTTTTCGGAATTTCATTGGACA
>NC_051408.1:17270521-17270710 GCF_015228065.2 Penaeus monodon
AGACATTCTTTTACATGAAGGATGATAATTTGATTAGGACAAGCTTTCCTATTGCCTGGGAACACAAGCCCACCACTGACTGATCACTGGAATTCCAATTATTTCGACTGAACGATGTAATATTGAAACCATAAGGTACAGAAAATCATGGATTATAGAATGCCACATTAATAGTGATATCGCGCATTT
>NC_051408.1:17271692-17271902 GCF_015228065.2 Penaeus monodon
GTGGTGTATGGGAGGAGTAGTACCTTTGCCGAGGGAACAGTCGCACCTTCGGGAGGTTTAGCCGTATTGGTCCCAACCTGCACCCAACTCTCAGATGTGGTCCTTAGTAGTTGTTTGCATGCAAAAGCGGCCACACCCTGGTAACCGTTTCGACTGGCGGGCAAAGCCATGTGAGGGCAGCCGATTGGTCTCATACCAGTTAGGGTGAGT
>NC_051408.1:17272407-17272919 GCF_015228065.2 Penaeus monodon
GGTGCCCTAAACATAGCCTGCTTCACCTTACCCTGGCAAACATACCACAGCTGGCGGGACTCGCGGCCGAACAAACACAAAGAAGAAAGTGAAGATACTCAACCTTGGCATGTGGAACGTGCGAACCCCACTAGACAACACAAAAGCAGACAGACCAGAAAGAAGAACAGCACTGGTCACCAAAGAACTAGCTTGCTACAATGTAGACATAGCAGCACTCAGCAAAACACACTTAGCAGACAAAGGTCAGCTCACAGAACGTGGTGGCGGATACGTCTTCTTCTGGAGTGGTCGCATCAGTACTGAATGATGTGAGGCAGGAGTTGGATTTGCCATCAGATCACAGCTCGCCCAAAAATTAGCCAAACTTCCAGAGGGTATCAATGACCATTTGATGACACTTCAGCTTCCACTTGGAAACAAGAAAAGGCAATGCTCAATGACCAACCCAGATGACATTAAGGACAAGTTCTATGAAGAATTGAATACCCTCATTACAGCAGTACCACAGT
>NC_051408.1:17273687-17273761 GCF_015228065.2 Penaeus monodon
AACAATTCTATGATGCTTTGAAGACATTCTATGGACCCCAAACGTCTGGATCCTCTCCCTTCCTCTTTACAGAT
>NC_051408.1:17279537-17279667 GCF_015228065.2 Penaeus monodon
CACCCTCGTGTGTGTGTGTGTGCTTGGTCAAAAAAAAATTAAACAAATACTAAATTTACAGTAGAGCTAAACAATATTTACAGTGAAAAAGCAAAGAGATATGACACAGAACAAGGAACGATACATAACA
>NC_051408.1:17279709-17279833 GCF_015228065.2 Penaeus monodon
TAGATATAACTATATTATCATCATATTATTATACTTCTATCGTGTATGATGTTTGATTATACATATCACACACACAAAAATATATATTTAATACACACATTCACACCATGTGTGTGGTGCTTGT
>NC_051408.1:17281010-17281192 GCF_015228065.2 Penaeus monodon
GGTTAGCCCACGAATGTCCGTAATGTCAGCAAGAGTTCCCCAGGAAGGTCAGCGTTACAGCCCACGACCAGGAAGGCGAGCAGCTCCCGTAAATATCAAGGAAGGCCGTGAACCTTCCACGAACTGAACGAAAGGTCAGGAACGGGAAAGAACGAGTGAATGGGATCTGGGGGTAGCGGCAG
>NC_051408.1:17284108-17284540 GCF_015228065.2 Penaeus monodon
ACACTTAGACATTACTGTAGTTTCTGCAAGCGACGGTTTGCCTCCTTTCGTTGAGTCTAGATTATATTTTCGCTTTTGTACCTTCTGGGATTATTGTCTTCTTTACCTTTTTTTACCTGAATATGCATGTCAGGGAACAGGTAGTAGGGCAGGTCAAGCCAAAATTCGTTTCGTATCAAATATAATCCTACAGTTTCCGAGTTAACTGGTTTACTAGTTCCCTTTCTTTTGGCTCAGTTTTATTATATCGTCTGTGTAAGATCGTCACTAAATACCATATCTGCAGATGTAATAACATTTCTTTGTGAATGTTGAGCATCTCGTAACAATATCAACGAATAGATAAGTTACGCATGAAAAACAATTTACTTGATAGAGAAAACGTAATAAGCATGTAAGTTGAGGGAAAACTCTTCCAAAGGTTATTTAACT
>NC_051408.1:17285203-17285364 GCF_015228065.2 Penaeus monodon
AACAGAACTACGATTAAGAGAAAAATAGGTAGCCACGAATCAATTTTTTCTTTCCATTTTCTTTTTTTTATATTTAGTTATCGGTCCTTCTTTGACCTGTCAATCAGTGATTTTTTCTTTCAGAAATTATGTTATAGTCGTTGTTATTGCCTTCTGAGAAA
>NC_051408.1:17285855-17286185 GCF_015228065.2 Penaeus monodon
CCCCACTATGACCTGTAGACAGCTAAGAAAAAAGAGAGAAAAAAGAGGAAAATAAAGATGTATAAAAATAATAATGCTAATGACGTGGATGGTCTTGAAGTAGATAGAATGAAGAGACGTGCTGGTGAGTAGGTCTGTGTTAGAGCTCATGGGGACATACACAGTTAAATGTTTCAGTAATGTAGAAGATATGGTACGATATGATGCACTATAGTACAGTAGTACTTCATTGATGCATAAAACAAAGGAGAGGGAAACGAAATGATCCAGCCAAGGGAGATGGAGCTTAAGTGACAACGAGTCCTGTGAGTGTTTGAAGATGAAAGCTTT
>NC_051408.1:17289638-17289709 GCF_015228065.2 Penaeus monodon
ATGAAAGCTTTTGATTCCACTTTAATAAAGAGTTCTGCATGTGAGTTAGTAGCATCTACAGTGTATATCAC
>NC_051408.1:17289764-17291284 GCF_015228065.2 Penaeus monodon
CAGCACCTGCTGTTGGCTCTGATGCAGACGCTTGCCTATTTTTTTGTTTTATTGATAGGATCTTTTCCTTCATTCGACTCTCTCTTGCACTGCGAGGATGTTCATGCCTCTTCAACATTAACCCACAAAGGGAATAGCGTCATCGTTCCAAGACGAATGAACAGGAAGAAGGGAACACCTTGGCAGAACGCCAGGCTCTACATTCATTCTCAGCCAGAGCTAAAGTTATCCCAGGTTGTGTATGTATTATTTCCCTTATCAAAGATTATTCTGTGTAAAATCTTAAGGATAAAGGGTTTCATTTTTGTTATCGTTTGTTTACATACATATGCATTCTTTTGCCATGCGAGTAATCGTAATATATACAGCCGATTTATAAATGTCAGAGGAATGGATGAGAATCACTGCTTTAGATGTAAAAGCAGCGCTCGATATAAGGACGAATCAGCTGTTTACTGGCTTCACAGAAATTACTCTAGGAATTTTGAAGTATAGAATAGAATGTTAAAATGTATGATTTATGTTAGATATGTGCAGGATTCTTAGTAGCTCCAAATGAGGTAAGCTATTGAAGAGCTAAAGCTCTGTTGGATAGGGTATGTCAAAACTGTTTTGGTATAGTGCAAAGACTGGAGCATCTTAAGCAGAAAATTCGATATGAAGAAATTTTGTTTTGGAACAGCTGGATTTATCAAAGAGCATAAGCGAAAAAAGAAGACCTTAGGGACACCTGTTTTATAGCAAAAGAGAAGTACATCATTCATTTTCCCACAAGTTTTACCGCATTTGCCGAGAGAAGATGCAGAGAGGAGATTACATGGAAAGGGAGGTCACCAATGGAAGTTACCTTGCGAAACACACATCTATGATCAGAGGGAATTGAGTTCGCTTTAAAGTGAGAATAAGTGAGTAAAGAATACGAGAGATAATAGAGCGGCATTCAGAGGGATTTAAAAAGGATTAGTTTAGCAAAGGGATGATAAAAACAACAGGACGAAGAAATGACCGTGGAAAGGAGACAGCTTAGACGCACAGTCTTAAGGACTTTAGGAAGGATGCCATTTAGATAACTAGCATATCTAACTTGAAATAAGAGAGGGCCCTTTAAACCAAAAGAAAAGAAGTGAATAGGTAAAGGCTACTGATCAAAGAGAGTGGTCTTTTTAAAATAAGACTAAAAATTGTCAAGATGAAAGAAAGAAAAGAGGGGGGGGATGTGTCAGAACCATTAGCAAAGTGTAAAGTAACAGACCAGGAAGACTTACAAGTTGAAACTAAAGATGAAGTTGGCACGATTCCCGGTACGACTCTGCGCCTTGCCTTATGAATAACAGTTCTGGCACGACTCCGACCAGAGATGATATTAGCATGAGATGGCGAAAGTATGGTGGGCGGGCAGCTGGCAGAACCATGCGGCTGCTGGAACATCCCCGCGCCGAAGCTTAGGGTATGTGGTGGGGCTGTGTGAATCCTTCCCTTCAAAGAAGTAATGGTTTATGGCATGCAGAAAATAGGTGTTT
>NC_051408.1:17292798-17294043 GCF_015228065.2 Penaeus monodon
GTTAAATAATGAGCATGAATCATTGGTCTTTACAACACCACGTTTTTTCTGCAGAAGGGGTGGCCGCCCGACGGATTTCGTGCGACTGCGGCCAAGGCAACGGCGCGAAGATGGTTCTTGCGAGACTCACGCCCTTGCGGCCGCCCTCACATTCGCGGGAACGTGATCCGCGCTCAACACGCCGTTCAGAGGAGCCCGAAGAAGGTCAGCTCGACGCCATGACACTTAGACCTTAATGCTGATCTTGTATAGAGGTCAAAATGCCTTGCAAAATTCAGCTTGCCCACAGTTTGATAGACGCAGATTGAGCAGCGGGAATATGTCCGCCTAGTAACTGTTCAGAAGCTCAGTCTTATTTTTCGCTTTATGATGTTGCTTATTCGAACGACGTAAATTATTTTTTTGCCCGCTTTCATCCATATCTCTTTACTGATGTCTTTTATCTGGTGTATACTTATTATGGTATTCCTATGTTTATTTTTGTAAAGTTTTCCTACATCGTGTTTTTGCCTCACCACCCGATTTCGAAATTGCTTACCTTTAAAGATATATATCGTTTTGATTTCTTCAAAAACCCTTTGAGTGCCTCCTCAATACAATCCGTGAAAAATGGTATCAATGCTTACTCGTTTTATGTGAATTTAAAGGTTGTTGTAGCTCCAGAATTAATATTCTTCAAAACATATAAGACGGCAATTCTAGGCTTTATTTCCGTAGTGGGTATATATGCAGAAATAAAGAAGATAATGATAGTAAATACATAAATTTAAAAAGAATGCTAAATAAAATAATTGCCATTAATTTCAGCTCAACATGCTCAGGTGCTGAACAGTTTACTTAAATTCTCTACCCCTGCCTATTAATTTTTTTTTCCTAACTTGAATCTTCATGTAATTTAGAAGCATAAGGGAATACCCAATAATCAAGGCAACATATCCTTATTACGTACAATACCTTCAACTGCATCCTCAAGGCAAACATTTGTTTGCGTTTTAAACTCACTTTTATTTTTGGGTTATCTAGACTAGTGCAGTTCCCAGTGCATGATTTACTTGTGTGACGGTAAGTTCCTTGATATCTTTCTTCATTTTTTTATGTAGTTGTATCGGTAAATTCAGTAACTGTATCGTTCCTTGTTCTGTGTCATATCTCTTCGCTTTTTCACTGTATAGATTGTTTAGCTTTACTGTAAATTAAATTTTGTCTTTTGTTTCTGAGTATTTGTTTCATTATTTGTTTAACTAA
>NC_051408.1:17294176-17294527 GCF_015228065.2 Penaeus monodon
AAATTCTAAATCTTGGAGAATTTCAATAAATTTTTTCATCAACTCGTAAAATTTTCCTGCTGATTTTTCTTTATTTTTGTTCATTTTTTTAAAATTCGAATTTCAAAGTTTATATATGATCTCTTGTTGTCATTTATTTTGTTAATTATTTGAGTTATCTTCAATCCTTTTCAGTGAATTTCTCCCCTTTGTTTATATTCCATCTTGTTAACGTTAATATAAATTCCTGAAGTCAGTTCCGGAAGTAGACATCCTGAATCGCCATGGTCTTTATTCCCCTCTGCCCTGCGGAAAACTCTACGGTATATTCTGCCATGTTTCATCACAAACGCTTTCGCGGGTTATGCAAAT
>NC_051408.1:17294721-17294999 GCF_015228065.2 Penaeus monodon
AATTTAATATACTAAACTTCTGAGAGCTCTGGAGTAGCCACGATATATACGTAACTTGATTCCCAGTGCATTAAACCCCTTACTACAACATGCTCCACCACGTTAGGCTAAACATGAAATAATCGCTAACTGTTACATTACAAAGGCCTAATAGCCCTTTTATTCGAAAGGGCAACAAATTTAATATTTTATATATTTAATATATACACGGTAAAAGAAAGATTTTAAGTGAAACGTGTAAAAATCAAAACTTGCCCCCATTACTCTATAAACCAGTG
>NC_051408.1:17298957-17299027 GCF_015228065.2 Penaeus monodon
AAAAACATGGTAAAAGATAGATTTTCGGTGGTGATATATAGTATTTATATGCAGGGGATATGTAATTAAA
>NC_051408.1:17300862-17301277 GCF_015228065.2 Penaeus monodon
CTCACATCACATGATAAAAAGTTAAGAGAACAGAGCAGGCTATAAAGGCCAATGAATTTGGACCCGTTTCGAGAGCACTGGTATTTCCCTCGCCGAAACCGGTGGACAGCCTTACAACACAGCCCACGAAACAGACGCTGCATGAAATCGGGTGCCACAAGCCTTAAGACCCAAATATCCTCTCCTCCCAATGAATGACCCGTTTGCATTCACCTTCCTGTTTACCGTCTTAAAGAAGCATTTTCCTTCCGGTGGGAGAGGCTGTGCCCCTCCCCGCCCACCAAACCAGAGACAACCAAGCGAGTAAAAGTGGAAATGTGTGACAACCAACTCCCACCTCGCACACACGCCCCGGTTCGCCCTCTCCGCTGCACCGCACACCGTGAATAATGTTGCACAGTCAAGGCAAACTGGA
>NC_051408.1:17301392-17301475 GCF_015228065.2 Penaeus monodon
CGACCTTGCAATCTCTTGCAACCTCAGCCGGTAAAAGTCACTGGGTCAACTTAGGCAATGATCTAACGGGACACCAACCCAGC
>NC_051408.1:17301839-17301970 GCF_015228065.2 Penaeus monodon
CGTTGTCAGCGGTGTAACATTTCGGCTCAAACGCACACACACAAGTCCTGCTAGTTTGCTTTCATTTTTTTCAGGATCTTTTGGCGAATGAAGAGTGATTGTGCAACGTAACTTGTGCTGTGGCAGGTGCT
>NC_051408.1:17302102-17302227 GCF_015228065.2 Penaeus monodon
AACAGGTTGTTGAGTAACGTTCAAGCAGAAGGCGTCTGAATGTGATCAAGCACCGGTTCCATGTTTTTGTCGATGACTTTCACAAAGACTGCAGAGACCTTTTCTTACAAGAAATACAAGTAGCA
>NC_051408.1:17302261-17302375 GCF_015228065.2 Penaeus monodon
GCTTCCAATTCAAATCTATTTGATCATTTTCAATTCTTATTCCAGAATCTAATGTTATCATCACCACTGGTGATGAAAATCCTATTTATTTTCTCATGTCACAAAACTATAAAC
>NC_051408.1:17302458-17304912 GCF_015228065.2 Penaeus monodon
ATCTGTTTATAAAGAATGAATAGACTGATATAATAACTGTCCAGAATTCTTATAAACTTTATCAAGGAAAATGTGTATCTGCTCAGCATGCTAAACAGGTTATATAAACAGTTAGAAACGACACATTTTTTTATTTTGTGGGCACGCAACAAGTGTTGATGTGCATTTATAAATAACAATAGAACAAGGGATTCAAGAAAAAAAGAAAGAGAGAAAATGAAAAATACGAAATGAAGAAGAAGAATAAGATGTCTAGATCACAGATATCAAACTTACAGTGGTTAGCTATACACAAGTTTCGGAAACATCTAGAATGGGGAAATAATTTGCATTATAAAACAAAAGAGTATGTAAGTCACTGTACATGGTTCTCTTTCATAAAAGTTATTCTGATATTGATGTACTAAGATTTATACGATGTTCATAAGAGACTAGAGCGTCGTCCGTTATAAATTGTCCGAATCCTTGGCTTCAGCATAATCATAAATGCACTTTTGGAAGTTTAAATGTTCGGGGGATAGTTGTCTTTTAAATAAATCGTTGGTACTCATTACGCAATATCCGCATTCTCTCATTACGAAATATCCGCAGTTCTTATACAAAGGAACATCGACTTCAGTAAGTTTCCAACCGATTACCAAAAATAACTCATAGAGTTTGAACTACTTATTTCTGAAAAAAGTAGAAAAATTAAACAAATGACGAAATCCTGTTGTAAAACAAATAAAAAAATAAAACAAATGATGAATTCCTGTTACATCTATAGAGAGCCGGTTAGTTCTTAATGCCAGCACGAGCGACGGCGGAGACGTCATCGTCGGGATAGTAATTCTCACTGGGGAAGAGAAAAAAAGGCAAATGAGATAAACAACAAAACACACGAGGTAACTGCAGTAAAAATGGTTAAGAAGACTTGTTTTCAGGGACAAGGAAATTTTGGTTTATACATATATATTCAATTCAGGAATAGCTGGACTTCACCTAACTGTGTTATTTTGTAGTTATTTAGTTAACTCACTTATTTGTTTATATTTTTTTCTCTCTATCAATTTACAAACTCCTCAAAACACTTACCATCCGGGGACGTTGCGAGGATCGTCGCAGTTAAGGGTGTTATCGTTGAAGACGGTACCCTGGGGGCATCCAACCTCACGGGGGTACTTGCCCTCGTTGCAGATATAGAAGAAGCGGCAGTCACTGGGTTTGAGGTGGCGAGTGTGGTCGAGGGCCTGGCCGTTGGTGTGCACCTGGGTCTCGTTGGGGCAGCTGAAGCCGTCGGGGAGGACCTCTGTGCGGAGGGAAACGGCGTGGATTAGTCGGTGGGAGAGGGAATGCAGAGTTAGTGTGCAGGTATATGGTGCTGAGGTGAATGGCTCGGGGGAACAACCCCTTGCTCCCCTATGGCACTCTCCACCAGTTAGTGATGGCGAGAAATGAAGAAGACGAGTTACTCATTACGTGAATTTCACTGTTTATGTGAAGTAAGAATCTTTTTCGCGTTCGCCCTGCCACTAATTTCCAAGAGAAAATTGAGGACTGATAACACGGGCAGAAGGACAAAAGGACTCAAGCGGTTCACTTACCAACGCGCTCGCCGCAGCCAGTCCTGTATCCGGCGGTGGCCCACTGGCAGGTGCCGGTGAACTCATCGAAGACGAGGCCGTTGGCGCAGCTGCGGAGCACGGCCTGACCGTTGCTGCATTCATAGTACTGCTCGCAGTTGGAGGGGTCCTCGTGCTCGAAGTATCCGTTCTGACGCGGGCACTCGATGCCGGCGGGCTGGGCGATTTCTGGGGAAGGGCACAGGATGAGTCATCGGAGCGGGACGGGAGCGGGAAATACAGCAAATGTATCCCTTGGCGGGGCTCGTGCGTCCAAGGGTGGTCATACCAGGTAATGTACAGGAATATAAAGGAAGATAAAAGAAATATGCAGATACAAGAATAAAAATTGTGGGAAGGTCGAATGGAACTTACGGAGTGTGGTTCTCTCGGCGCATTCGACGATGAAGGGGTAGTCGCACTGTTCCACTTTGGGGGCTTGGGCGACGTCGAACATGAGGCCGTCAGGGCATATCTTCTCGGTCATGGTGCCTCGGTAGCAGTCATAGTACTTGTCGCACTGCTTGTTGTCGGGATAGAAACCATCATCTGGTGGGCACTGGAACTGGGCGGCGGCCGCGCCTGTGGGACAGCGGACAGCGTATTAGCGAAATGCAAGACGGAAGGACAGTGGTGATAGGTTCAGTCGGCGGACTCGCTACAAAATTTGTTTCTTTTCCCCGTGGTCTTGAAATAATCAGGATGACTGGCATGAAATGAGGTAAATGAGAGGAAATACCTTATTCATCCGTTAAGCCCAGCCTACCAACTATAATCAAAACCGCGAAAATTAAATAATTGTATGAAGAGAGGGTCAACTTAGTTTCTGACAAAGAAGTTAGAACATGGCTTT
>NC_051408.1:17304938-17305262 GCF_015228065.2 Penaeus monodon
TCTGGCGGATGTCCCCTTTGCTCTGCACATGCCTCCCCCCCCCCCCCCCATATGTTACCCTTAGAACTGACAAAGCAAGTCAGCAACCTACATTATCTACATCGACTAGAATCATCAACTGATTGATTTAACTAATTATAAAAAGGCGTATAGATCCTCTGTTGCCTTTGCGAGAATTCAGAACAGTAATGCAGCTCCATTGGATGAGTAGCCTTGCACTTCTCAAGGCGAGATGATGGAAATGAACAATTATCTTCCGTTTAGGGAAAGAAGGACGAACGGGAAGCAGACAGTACCATGAATCTCAATAGCTATCCTTTAATC
>NC_051408.1:17305901-17307204 GCF_015228065.2 Penaeus monodon
AGTGTAGCTGATAAATAAATGTTATGCACTTATGACACTGCGAGAATAATCTATCTATAACTTATGTGGATTCTTAACTCGACATGGCTAAGCAAAGTTAGTCGTAATAGCAAAGATAATAGCCTACACTCTCTTGCAGTAAATAGCTTTTGCAGCGAAGAGTGACGTAACGTGAATGCACCGCTGGTCTGAGGGGGGGAGAGAGTTACGTAAGAACAAGTTGCTCTCGGGTCATGATCCAAACACGGGGCTGACATACTTTTTTATAGCTTTCTGCCTTTCATCGTGCGAGAGCTGACTGGCGAACTTTGAAAACGGAATAAGAGTGACAAGAGCAAAAAGGCAAATAAACCCGAGAAACAGACTGTGCCGTTCCAAATCAGGACGATGAAGTGTTGCACTTTGAAAACTGCCATAAAATCGGGATCAGCCTTTGGTCACATGCGAGTTTACATCCACCGTGATTTTTGGGCCGGCACGCCAGCCACGCCGAGCAAGTGGGGAGAAGTCGACTCACCGATGAAGAGAAGGACTGCCAGAGAGTGCATCGTTGCTGCTTTTGGTCGGAGTCGGAGTGAGACTGATTTGCTGGCCACAGACGCCCCTATTTATTCTCTCACTTTCCCATGGGCTCGCCGGCTCCTCCCCTTCTCCTTCCCCCCCTCAGTCCCAGCCACCGACGCCCTCAGCCCCCCAACCCCATCCCCCGCTCGCAACCTCCCTTTGGGTCCTCGAAGCCAATCCGGCGGGCGCAGTCGGCCTCAGTAGGCTACCGCCGCCCCTTTTGGCTGGAAGATTTTGCCAGGGTCGCCTGTGCGGCTCCTGAAGTCTTTCTGGAGGAGTTGAGACGCGGGCAGGAAGGAGGAAGCCAGGTCCGACACGGGAACCAAGAGGCCAAAGTCGCGGTTTCTCTCCTTTTCTTTGGTTACATTTTCGGGGTCTTCGGTGTAGGAATAGCGGTACTTAATGTCTGCGTCGTCACAAGTGCAAATAAATGTTTTCTTAATTTGATCTGTTCCATGAAGACATCGCTAACAGTGATCTAGAAAAACAGTAATTTATTTTTGAATTATTTTCATACACCCATGTCAGGCAACGCGTTTAACTGCTGACTGCACTTGTCTTTTCAGCTGTAATACTCTCGGTATTTGTGCGTTATCAAAAGTCAAGCATTCTAACAAACCCCAACTTCCTTCAGGCACTGTTTAAAGGCACAATCCACTTCAAATATTTCGTAACGTGAAACAAACGGTTAAACTTCCGAATATATTTTTCCGAAATCAGTTTCTCTCTCTTAGTTCTT
>NC_051408.1:17307265-17307556 GCF_015228065.2 Penaeus monodon
TTTGTAAACATCATTATCTCCCATTCTTTATCTCCCTCTCTCCTCTCATGCATGGACGGCTGTTCCTTCAGCACATACACTTAGCTTTGCTCTTTTTCCTCGAGAGGGTGAATGGCCGGAGATCCACGGCCGCTTGTCACGTGTCATGCTCGGAAAATGAAGTCATGTCATGCACGTACTACACTCATGCTCACTTGCGTACACATTAACACACATATATAATTGCATATATTAAGGTTCAGATTAAAAGGTGCTCATACATGTTCTTAGTCGGATTCTGTCTTTCTGTAA
>NC_051408.1:17307659-17307892 GCF_015228065.2 Penaeus monodon
TGCACGCATACAGATATTACCACACAAGCTCGCACGAACCCCCTCCGTTTGCGTACATCAGTTTTCACGCACATGCACGACATCTTCCCATAGTCACGATTGAGAGGTCAGGAAATCATATTCTTCGACCCTTTTGTGCCAGGATCCCTCTCGAACGAGAAAAGAAAATCGGCTGTGTTGTGACGGTGTAAAATGGGAGGTGGAAACGGGAATATTGTGTCATGGAAGTGTTG
>NC_051408.1:17307981-17308440 GCF_015228065.2 Penaeus monodon
GTATTTGGAACTTGTTTCACGGAAACTGATATAAAAAAAGAAGAAATCTTTTATTTCACGAAGTGGAAAAGCTTAAATCTGTGCGTCTGAGAGAGAAAAGGAGAAGGAGGACGAATGAAGAATAAAGAAAGAGACCAAGTTCATTTCCAAGTAGCATAGCGATCTCGAATCCTGTCTCGAGATTAGAACGAACCAAAATTCATCGGCGAGCGTTTCGTCAAAGGAAAGGACAAGGGAAGAACTTTGAGACGTGATCGAGCGGTCCCGCCTAACCTTCTATGCCTTGTGTGTGACTTCATGGCTGACCTCCATTCGACATCCGGTCTTGAGATGACTGGGTGACCTTTTTTTTTCGTAAGAAGGTCCGACCGCACCAGTCCACCGCTCGCTTAACCCTTTCGTTGTGAATGGGACAGGTTCGCCAGCAAGTTGCGTCGAACTTGCTACTTCTACATACAA
>NC_051408.1:17308742-17309145 GCF_015228065.2 Penaeus monodon
GCATGCATATATGTGCGTGCGCGCGCGTGTGTGTAAAGTGATTTGTATGTGTACTTATTCCTTTGTGATAATGATCTATTTACTTGATATGAATATTGTGTTGTGATTAATCTGATGTGTTTTGCATGTACAACTCTTACTCTTGAAAATTATGTAATTGCATAATTTCTCTTCGTCAAGTATGAGTATTTGAATTAATCAAAGATGTTTTACTTTATATTTAATAACAATTATATAAACGACACGAAATTAAATTGCTTTTGATCCTTTCCCTTGTCGAACAATAGTCGTTAATGAAAAGATGGAAAAGAAAGTCAACATCGGCGGGTGATAATACAAGTTTACCAGAAGGTCACACGGTCATAGCAGAGGACAGAAAGACAAAGGAAACCGGGCCAACACC
>NC_051408.1:17309178-17309541 GCF_015228065.2 Penaeus monodon
CCACCATGATTCTGTTTTTCGTTTATGATTTGTACTACGCCCTGGTTTATTATTTTTATATTGTTTGTTAATTTTGCTCACTTGCTCTTGTTGATAAATAATGTGTAATTATCTGCTCATTGTGAATTTCAAAAGAAATAGATTGGAGAAAATAGTATTTTGTGTGTGAATTTTTGATACCTTAGCGAGATTATATGAATGATTTTCGTCTTTTGAACGAGCTTGTTAAATATCAAAGATGAACGATTTATACTTACTTAAATTTGGTTTAAATGGTATTCCGTTTTCATCACCCCCTTCACCACCACTTGGCATTTGAGGACATAAATACACAAATTGCCCTGGCAATCGGTGAACTTTGTG
>NC_051408.1:17310174-17310366 GCF_015228065.2 Penaeus monodon
CTCCTGTTCGTACCCCTTCCCTCCCGCCTCCTCCCCTGCTTCCGCGCCTCTGCTCCCCTGCAGACGCCGCTCGAAGATGTTTCCCAGCGCAGCCGCCCGACCTTCCCACGGGGTTCGTCTTGGGGAGCCGAGTGCTGCCCCCGGCGAATGCACGTGGTTCCCGGCCGGTTCGCTTCCCTGGTTCTTTCTGCT
>NC_051408.1:17310563-17310782 GCF_015228065.2 Penaeus monodon
TGCCACCCTTCTCTCCCTACGATTCTTCTCATCAGAGAAGGAAGGTCAAACATCCTCAAAATAAAAGAAAATATAAATGAATAGAGTCGCCATTCCATAAGCTGTTCTGCCTCGCATGGGAACAAAACATCACTTTCCTCTTCTCCCCCCCCCCCCTTTTCCCATTCCTCATGACCATCCTTTCCCTTGCATAGTTGCTTCATCATCTTACCTTTTTCC
>NC_051408.1:17311135-17311380 GCF_015228065.2 Penaeus monodon
CCCTCTCTCACGATTATCTTTTCTCTCCAGTTTACCCATTCATTTTTTTTCTCTTCATTTCTGTAGTTATCCTTTTTTATCCAAGTATATATTTTTCTCTCTCTCTTCCCTGTTTACTTTTTCTTTAGCATTTTTTTCCATATTTTTTTTATCTTCTTGTCTCATCTTCTCCTTCCTCTCTTCCTCCAACTATCTCTCTCCCTCTTTTTTCCTCTTCCCTATCACTTCCTCCCTTCCACCCCCAC
>NC_051408.1:17311463-17311783 GCF_015228065.2 Penaeus monodon
GTGCGAGTGAGAGAGCAAAGGAGGTGGTAAAAGGACGCAGGTAATTTATTTCGGAATGAAGACACGGAGAGAAAGTGTATTAATAGCAAAGGAAGAAGGTAAATAGATAGGATGGTTGATAGCTATGTAAATCAAGATACCTAAAAACAGCTGAATAGATAAAAAAAAGAGACATAGATATATCAATAGACAAAAAGAAAGAAAGAAAAAAACATGCAGAAAATAATTAAAAATATGCGAGAGATAAATCAAATTAAATATTTCATGGTGTCTTCTTCCTCGTGAAATTCCCAAGATTTTTGCTTTTCCTCTTATTACAA
>NC_051408.1:17312825-17313330 GCF_015228065.2 Penaeus monodon
ATCAATCAATGGTATCTACAACCATTAACTGATAGTCCTTCTGTCTACAATTACCATTTCAAGTTCTGAGCAGTGTATCCAAAATGCGTTCACAACCCGTGGATCTGCAGGAACAGCCATTTCATATAGAACACAACTGCTCATATGAATTAGACAGGTATGCAAGTGTAATTAGGGCTCACGCTGGGAACGACCAATGAGAGAGAAAGAGAAACAAGCATCTGAACAGAGGACCTTCTGTCTACCAGCATGACAGTATATATTATCATCCACCATCTTTTTTCACCTCACCCTCCCCTCTTCTCCCGCCCACTGAGCTCTGTTGGTGTCATGAAGAGGTTATGACTCTCAATTTTGCCAGTGTGGGGATTCGAGTGTCTCGCGTCTGTCGTCATGCCATGGTACTTTCGACACCATGTGCGTTCGTAAGAGGCCATAAGTGCACGGCTCACAGAGCCGTTCGCACCCACTCGGCGCAATTTAATGAATAGCACAGATACCAAGT
>NC_051408.1:17313742-17313963 GCF_015228065.2 Penaeus monodon
ATAGGAATGGACTTGTATCTATGAGAGTGGATGTATGTGTCTCTCTAGCTGTTGCTAACCGGTCCCTTTGGCCTTGGGAATTTCGGGGGAGATGGAGGCCCGAAGAGCGAAAGTGAAGATTGGGGAAGGCTGGTAGGCCCTAAGATACGATGTGGTTATGGCCACTTCCGAAAGTGCAGCTGAAATGTCGAACTGCCGTGAGTGTTGTGGGGAAAACGAAG
>NC_051408.1:17314127-17314628 GCF_015228065.2 Penaeus monodon
TGAATGAATGCCTAAGTGCCCGCAAAATGAAATTGAGAGTAGTCGTTCTCGCAGCCGCGGCCTCCCCCTGGAAGAACTACCTTCCAACTCGGGCCCTTTTGGTTCTTACCCAACCTTATAGTTCAGGTTATCTGTGACCATTAAATCATTGAATTTCCTGAAACTCAAAGATAAGCTCGTTAGTGCCAAAACAAAATATGATTTCCAAATGTTTACAAAGGACGCACACGTTTTTCTTTTTCTGAGATTTTTTTTTTATTCTGTAGTATATTCCTTCATTATAAAAAAATCTAATTCTTTCCTAGATGGAAATATTCACGTAATATAACAACACATTAAATCTAACGTTGCTTGTATCATTAAACTTGACTTTCAGTGAGCAGGACGCAGTTTAGTTTTGAGGGTCGTCTTCTGAAACATGGTCTTTTTATACTGCACATCTATGTCTATCTAGGCATCTGTCCACTTTTCTAACTATCTACCTACTTCTCTGTCAGTCAG
>NC_051408.1:17314811-17315751 GCF_015228065.2 Penaeus monodon
GTCTCTCTTTCCATTTATTTGTCTATTTACATATATGTATGCGTATGTATGATGTAAACTAGAATTCGATAAGATGAGTGGATAAACAGATGTATGAACTGGCTGATGTATACAAGAACAAGCGAAGAAAAATACAGGCCTTAAACTGAATATGAAATGAGCAATACGCCCAATACCTCTATGCAACTGGATAAGCTTATGAAACATTTACTTGCAAGACACTCATCATAAATTCAGCATTTCCTTAACGCTTGAATGACCTTGCACCGATGACGTATGCATATATATATATATGCAGGCCAACCCTCCACCTCTCTCTTCGGACCCCCTTGACTTCCCTTCTGTCAGGTCAAGCGAGGTGAAAAAACGCGTTATCTGTTCCAAAACCATTGTTGAACACGAGAAAAATTATTTACAGTCCTGTTTTTCATTTTCTTTCAAGTACCGTTTTTTCTTTTCTTTTTTCTTTATTCTTCATGATGCGAGGCTTCATCCTGGGGCTTCCTGCTTTGGGCGAGCGCATGACAAGACACTGGATAGCGGGACGCATCCGTGCATGGCGGAGCCGAGAGGAGGGAGTGGGCGGGGGGAGGGATGGAGGTGGATTGTGGCGCGGGGGAGAGGAGAGAATGTGGAGGGGGTACACGGAGGGGGTGGAGGAGGGAGAAGGGAAGGGAGGGGAGAGTCTGAGGACGTGGGGAAAGGGAGAGGGGGGGCGTGAGGGGAAGGGAGGGGAGTGAGGGAAAGGGACAGGAGTGAGGGGAAGGAAGGGATAGACAAAGGAGGTGGTGGGAGAGGGAAAGGGGGGGGGAGAAAGAAAGGGTACAGAGAAGGGATTAGCGATGTGAGATGGAGGGGGGGGGCAAAAGCAGTGTGGGGGGGGGGGAACGGAAGGGAGAGGAGGCAAGGTTTATCAAGAAAGGGGGAGGGATGAGAGGGG
>NC_051408.1:17315796-17315961 GCF_015228065.2 Penaeus monodon
CTTATCAGTACAGTTCTCTGCGGCGACCCTTCCCGTTACTGTTAATAAACTAGATTTATCTTCCTTGGCAAATGATATGATTGAACATCTATTAAGCTTTTTATCACTATATCCTTGAAGTTTCTATCGGTATCATCATGATCTATATTTAGTTAATAATTCAAA
>NC_051408.1:17317859-17318042 GCF_015228065.2 Penaeus monodon
GCGATACTACTATTATTACTACTACTCCTATAGTGATAATGATTACTTCAATTGCCTTTTTCATTCTTTCCGTCACCATTACCAGCAATAAGCAATACTATTACCCTCCGTTTTTCTTTTCCTTTTGTAAAAGCTCCCAATACCATACCCCCCATAATTACATTATCTCTCTTCATTACACAA
>NC_051408.1:17318080-17318211 GCF_015228065.2 Penaeus monodon
TTTCAGAAAAGGTCAGATGTTGCCCCAGGCTGGACGGGAACGCAGCAAACCCATGCATTCCAGGACAAGCGATTTCAACATTACTCGTTCAGCAGTCGGGACCAGGAAGTTGGGGCGTCAAGGTCGTTTAC
>NC_051408.1:17318998-17319228 GCF_015228065.2 Penaeus monodon
ATCCCCTTTCTCTTTATCAAAGAAAGTGGAAATGATATAGGTTCTAGAAACAATATCATGTTTCGCTGCAGATGCTGTCGGAAATCGTGTATTTGATTCTTATCATCAACTTACTGTACGTGAAAGCGTGTAGACAGTCTCCTGCTCTGTGCTCTCTGCTCTCGAAAGGCGCCGGGAAGATTTTTGTGACCACTGGCGGTTCTTCCTGATTGTCGTTTTATTACTGTCGT
>NC_051408.1:17319319-17319911 GCF_015228065.2 Penaeus monodon
TTCTTTGTCTATCTACATATATATACATATCACTTTCTTTCTCTTTCTTTCTCATCCCATCCCTCTCCAACCCTTTTTCTCTGTTTCTCTTTCTTTCTCAGTCCTCTCTCACCTTCCTTCACCCTCCCTCGCCTCCCTCACCCTCCCTCACACTCCCTCACCCTCTCTCACCCTCCCTCACACTCCCTCCCTCCTCGCCCTCCCTCACACTCCCTCGCACTCCCTCACTTCCCTCACCCTCCCTCACCCTCTCTGGCCCTCCCTCACCCTCTCTCGCCCTCCCTCACACTCCCTCGCACTCCCTCACTTCCCTCACCCTCCTCTCCTCTCTGGCCTCCCACCCTCCTGCCCTCCTCCTCCTCGCATCCCTCACTCACCTCTCACCTTTTGGTCCCTCATAGATCCCCCCTTCCTCCTGTTTTGCGAAGGACGTCCGCGAGCGCGAGGGAAAGTATTTTTTAGATTCGCCCATTCAGGTCTCTGATATGATAGGATATCTCTGTGATATAAGGGTTCATACACATATATACAAAGAATTATTGAGATGAATATAGGTCGTGATAGGAATAGCGGTAGATAGGTGGGTATGTTT
>NC_051408.1:17320077-17320328 GCF_015228065.2 Penaeus monodon
CATAATGTGGATAATAATGTGGCTGGGAAGAGAGAGAGAGCCGAGATGCAATGAAGGAAATTCAAAGCTTCTCTTTTCTTCTGTTCATTCCCATCTCTTCATCTCTGACTTTCTCACATTTTATTTCCTCTTTCGGCATCTCTTCCCTCTATTACATTCTTCTTCTTTACTGCCTTCTTTTCTTCTCCTCTCGAAGACAAAGATGAAAGTTGTCGGAGAAAATTTCTCTCTCGGCTGATTTTCCTTCTACA
>NC_051408.1:17320993-17321070 GCF_015228065.2 Penaeus monodon
ATGCGATTTTATGAAACGACCCCCCGAAAACCCCCTTTATGCCCGGGAATCACTTTTCTTTGGGTTAAAAGGTCCGC
>NC_051408.1:17321346-17322329 GCF_015228065.2 Penaeus monodon
TCGTTTTTTCCTATCTATTACTATAAATCAACTATCTATCTGTTATCTATTCGTTTTCTTTTCTCTTTATGTTCCCCCTTTCCTCTCTTAGTCTATTTCTGTTTATTATTCGGTCCCTATTTATACCCCTCTAGACACTTCTGCCGTACCCGCGCACCCCTCTTTTTTTATTTCTTCCCGTACTTTTTTCTCCCCCTTTCTTCCACACCTCGATCCAACGACGGCAAATATTTTCGCGTCGACAAAAACACCCGCGAGGAATGCCAGCCGTTAAGCACCACCTGAGCAGTGTTTGTGAATACGACCTCTAAGTCTCCTCTCCCTTTCCGCCTGCAGAGCACTTTCACTCGAGAAATTTTATCGCCCAAAGTTTTGCAGGCGTGCGGAGCCAGGCTGCATGACCGTTCTTCACACGCCCGTTGAACATACACTCCGTTTGCGCGTGTTACAACTCTGAGGGCGTGGGTGGGTGTTTATGGTTCTGAAGGCATGGACGTCTGAGTGTTGTTGGCGTGGATGTCTTAGCTCTGAGGGGAGGGGTTTTGACTTCTGTGGAGGAGTTTGTTTCGGCTCTGGGGGTGTGGATGTTTCAGAAGCAGAGGAGTAGATAATTCATCTCCAAGTGTTTTATCTCTGAGGGATGGACGTTCCACCTCTGGAGGCATGGCTGCGGTAGCTCTCTATTTTCCACTTTCCTCCGATGTTGGAGCTCTGTTTGATCGTCTAAAAGAAAAGAAATTGTAAGTATATACATGCAGGTGTGTAACAGGGTCTATATCGAGCACTTAGATATAGACAGCCTAAGCGCACACGAATCCTAGATAGAAAAATGTTCCTAAGGTCTAACTGGCTAGGCTAGGAGGTCACGCGAACCTGTTGTGGATGCGATTTTCGACCATGCTGAGTAGGAGGAAGCCACATGGAAGCTTGTAGGATGAAAGTGCCTTCTCTAAGTAAGTAAATATGCGTATGAATTAAAACTC
>NC_051408.1:17322428-17322706 GCF_015228065.2 Penaeus monodon
CGTGGTGCTTAATTGTCAATCCTTCCCATAACCTTCACGAATATGATTTCCTTGTTTTTTTCTTCTACCTATATCATTTTTCATACTTACTATTTATCAGATTCCTTCTCATATCCTATTAAAAAAAATGCTTTCGCTGTATACAAAGATTTAATAACAAAAGAAATAAAAGAATAAGATGCAGAAACACAAATGAGGAGAGGTAGAGAGGAAAATTCCAAATAATGACAAAATTAAACGAACAAGCAAAAATGTCAAACCAAAAGCCCCAAAGCTGC
>NC_051408.1:17322770-17323529 GCF_015228065.2 Penaeus monodon
GTAGTCTCAAGGTTTGTGTCGTATTTGGCCGACCTTGTTGGACGGGGTCTGCGGTATTTCTAACAAGTGGTGCCCTACTTGCAAAAAAAGGAAGGGAAAGGGAGAGAAAGAGGAATTAAAGGGAAGGGGAGAGAGAGAGAGGGGGGGAAGGGATGGTAGAGAGAGAGAAGAGAGTGAGAGAGAGGGAAGGCAAAGGGAAAGAGATAGGAAAGGTAAAGGAAGAGGTTAAAGGAAGATAGAGGGAGAGGTTGAGGGATGGTAGAGAGGAAGAGGGAGGGGAGAAGGAGAGAAAGAGGTTTGAAGAAGGTAGAGAGTTAGGAGGGAAGGAAGAGGGGAGGAGGAAGGAAGGGAGAAGGGAAGAGAGAGGCAAACACGAGGGAGAGGAGGAGAGTTGGTAGAAGGGGAGAGGGGGAGAAGGAGGGTAAGAAGAGGGAAGGTAGAGAGGGAGAGGTAGAGAAGGAAGAGGGAGAGGAAGAGGGAAGGTAGAGGAGGGGGCGGAAGAGGACAGAAGGAAAGAGACAAGAAGGGAGCAGATTAGAGACGAGGGAAGGAGAGAGGGAGATAAACAAAGAGAAAGACTAAGGTCGAGGGAGAAAGAGGAAGGGAGCAAGTTGGAGGTGGAAGAATAAGGAGAGAGAGAAAGGGAATAAAAGAGAGAGAAAAAGATATATAGAAGGAAGTGAAGGAGTGAAAGTGAAGGTTTGAGAGGGTACGGAAGGCAGAGGGATGGAGGAAGAGAAAAGCAAAAACTTGAAACGC
>NC_051408.1:17323627-17324490 GCF_015228065.2 Penaeus monodon
AACACTAGGAAGGAATAGAGATATATCAATACAATTATGAAATGATACACAAAATCAGAAAATATGTAAGCGAACACTAAATATCAAATAAGGATTGTGAAGAAAGAACTGAAAATGGGCAGAAAAAAGAGGAGAGAAAGATGATGCCGACAAACAGAATAAAGACAAACAGCAAAGCCAAAAAGGTAGACAGAAAAGCAGGAAGCGCAAGCAAAGAAGGGGTTAAGCTCCGAACAAACAAATTAACGGAATCCGCAAGGTCTCGACAAGCAAGAAACAAATAACCCAGGAATTACTTGTTCTTGCTTAGGGATGAGAAATTCCGCTTTTTCTCCACATCGTTTCAGCGTCTCTTCTTCCTTCCCCCCCCCTGTCCTCTCGTATTTCGTTTCTCTTCTCCTTTACGCCACCCTCTCCCCCCCGATCTCTATATCCTATTTTTATACACCCCCGTTTTCTCGTATTTCTTATTCTCTTTTACGCCATCTCCTCGATCCGATCTTATTTTTATACCCATTTTTTCCCCATTCGTATTCGATGTACATGATGTTCAAAAGTGTTACATAGTCTAGACATGTACTTTGTCCGCAGATCCTAATTTCATACATTTGGTAGGACACGATTTCATGACAGTTAGACAGTAGGCGGCTCGGTGTCTCATACGTGCTGTTATTAGCTTTTCCTTTCTGTCGAGGCTATTTCCTGCTCCTGGGGACTGGCTCGGCGAAGTTCTGGATGCTTAGGTGGGTTATCTCTCCTTTTCTTTTCCCTTTTCACTCACTTGTTCCTTCTCGCTGTTTCCGTCGCTTCATTGTCGGTCTTTCTGGCAATTCTGTCGGTCTCTCCCTCTCTCTTTTTTCTTA
>NC_051408.1:17324600-17324754 GCF_015228065.2 Penaeus monodon
TTCCTTCTTTCCATCTCCCTCCATATTTATATTTATTTGTATCTACTTATCGTTCTTTCTATTCAATATTACTCTTTGTAAATATTTTTTTATATCTTTAACTATCCGTCACAAGCACACTTTGCCTTCATCTCTACCCTCCACCTCATTATCT
>NC_051408.1:17324927-17325225 GCF_015228065.2 Penaeus monodon
ACCCCCCTCTCCAAATGTCATAAAACATTACATAATGTGTTGGATCTCAAAATGCCAAAACCACCGGATTATTCGACTCTCACTCTTCATTCACATGCATCCGACACATTTCATCAACTTTTCCCTCAACTTTAAAAGCAGTTTCCAAGTGGCCATTCATTCCTTTTGTTGTCACTCTGCCTGGTATGGATGATATCAATAGAATGCAGACGATGGTATGAATGCTAAGGGAATGTTGCCTCAGCATGAAAGACAGTCGTATCGTAGACTGTTCATGTGATTCAGCTGTGCAGCTTTC
>NC_051408.1:17325650-17325885 GCF_015228065.2 Penaeus monodon
AAGAAGCACCAAAGATGTGGAGGAAGAACTCAGAACACAGAAAACCAAGATGATATGAAAATAAAATAAAGAAAAAGAATAGAAAAGTAGGAAAAGAAATAACGAAAACGACGAGTCAATAAAAAAAATGATAAGAAAAGAAAGAACATGATAGAAAGAAGAGAAAGTAGAAAAAGAAGTAAGAAAAGATTACGAAAAAAAAGGAAAAGAACCGAAAAAGAAGAAAAAGTAGGAG
>NC_051408.1:17326151-17326398 GCF_015228065.2 Penaeus monodon
CGGCCCCCTACAACAACCAGTATCGGTGCGTAACGGATAGGTTTTTGCCCGGCGTTGAAATCTCCCTAAGGTGGTCGAGAGGGAAGGTCAGGCACCGTCTACGTAAGCTGGGCTGCCTTGAGTCCGTGGCTCAGATGCCTTATCTTTGTAGGACAGATACCCGCTTCCCTCCTGCCTGCGGTGTTATGCTTTGTTTATCTCGCTTATCTCGCTTATCTCGATGTCGGGTCCACTATGCTCGGATACA
>NC_051408.1:17326484-17326584 GCF_015228065.2 Penaeus monodon
GATTATCCTTTGGGTAGGTTTCATGTTATGTGATTTTGTTCGTTCTTTATGTTATACATTTGTCAGGGGGATAAAACGCTGATCTACATATACACCGGAC
>NC_051408.1:17326705-17326902 GCF_015228065.2 Penaeus monodon
TCTAATTTCGGCCGGATCACACACACAGGACTCAAAGCGATGCCAACATCTTTTTCTGCGCCGCCTATGTATCCACTCAATCACGTGCCTTGAATTACAAATAAGTAAACGACACTAAAACACTAATAAGAATGCAAATCAGAACACGCAAAAAAATATTCCCATGGGCCTATACCCGACCTTGGACTATATCGCGT
>NC_051408.1:17326929-17327068 GCF_015228065.2 Penaeus monodon
TATGAAGGTCCTTTTCTTTTTTAATCATTACCTCCCCCTACCCCTTATAACGCCTCCACCCCTCCTTCCCTCTTCCCCGGCCCCCTACTCCGTCCCTTCGCTTCGCTCTGATCGGTGGAGCGTCCCTATGGGCAGAGCC
>NC_051408.1:17327950-17328196 GCF_015228065.2 Penaeus monodon
TTTAGCTGTACTGATATTATGACTAACCCACCACCTCTCACTAGTCATGGGGGGGTGAGGTAGTCTACTACCATTTCGTCAGGAGAACTAGTTACTTGTTCTAGTTAAGGAGACAGCGAATCTGTTCTAAAAACTAGTTTTTTCTGGTCTATTTATGCTGATCGTTTAGATCGGAATTTATTCAGTTTCTTGAAAATATTTCTTAGTACACACACGCCTTCCCTCATATCTATTATATATAAACGC
>NC_051408.1:17330454-17331226 GCF_015228065.2 Penaeus monodon
GCGCTGATATACGACTACTTACTCACCTTTTGGTTCCGGGTTTTCTTCACTGTAAAATGCAACATTTTATAACCGGAAATATTTATTTTTTCTTCAATACATCAACCCGAATTCCGAGAACACATCACACAAGCAACAATGATTGTGCACTCGTTCACGTGAAATACCGTCTCTCGTTTCCTGGTGTGTCAACAGTGTAAATAGAATTGATCTCAGACGCGAAACAGGACCAAAGGGTAACCCCAGTGCGGTGGCTGAACGGTATAGCAAAGGGGTTCTCAGCGTTCCAGGTCATATTGGCTTCTCTTCGATTCCAGGCTGGCACAGTGTTCTCTCGTCTTCTATCGGTGTTATTCTCAACCTTACACATTCTAGGACAATAACTGAACTAAGTATATGAAACGTTTTATCCATCTGTGACGGAGTGAGAAAAAGAAAGGACTAGCAATGAAGTCTTTGTTTCTAAATTGCTTGGAAAATTTCCATCGAGTGACTGCCCACGTCGGTCCCAGAGTTGATCAGCTGAACGATACAAGTATGCACTATATATATTTTCCCAGTTCCTGATTGGCGTTCATCCCAAGTTCCTCATTTAACACTATTTTCTCCCTCAGAAGCGAAGTAGTCCCACTCTGAATGTATGAAAGCATACAGAATGATTCAAATTAAGAATTCTCGCTCACGAGTCATTATCAAAGTTTGAATATTTCATGTAATCAGAAACTCGATCATTATTTCGCTTGCAATGATACTGTGTCAATATACACGCACG
>NC_051408.1:17331469-17331877 GCF_015228065.2 Penaeus monodon
CAGAACAAGAGGCAAATAAAAGCGAATCCAAGATAACCAAACAGAAATGCATAAACAAAAGAGAGGAACACAGCACCCCCCCACCCCCCTTTCCCGGATTCGCTGCGTCCCCAGAGAGCGCAAGACTTCCTCCCTCACCCACAAGCCCAAGACACAGGACAGGCGGCGTGACATCAAAACCTCTTCAGCGGCAGGAACATCCTCAAGGCACGCGGCGAGAAAATAGAAGCGCCTTGACTTAGAGAGAATGTAAGCCCCGTTATGTCTCTACGCGCGGGGGAGGGGGGGGGGTTGCAAGGTGCAAGGGGCGAGGTATCAGATAGAAACCAGACGCTGAAGAATTACTTACACGTGAATAATCCCCGTAAGTATTCCGCAGACACATTAGCGTTGACAGTAACAGCGGTG
>NC_051408.1:17332072-17332324 GCF_015228065.2 Penaeus monodon
CCAAAGTCCTTTTATACCTCAACACACACACCCATGCGCAAGTGCAATATGAAATTGTAAGCAAAAAAAATGAGTTGTTTAAACGCCAGGGGCGCACAACCGCCGCAACGCCCCATCCCGAAAGTGACAACCACACTTTCCCCTTCCCCGAAAGCGTTGGCGATGCTCCCGACGTGGGCGCTGGCGCTCGCGGGAAAGGCCTCGGGAGAGCCAGACGCGGCCCCGCTTCGCTGCCTTCTGGGAGGCCTTTTC
>NC_051408.1:17332576-17332664 GCF_015228065.2 Penaeus monodon
ATATAAATAGTAAAGTTAATTAGCATAAACAAGAGATAAAAAACATTAAAATGAAAGGTCACACAGACAAGCAAAATAAAAAAAAGAC
>NC_051408.1:17332827-17332928 GCF_015228065.2 Penaeus monodon
GTAGATACAGATAGCGAGATTTGTGTGTGTGTCTGTGCGTTTTATATACTCACATCTCGTGATAAAAAGTTAAGAGAACAGAACAGGCTATAAAGGCCAAT
>NC_051408.1:17333010-17333177 GCF_015228065.2 Penaeus monodon
TCCTTGCATATCAGACAAGCATCCTAAGAAACGCTGTTGCTTGTGGCAACTGCCTTCTTCTGGTTCATTTACTGTTAGGAGACTTGCTTGTTCGTGTGTGGGAAGCGAAACGGTGGGGTGGGCCTCCGCTGTCATGCTTTGCGCGACAAGACACGTGCAGGAGGGCT
>NC_051408.1:17333367-17333539 GCF_015228065.2 Penaeus monodon
AGAAAACAAAAAAAACAAACACGCATAAACGCAATGCATCCAAATAGCCTAAAAGCGAGCTCGGTTCCCCTCCGGTCAAGCGAACACTGAGCCTTTTATTTTTTCGACCGGAAGTCTTGAAGGCAAATGACAACATGGCGTCGTGGGGCACTTCCGGTCGAGGTGGCCCAGT
>NC_051408.1:17334384-17334506 GCF_015228065.2 Penaeus monodon
TTAAACTTATAAATGCATGTAATAATGCTTAAATGCGAGGCATAAACTCAATGTGGCTTTATGCAAATTCTGTACCTCAGCATTTTTCAAACGAGTTTTTAAATCCTATTTATGTATGCACT
>NC_051408.1:17334730-17334957 GCF_015228065.2 Penaeus monodon
GTCAGCCTACAGCAGACACAGGCGATACTAACCTTCAATGTGCGAAATGGAAACTGGGTCTACCGCGTTTAGAAAGCAGCAGCGCATGCCTGACCCAACTACAGTCTCTTGCACCTTACGCCTTCAATTTCCATCCGGTTTGGCACGGCTGCAACTTGCAATTGAGAGAGAAGTCCAGGCATAAGGACCCGCTCGGCCTCTGCTCTCCTTCTGCTGGACATCTGCTG
>NC_051408.1:17335164-17335287 GCF_015228065.2 Penaeus monodon
GTAAGACGTGTTTCTTACCAGCACTCTCTCCGATCAAGACCCCCCCCCCTCCCCGACCGATGCCTTCATGACCTAAGCGGCGGTAAGGTCAGGCATTTCACACTAGCTGGGGTTCATCCTAAC
>NC_051408.1:17335471-17335860 GCF_015228065.2 Penaeus monodon
GATATTGCGAACACCGTCCATGTGGACAAACATAATCCAACCGTTTGCGCAGTATGTGATAAGTACCCAAATTCCCGCATGGTCCGAGCACAGGCGCAAGGCCTTCCGCGCCGCCGTCAGAGTCTCGCGCGCGCCAGCAAGATGCCCGCAAGGAATACGAGGCGTTCTGGCGCGAAAACAGTGTCAGGGCCAACGCCAAACATTCCCTCGGCTCTGAGGTTAGAAAAAAAGAAAAGGAAAAAAGAAGACTAGTTTTGAAGGCGCGACACCTAGCACCCTTTCCCCCTCCCCCCAGGACTAGGCACCGGATGTTGTTACACACTTTCTTGACTTTTATGCGTCGCTGGTCATAGAAGTCAAGTATTTCGCTGGAATTTTATTGATCATTT
>NC_051408.1:17336643-17336717 GCF_015228065.2 Penaeus monodon
CAGATTACAGCAACGAAGATTATCATCATTGTTATCATTGCCATTGTTATTTATTATCAATAATCGTCAAGCAC
>NC_051408.1:17343525-17344058 GCF_015228065.2 Penaeus monodon
CTTCAGCATTTTTAAAAATAAAACATCGACATTTTGCCAATTCAATTACAGTAAAAACAGCCACTGCAACAATGGAAGCTTCCACCTAATGCATTATTCACAGCCTAAGGTTAATTTCCGTCCCAAAAGGCCTAACTTCTTGGAAACGCTGCCTGAGAGATTTGTCTGGAGACCGAATAAACTTTCGTTCCTGATCAAGCACGTGAGACCGCGAGCCCATTCCTGACCTTTCGAAATTTTGCCGCACCATTTCGCTCGTGCCAAGGGGTCTAGCGAGCGAGGTTTCTCCCCGGTCGGTCGGTATAACACGGGAAGGAAAAAAGGGGGTTTTGTCGAGTCAGGAAGCACGCGGGCAGGCTTTTCCGTTACCTTACGCCGCCGCTGGTTTAGCCTTGCTCTGGGTTAGAGGTTAAGCAAGGTGGGGTCTCTCGCAGGCGTGAAGGCAGCGGAGGGGAAAAAGTGGGACTGATATTGGCTGTGTTTAGAGGACCATCCCGTTTAAGGGGATTCTGAGGTCAGGAGGAAACAGAGGA
>NC_051408.1:17344507-17345116 GCF_015228065.2 Penaeus monodon
TGACCCTCCTATCTAAAGCGATTAAGGAGTGAAAGACACAGACGAAAAAAAGACAATAACTCTCATGTGTAGAATGTTCAAGCGACCCTCCTATGCCAACCGATCGTGATTTGGAATTCTATTGTCCCCCGAGTGAAAACGAGCTGCATGGCCAACCCTCACTTAACCTTGCTACCGGGCTACCGTATCTTCGTATAGCTTGTAGTAAGAGTTCGGAATGGGTAACTGTTTGTTCGATGTTCGAGGACCTCAGGGAGTACAGTTATAAGAGCGGACGGACTGGAGGGGAAAAAAGTTGTTTGCCTAGTACTACATTAACACGCTCGAACTGAATTTCCGCTTTTCCCCGTTCATCAATCGCCACTCCTTTTCTACCAGACCCTGATCACCTCGCAGGCTATGTCGTCAGGTAGCGTACGACGGCAGGTAGAAATTCAGAAGGACCCCGACGTGATGGCACTGAAGTATGAGACCATCGACGTCGGGCTAAATTATAGCATGAGGCCGCAGTACAGAGTGTGGAGCCGAGGCAGAAAACTGGTCCCTCGAGGAAGGAACTTGATGCTCCGTTTAAGCATTTCGTTTTGCAGGATTTCAGGTTTGCCTTGA
>NC_051408.1:17345249-17345944 GCF_015228065.2 Penaeus monodon
AAAAGAAATGAAAAGATGAAAGAGGGATATCGCTGGTTACAGGTCGTGACACCAGCAATGGGAGCCATACGGGAGAGGCTTTGCGGCTGAAGCAGGAAAGCAAGGTGGGAAGGATGTGAGTCTGAATGGGAGACAAGATTGGGACGAGAGAGGAGTGAGAGAGAGCGCTGGTTACAGGTCGTGAGAAGTAAAGTGGGTGGGGGATGAGGGAGGCGTGATGGTGGCGTGGGGAGGAGGTAGGGTGAATGGGGCGAAGTAGCTTTTAAGCATGAACTGGGGAGAATGTAAGGGGTAACACGGATGGGTGGATGGGAAGGATGCGAGGCTAAAAGAAAGAGGAGGAAACATCAAAATGTGGAGAAAAGAGGGAAGAAATGGGGAGGAAGGAGAAGTAAAGACAAGTGCGGAAATACCAAAGAGGACAAGAGATCAATGCAAGAGCCCTAGACTTGACGGCGGGACAAAGCCACGGCTGTCAAGTGGAAGGACCTTTGAGTGTCGCCCTGAATGTCGCGGCGCCCGGCCAGGGCTGCCTGGGGCCTCGCCTTTGCTCTCTGCAGGTCCTCTTCTTTTACCTGTCTATTTTTGCAGCTCATAATGCCACGGTAATCTTGAACACAAACAAAATAAACAATGAAAATAAGAAAGAGATTAAAAAGAAAAAAAGTAAATTCAGAGAATGAATACAGAGAGGA
>NC_051408.1:17346077-17346626 GCF_015228065.2 Penaeus monodon
CTGAATGACATTTTCAGCGTTTCCTCAAATCTTAACACCTCACATGTACACAGCAAGTTAAACCTATCACATTCTCTGTTAATCATCTGGATGACAGACAAATTCCTTCTCACATTTTAAAATATTGCATCAATGATAGAGCATTACTAAACGACGAATATCGACATTTATTTTCACATTATCAGAAAAAAAATCACCTTTGGCAAAAAAAATGACTTTAATAATACCCTTGGTTTAAACTTGCACCATAATCCTCGTGCAAAGAAGAATAACTACGGCGTAAAACCATCTTTCCCAGGTTCGGTTTTGTCTGATAAGTGGTGCTCTGTTTTCGTTGATTCAGCTTCACCTCCTTCACTCAACCCCGAGGGCTGTGCTGTTCTTTGTTCGGGAGAGAAGGCTACTTTTTTTTGTTTTCTCGTAAAAGCCAAATCACGAAAATCTCACTGAGCCTTTTCTGAATTGAGCTGAATAGTTTAGCCCGTCGGTCACGAGAGGTTAAGGATATTTAACCTAACCTTGTGCTTATAGGTATAGATCCTAGCTGTG
>NC_051408.1:17346648-17347014 GCF_015228065.2 Penaeus monodon
GGGGGGGGGGTTTAGAAAAAAATTGCTTATCATTTAACCCTGGTTCGGACAGGCACCTCCCCTGCTGCTGGAAAAGATTTTGCCCAAATCTTGCAGCAGCATGTACATTAAATTTGCTTTTTCTATAATTCTCCATCTCTCTAAACAACTTGTTTCAGTCCAAAGTGTGCTTTCATAATGGTCTAGCCGATTGTGGTGCTCTTTGGTAATCTAGAACATTTAAAAATCCTAGCGTTTGAAGAGAATTTCCAAAAAAAATGGGTTTCTGGATTTCGACATCACTTAAGATTCTGATCAAATACTGAGGCCTTGCTTTTCAAATTCTAGCATCTGAAAGTTGGGGTAAATTTCACAAAATGTTGTATG
>NC_051408.1:17347126-17347822 GCF_015228065.2 Penaeus monodon
CTTGCTGAAGCAATGTTCTACTCTCTCTGATATCCATGCTGTATATTCATGGTGTGTTTTATGCTGCCTGTATTACGATTTTGCTTCCAATGCAGTAGATGCTAGTGTGTTTGCGTTTGTCTCCTTGGAAGACAGTTCTATGGTCTCTTAATAAAGATTAGGCCAAGATCAGGGCAAAACGAAAGTTTAGGCTTTACCCAATCAAAATACAATATTTGATTATTGATTGGTCCAAACCCCGTTCTTTTTAACATAATCTAAGATGGCAAAATTTTGTATGTTATTAATTCATGGTACATTCACTCGTGAGTCGTGTCTCTTCAACAAATGCGTTGAAATAGCATCCTAAAAGCCATGTGGAGTAATCTTTTCATGGTCTCCCCGAAATTCCATTCAGCCATGCTTGTACTATTCTTCCTGATTCTGAATTTCAGTAGATCATTGCGTCTGCGGTCTGTAATCTCTCTGCACATGCTCCATGAAATTAATCCTACATCGAGGCATCCTTGGCATTATGGACAGCCTGGTATATCATACTGTGCTCGCAATGCATTGCAAGGAATGCAGTTATTCTCACCTTGTAAGGCTTAATTCCAGCTGCCACCAGACTGCGGCATGACCTTCCCAGTCGCGCCGGGCAGTTGGTGGCGCCTCAGGAATCTTGATATGGAAGCAATGGCTTTTTCCGAATTGGTT
>NC_051408.1:17348530-17349284 GCF_015228065.2 Penaeus monodon
CACATCTTATAATTATCTTCATTGTCATTTCTCCCTTCCATCCTGGGTTTCTACCTTCTATATTTCCCACTATTTCTACTTTCTGTGTTATTAATATTATTACTATTCCATCTTTATCAGTCTCATCCTGTTTTCCTGTTCTTTGACCTTAATACAGCTGATTATCATAAGAGTTTATATCGTTATTATTCTATGATCATTATTACGTAAGTTCCTGTTTGTATCTTTATCATAGCGATAAACTCATGTTGGTGATTATTACAATAGCTTCAAAAATGTCATTATTTCAAGTTTTCAGATGATGAGTAATTGAAATTGAAAAAAAAGAGATGGAAGAGGAGAAAAAAAGCAAAGGCAGAAGAAATAAATAGAGAAGGAAATAGAATATATGTGAATTGTTCCCTCAAACCGGTTTAGTTTAATTAAGAACTCAGTAGCATGACATACCATAGCATCCTATAGCGATAAACATATATAACCACTTACATACCACTTACATATACATTAACCGTCACATTTCAAGAATTAGTCGACACCATCACTACCGTCATCTTTTAAGTATTTTCACCATAAACTCTTATCAGCGATCAAACCTGTTTCTTTTTATCTAAATGGCGCCCCAGCTCTGCTCGAATGATATGGTGATAATATTTATCAGTTGCCTTCTACGACTCCAGCTGAAGATATAACCTGCCTTTGTGTTTTTGTATTGAATGGAACTCTATACGATTTGCATATCTGTTTTGTTGATAAA
>NC_051408.1:17349457-17349610 GCF_015228065.2 Penaeus monodon
CGGTATACTTATCCGTTTCTTCTTCAGAATTCTTCATCAGTTTGTAAATTTATCTATCTTTCCTTCTCTTCTGTGTCTTTCTCCCTCTTTCTACGTATTCATCCCTATTCCTTCATTATTCCTCCTCTTCTTTTCTCCCCTTTCCTAACTCCC
>NC_051408.1:17349883-17350261 GCF_015228065.2 Penaeus monodon
CTTACAAATGCAGGCAGGGAGCGAGTAAAAGTGACAGTGCGGACAATTAGGTGATCAGGGTCGGCTGTTGTGGTTAAACCGGTCTTGTAACTATGTACGTGATTGTGAGCGTTGGCGTGAGCTTATGTGTACATGTGCGTTGATGTATTTATGGGCGTATGCGTTTGGCTTTCCCCGTGTCGGTAAGGCGGTGTGTGCGTTTCATGTTTGTGTGTATGGGCATTTTGCGTGTGTTCATGACCGTGTGAGGTTTTCATGGTTTGGTGTGAGACGCGGGGTGCATTGTGAAGCGGGTGGGGTCGGGAGATTTGATTAGAAGGCTGGTTTCAGGTGACTTCGGTTTCGGAAGCAAAGGTAAAAGTCTAAATGAATTGCGTA
>NC_051408.1:17350343-17350920 GCF_015228065.2 Penaeus monodon
GGCCTACAGAGATAGGCCCATAAAGTTCCAAATGCTGTACTTAACGAAGACCTCTAGTAATTGGTCCAGAGCTCATGACACTTCAAAAGTTTAATGCCAAGGTCAAAACTTTCTCCTAACTGACGCTTTGGGAAGGTGGAGACGCGTGGTGCTATGGCCGAAAGGGGATGGAGAAAACTCTCTCCCGATAACAGAAGGTGCTTTCTCTTCACTGCTTTCCTGAACAGCTTTGCGGTTGATACTGTTTACATTTTTGTTATCATGAAATAATGTCTTAATTCTTCGGCTGTCATAGAGAATTTCCAAGGGAGACTCCGGGAGAGTTGGCAAGCCTGGCGCAGTCTTGGTAGAGTGCGTCCAGAACCGCCTTGTTGACCGGACTGATGAGTGTTGTTGCCACTCTCACTGCAAACGCTGCAACAACTGCCATGTTACACCTGCACTGACGAAACACTGTTGCTACATATCGGTTACAGCAAAGTACCTGCCGGTTGCGACTGCACATAACGGTTATTGTTCTCTGTTACAGCATTTCTCTATCACTCGCTCTCTTGCCATGCAGATATACCTGTCTGAT
>NC_051408.1:17352762-17352876 GCF_015228065.2 Penaeus monodon
GCCGATCGAAGTGGGTTTCCGCCACGGCCGAGTGCCCGCGCCGCGCGTGGGGACGACTTACAACTTACGGCGATTGTTGGTTTGTCCTTCCTCGTCTCTCAGTAAGCTTCCTTC
>NC_051408.1:17353308-17353948 GCF_015228065.2 Penaeus monodon
GTAAATATATATACATGAAAAAGAACACTTGAGTAAAGTTAATGTCGGGAGGGTGAGAATGGGTGGTGTAGGGAAGTTAGAATATGTGAAAGAGAGAGGGAAAAATATATAGATTCCTCTCCTATTCTCACTTTCCTTCACCCCTCTTTTTCTGCCTCTCCCTTCATTCCTTTCTCCTTTTTTCATGGATCGTCCCCCAAAAATGGCACCAGACATCCTTCTACTCCACCCAGTCCACGCATAATCTACAGCCCTCTCCACCCCTTTCGCCTTCCCTCTTCCACCCCTCCTTCAAGCCCTCCCCTCCCCTCCCTTCCCCTGCCTCCCTCCCCTCCCCTCGTCCCTCCACATCGCTGACCCTTTCCCCTTCCCTCCCTTAATCCTTCCAACACCAGTCACCCTCCCTCTTGCCTTTCGCTCCCGGTGGCTTCCTCCCTTCTCTTCCTCTTCCCTTAATCTTCCTCCGTTCCTTATTCCTCTCTTAACCTCTCTCAGTTCCTCTATCTCCTCTCACCACACCCCTTCACCGCTCACCCTTCTCCTCCAAAACGACCATATACCCCTTCATTGCTCACCCTTCACCCCAAAGCAACCATTTACCCCTTCACCGCTCACCCGTCTCTACCTAAAAACCCCATTA
>NC_051408.1:17354032-17354253 GCF_015228065.2 Penaeus monodon
AACACGCCCTTCTCTGTTTTAGGTCAACAGACGGAGACAGCGGCGGAGACAACGTGTGTGTGTCGCATACAGCCGTTTCCTAATTCGTCTAAAAGGCAATATCATCCATAATGACCCAGCTATCAAGGGGAGGTGAAGGGCGGAGGCAAGAGCTGGGAGGAAGCGATTCTGTTTAATGGAAGTTCTGATTTTGTTGATTATAGTTTGGGCGCAGATGGTCA
>NC_051408.1:17354731-17354899 GCF_015228065.2 Penaeus monodon
CCAGGTCAAGTCAGCTCTGGTTGCTGAGAGGAGGCTGGAAACAGGTACTCTTTGCTAACATATTGCAAGCTTTGACCTCACTCTGCAACCAGAGTGGTGGAAGGTGTGATTTAATGCAGATAAAAAAGCCTGTAATATTGAATAAGACGTAAAAACAACAAAAAATAA
>NC_051408.1:17357663-17357812 GCF_015228065.2 Penaeus monodon
TTTCCAAGAACATCGACCCCAGGTATAAAGACTGGGTGAAGTTAAAGAAGAAGAGAAATAAATGTGGTAATAATTTTTTAGCATTAACAACAATCGTAATGATAATGAAAATGATAGCTAGAGGGACATGTGGAAAATCTTCGGAGCAA
>NC_051408.1:17357835-17358264 GCF_015228065.2 Penaeus monodon
GAGACCCAGTCGTATTTTCCTTTTTTCAGCCTCATCCGTCCACCTCCTCTCTCCTTTTTTTCTTCCCATCTCCCTTCTCCCTTTCCCTTTCCCTTTCCCGCCACTCTCTCACTCCCAAATCTTCCTTCAATTCACTTTTCCTTTCCCAATGCTCTCATCTTCTTTCTTAAACTCCCCCACCTCCTTCGTCCATTATTTTTCCCTCCTTCTCCCATTCCCCTTTTTTCTGTACTTCCTCTCCTCTTCCCTTTCCTATGCCTTTTTCCTCTTCAAGTCCCTCCGAGTCTCCTATGTCTTCTCTTCCCCATCTCACTTTTCTCTTTAAGCCGCCTTCCCTCCCTTTTCCCTCTTCTCCCCCTCTTCTCCTTCTTCCTCTACCTTTCCCCTTCCTTATTAACCTCCCCCTCGGATAATAAATATTAATGTGAT
>NC_051408.1:17358503-17359012 GCF_015228065.2 Penaeus monodon
GACAAGTGGCTGTTTCGTCGACGACCATTTGGCCGAATACACACATTCATTCTGTCGAAGCAAAATATTACCAAATGGAGCGCAGGTAAGTTTACGTTAACCATTTACATTTCAAAATAAAGGCAAAAAAATAAGGTAAAAAGAAATATGAATATGAAATACATCTAGTCAAAAGACATAGACGACAAAAATTTATTCACAATGAGCGTATACAACTATTATAAGCATTCCTTATACTTGTCAATGACCAACTCCGGCCTCTCATATATATTCCGAGACTTGCCTGCAGGCCTCCTCAGCTCCCCTCCGCCGACTCACCCTCAGCTCCCAGGCCGCATGCTTCTCTTGCAGTTTCGAGACAAATCGGCAAACTGACGGATGGCTGACATGCATCCTTTGTACGAATCCTATAAGCCTACCTTCTAAACAATCCATTGTCCCGGGAGAGTATTCTGTTTACTCCACTTTCCGATGTCGAAAATCGGAAGTCGACGTCTTCGTGACAGCCA
>NC_051408.1:17359168-17359502 GCF_015228065.2 Penaeus monodon
ACCTAGGAGTAGCCATCTCGAAAACGCACGGCAGCACACGCCCTCGCCCACACCTGGGATCGTGCGTCTCTGATAATTGGCTGCTTCGTTTTGGTGAATGAATCATTGATGAGCTTTGTGCATTCTTTTTCGGTGAAACTTGAAGTAAAACTCGGCTTATATCATGCCTATTATATTTCTTTTTCTGTGATAAAATGCAACACCAGCGTACTGCTATCTAAGGTTCATTAAAAGCAGTATGCTATAGATATGCCATAATGTCTGTTGACGATGTGTCCGTTCGGCCAAAAGCTTGTCAGCGAAATAGTCGTTCGGCCATTTATCCATCGGCGAA
>NC_051408.1:17359963-17360334 GCF_015228065.2 Penaeus monodon
GAAAGTGGAGCGTGAACACTCCCGTCGCCGCAGCTCGCATCGTGAAAACCAACCTCGTGTTTACTATCAATTACATAATCAACCATCACCAGACTGCCGTCGACTCAATCGAAGTAGCAGCAATAAAGAAGTATAAAGATGGCAATCCATGCGAATCCCGCCTTTAAGCAAGTCCTCCATAAGAGCTAAACTTGTTAACCCGCTCCCTGTTTGGTTTCGGTCAGACGGTAACCTGGTGACCTTTTCGTCAGTCCCGCCTACACCTTCTTTGGAAATCGTTTAAGGTCATGTGGTAACGGATGCATATAATTGTGTTACTTCTGACACATAGAAACACTATGCATTCAGGGACATCCACAGGGATGTACCGT
>NC_051408.1:17360732-17360994 GCF_015228065.2 Penaeus monodon
AAAGGCAAAGGAAAATTGATAGGTGATCTGACACACAAACATGCAGACAAACGAATCCGACAGACAGACGCAAGAGCGGAACCTAATACTAGATCTGCGTTTTGTCATACCAGTTGTATGTGACTTACTTTCAGTGAACCGACCTCGCTGCCTGGAAAAGGGGGAGGGACGGGGGGGGTAATAAAACGAAGGCGAAAGGGAAGACAAGGAGAGCAAAACAGATTAAGAAATGAGAAGGAGAGGAAAGAAGGTGATGAGAAAG
>NC_051408.1:17361073-17361766 GCF_015228065.2 Penaeus monodon
AGTAGGGGAGAATAATGGATAAGAAAACAAAGGGAAAGGAAGAATGGCTATTAAGAGAATGTCAAGGAAGAAGAAATGACGTGTGAGGAAATTAAGAGGACATTCATGAGCGAGAAAAGGAGAGAGAAACAATACAATAAAAAAAATGAAAAAAAAGTGAAACTGAGGAAATATGGAAGAAAGAGGGAGTTTAGACCCTGAGAGGCATTTGGAAGAGAAGGGAAGGCTAACGAAAGAGGGGGTGGGGTAAGAGAGAATAAAGAGAACAGATAAAACCAAGATGTTGGGAGGAACAGGACAAAGGTCAGGAAGTGTGTCTGTACTTTCACGTCGGCTCAGGAGGGCTCCAGGTGACCTCATCACCCCCTCCCTCTCCTCCCCTCTCCCCTCCTCCCTCACTCCCCTTCCCCTACTCCCCCCCCCACCTTCCCCTTCTCTCTCCATCCCCCGATCCTCTCTTCCTCCTCCCCTTTGAAAGTCCCTTTCTGCCACGCCTCGACTTTAGCAACGCTGCAAGTTGTTCCTGAAGTGGCGTAACTTTGGCAACACTGATCGAAGGAGACTATAACCAGAAGCGACGTTCCAGCTGACGTGAACCTTGGCAGAGCTGCTGATCAGCTGATTCGGAGAATATTCGCTTGAATCCTCGAATCTCTCGTGCAGTCGCTGCCACACAGTCTGAAATACAATAGG
>NC_051408.1:17362055-17362267 GCF_015228065.2 Penaeus monodon
AAATAATCGTGTTTATGTATAGTTCATAAACGCATCAAAGTATGATTTGGAACATAGGAAGCATACCCACAAAAAAAACAAATGAAGATTTGCAACAAAACATATCATCCGTTACTCGGAACAAGTAAGAATCTTCCTTTGTTTGTTTGTTTGTTTCTCCTTTTGCCCTTTTATATAGTATTTGTGGTAATGACCTTTGGCAGTTGTCGTCC
>NC_051408.1:17362385-17362834 GCF_015228065.2 Penaeus monodon
AAAGAAAACGCAGATAACAAGATAACATCTACATTTTAAAATCCCTCACTAGGTCACTAATGAGCTTGACCTTACAGACCACTCTCCCCCTCCTTCACGCTCCCTCTACCCTTTCCCTAATGCATTCGTATCATTTGCCCTATTGTTTTCTCTCTCATTTCCTCCCTCCGTCCCTTCCTCCCTCTCCCCTTCTCCCCCTCCCCTCTCCGCAGCGCCACGCCCCTTGCCAAATGCGACTGCCACGTGATCTTATGTCACATTCCTTAACTCTGTCCTTCGTAAGCTTGGCTCCCCCCTCCCTCATTCACTCATAAATGTCCGGTTCACCATTTACCTTTTGTGTTCAGATTCGTGTACTTGGCTACACTTCATTCGTTCACCTATTGATTTACATTTGTTATTGATTATTACTCGTGTTTTTTATTGCATTCGGGTTAACGGTCCCACTT
>NC_051408.1:17365308-17365407 GCF_015228065.2 Penaeus monodon
ATCTACAACAAGATAAAACCAAATACCGCATCGTCTGTCGCGCGGGTTTCCAATGAATGAGCAAGATTCATTTAGAAAAAACGCGTTTCATTTGGAAGA
>NC_051408.1:17366780-17366888 GCF_015228065.2 Penaeus monodon
AATTCGAAATTTCAAAACTGTAAAATTGTTGCTTACATCACTAATAGATAATCCAAGTGAATGATGTAAGGTTAAGGTCTTACCTGTTCTTGCTTACATAATTTTGAA
>NC_051408.1:17366942-17367064 GCF_015228065.2 Penaeus monodon
AATTGCGTCGTGCATTACTTTCACAGACGACACACACCAGCTGCATATATGTTCACCTGTAATATTTCAAAGAGCCTTCCGTTTTGCTTCTGTTTCCAAAATTATGTAATCGAGAGCTCATA
>NC_051408.1:17368113-17368353 GCF_015228065.2 Penaeus monodon
AAGTCGATGATGGAACGTGTCTGAACGTGGATGTGTCTCATGGTTCTTTTTTTTCCGTCTCGACATATCAAAAAAAGAAGACGAAGAGGGAAAGAGAAACGGCTTTCACGGGCTTACTCGACCACCGACCACTCTTGCGTAACCCTGATATAGCAGAGGAGGCCGGCGCGCGGAAATCGTGATGCAGATCAATCGCTAGAATTCAAAGTTCGTCGACTTGATCTTTCTCTCCCTTTTCTT
>NC_051408.1:17369589-17369738 GCF_015228065.2 Penaeus monodon
ACACGCTTTGTAAAGATCATAGTGCATGAGATTTACATAAGATCGTCGACCTTTCTGGTTGGACTACATATGCAGAGGATATCAGTGACATACTTTCGGTTCTGGGATGGAACCTGCGAACAAATGATAATAGGAATAGTAATAATCAT
>NC_051408.1:17369961-17370547 GCF_015228065.2 Penaeus monodon
ATGTATATTAGAAATGCAAGGACTAAAAAAAGCGACAGTGATACAAAAGCAATAAAAATATGTGCAAAAAAAATGTTCTAGTCATAAGCCGTTCAATTCTGCACGGAAGGGTCGAGTTCACACGTACTATCATTGAGAAAAATAAGTCCGAGTAAAAGACCTAAGTTGAGACTGGGTTAAGAGTTGAATCGCGAGCTGAACTGGGACAAAGTTAACAAGTTGAGATTGAGTTGAGAGCTATTTTAATACGTAAGTTAAGATATGAGCAGAGAGTTGACCGGAGAACTGAGTTAAAAGTTTATTAAAGAGCAATTTCGAAGGGCTGAAACCAAGCTAAGTTAACAGCCAAGTTAAGAATAAAGTTACAAACTGAGCAAAGACGGGAGGAGAGCTGATAGCTGACCTGACACGTACAAGAGAACCGACCAGGCATGGGGTTGAAACTACGTTCAAGGTAGGAATTGAGGATGGAAAGAAGAGTTGATTTAGAGCAGCGGGTCTTGGGCCAGAACCAGGTGCTCGGATGGACGGAAAAGGGAGATCCAGATCAAGCCGATGAAATCTAGGTGGCCAATTAGGGCTAATT
>NC_051408.1:17376247-17377515 GCF_015228065.2 Penaeus monodon
TCATCTGTTGGCGAAAATGTTGCCATTGCAAGCCTGGCCACAAACCCCAGCGATTAGCGATTCATAATGAACATGGAGGCAGGCAGCAGCTCAAAATGGGGCAATGCAAAAAGACTGGTTAAAAGTTCACGCAAGAAAAGAGTGGAGGTCAACATGTAACGTCCCCTCCCCTTTCCAGCCTCCCCCACCCCACCCCCATATCAGCACTCCTCCACCCATGCACCTTCCCCCTCACCCATCCACCCTCTCGCCACATTTCCACCCCCCCCCACTCCACCACCTCCTCATATCCACCCTCTCCCTCTTTCCACCCTCTTCCCCCCTTCCACTACCTCCCCTGCTTCGCCACCTCCATTCCACCCCACCCTCTCTCCCCCGCCTCGCTACCTCCCCCCCTTTCCACACCCTTCCATCCCCCCCCCCCCGCCTTCCCCCCGTGTCCTGCCGTGTCCGGTACAAGGGAAAAAATCCTGCCAGACTTCAACCGGTTTGAATATTTGGAGTCCTGTCACTTACCCAATCCCCTTCTCCTTCATGTTTCTCCCCCAGCTAACCCCCACTCCCTTCTCCCCATCGTATCCCCCGCCCCAACGCCCTTTTAGGACTCCTTCTCCCCACCGCCCCCCATCTTCGTCCTTTAATCCTCCCTCCCTTTTAGGTCTTTCCTGAACGCCTTCCTCACTACGGCCCCTCTTTAACGCCCCCTCCCCCTCTTCCCCATCCACAATCCTTAGTCCCAATCACAACGATTTCTATAACGCCGTTTGTTCCCCCAAACCGATTCCCTACTCCATTTTAGGGCCCAGGAACACCCAAGTCTCCAATTCCTACCTGATTTTAGGGCTCCGCCCCTCTAACACCCCCCTTAATATCTCAAGCCTTACCTCCTGTTGAAGAACCTACCTACTAACCTCCTCATTCCCTAACCATTACCTCATTTCGGATCCATTCACCCATAACGACCTTCTAAACCCTAATCCCTACCCCCTTTTATGACCACTATCCCCTGACACCGCCCTTCCCCAACGCCTTCCGCCATCCCTTAGCTCCTTACTTCCCTCTTTTGGGGCTCCTCCTCCCTAACGCCCTCCCTCCTCCTATCCCCAATCTCTAGCCCTTTATACGACCCCTCCTGCCCCAACGCCCGAATCCCTAATCTCTATCCTCTTGCAGGTCCTGTCTTCCCTAGCATCCTTCGTCCCTGTCTCCTTTCGGGACTCCTTTCCCCTAACTTCGTTCGATTCTCGTCCTGCCCCTTCTTTGCTCCC
>NC_051408.1:17377570-17377826 GCF_015228065.2 Penaeus monodon
AGTTGTCATTCTCGCATTCGTTTGAGGTTTAACTCTCTCTCTTCTGCCTCGTCATCTCCTATGATTATCCCCACTTTTCCTCTCTCTTGTGTATCTCATTTACCTAATCTTTCTGACAATTCTTCCATCCGCGTCTTCATTTTCGTTAAATAATTTGACTCAGATTAAATAAAACGGATGATAAACGTAGATAAAGGTGGAACAAGTTTTTTTCCTTACAAAAGGCCTTCTCTTTGTTTATGCTTTAATAAAATGT
>NC_051408.1:17378203-17379504 GCF_015228065.2 Penaeus monodon
CATCGCCCCCCCCCCTCCCCAAGAATTTCATCTCGTGATTACTTCCCTCCCTTAATCCGTGGTCTTCAGCGTTTCCACGATGATGCCTCTGGATTCTGGTTCTTAGAGGCAGAGTCTTTTTTCTAGTTTCTGAGGCTCTGTGAAACCCTCCTCTTTCCTCTTCCAGTTGGCATAGTGGGCTTAATTTTCCCCTTCTTGGGCCTCGTGGTATGTCGTTCTGTTGATCACCTCTGTCTAAAGCCAGTGCATAAAAGGCCCCAGACCTTCGTACAAGGACAGGATTGAATAAAGAAAAGGCCTTCGTTTTTCTCCGTTGATTCAGGGTCCTCTCCACCGCCAAGACTAAAGTGTTACTTGAAGAGGAAACAAACCCTCATGGCAGCTTCGTTATATGAGAAAAGTGGATTTTCCTGCGGATTCCCTTCGAGCGGGAGATATATTTAAAATTTAGCTACACATTTTACACTGTGGAATTGTTCATTCTCACTTATACTTTGCCCAACATTCCCTTCCTGTTAAAATAAGACTTCCCAGAAGAATTTCACAACAGGCTTTCCGAGAAGTGTCCAGCAATGCCGTTTTTGTCTCCTGCAGGGAGCCTGGCAGACTGGTCGTACAGCCGCCGCATCTCACCTCCCTCTGATTTGGTTCCACGATTGAGCCCTGGCGGAATTCGGCTCTTAATTGCTATCATTAAACATTTGATTTTCTAGTGCTCTTTACATACGCGCGACCTTGCTGTTCCCTAACCTCATTACCTCGCCTGAGTCTGTGTACTGAGGCCACGTCGGCATCTTCCCATTTTCCCTTTCCTTCCTGCTGTAAATGGGTACGATGTCCCAGTTTTCTTCAGACCTCGCTCAGAACCTGGTAATTTGTGACGTTACCTTTCACCTTTAACAAGCCGTTGTTTACATGCGTGAATCTCAAATTCTTCGTCGCAGAGAATGTAAAACGCTGCCAGGATTATGTGAATTTTAGAAATCAGACTTCGTTCTCTGCCCGAAGGCACTTCATTGTCTGAGAAATCATTAACCAGTAACTTCAGAGTAATAAAATTGTGTTGATAAGCATGCGGCATTATCGTGACATACGAATACGACATTTTTACATAATAATTATTATGTAAGTGATTCACGGCCAAGACATGCTGAACACTTTTGTATTTGTTTATCTATTATACAAAGAGGATCACTTCATTTGAATGCAAAGTAAACCTTTCTTTTGTGTCCTTTTATATGAGATGAATGTATAGACAAAGTGTCGTGGGTGTCGAGGGGGATTCCAGTTCTATTATGTTT
>NC_051408.1:17380857-17380968 GCF_015228065.2 Penaeus monodon
CCATGGATGAGTTGTGAAAGATGTTTGACCGTAACACTTGTATTCTGAAATTTGTAACTTTGTATGTTATCATTACTTTCATGGCACTTGTTTTGTAATCATCCATACTAA
>NC_051408.1:17381233-17381854 GCF_015228065.2 Penaeus monodon
GCGGTTCTGTCCAGTTCCCCTTTGTGGTTTGTAGCCAGTTATACAGCAAATTAAGGAGTTTCTGTAAGTCCAGTAGGATCTGTAGTATACTTCTTATTGATATGAGTTATCGGTCAAAGATAATCACATGACTTATACGTCTGAAAATAGAGTGACAGTGAGTTTATTACATATTACATTTTAATGAGGATAAATTGGGAATTTGAGTTCGCTTTCTCCTATTTTACTCGATCATGAAAAATGTAAATCTACTGTGATTAATTGAAAACTTAGTGTACATAATATTTTCTGCAATTAACAAAAACACTAAGGTGGGCGTACAGAGAGGATGATTCGTTGTCATGTCTCCTGTGTAGATAAAACCTTTGAGGTGAGATTTTGAGTAAACTAAACGAGTAGAAATCTGTAATATTTGCATCCAAAAGGAATGTTCTTTTCATCTCTTGTTAATAGTTTATACATTGTTGTACATTTATATCCGTATAAATTCATTGATCCATCTATATACACATTCACTTATGTGCAGTTTTGCATATATATTTCTAAAGCAAAGAAACCAAGGTGAATGTTAGAATTTAATGTTTGTTGTCCAAAAACACTTCCCTCCAAAAGAAATAGTTC
>NC_051408.1:17381893-17383812 GCF_015228065.2 Penaeus monodon
AAAGTGTGATTATACATATATATACACAGCTGCATACATAAATGTATGCAGCTGTATAAATATGTCCATATAAAAAAGGGTAAAGAAAACTTTTTTTTGTTTAGGGTTTTATATATTTTCCTATAAAATAGGTACAGTACATCAAATATTCCTCAGGAGCAAAGTTTCTCGGCTTAGAAGTATCAAGAAGAGTTTGAAATTTGTTAAAGCACTGTCGGTGTGAATGACACCAACGTCCAGAAACGGGAAGGTTTATTGGATAACCTTCATCCAATGAAAAAGCAGAATACAAACATGCAAGTATATTCTCGACCAATCAGAGTGCATGGACGGGAGTGATGAGCAAGTGGGTGTAGCTTATTGTAAAAACTGTATAACAATATGTCTTAGCTAAGTGAGGACGGAAAGTGTCTGTCTTTTGGGCTACTAAATCCATATTTTGGATTTTAAAGCCGTCTTTTGGTTTATTTTGTACATAGAAGATGAGCAAATTGAAGCTAGGTGATATCACAACCAGCTATGACACCACGGTCTTCATTCAGGACAACAGATTCAGGAAGTCCTACAGAGGATCCAAACATCTAGAGTAAAGGAGAGGACAACTCAAGAAACTTAAAAATATAAAGTAGAAATCATGTACAAGCATGCATAGGGTGGCGATACAGTTTACAAGTTAATTTCCAAGTGACGGAAGACGAGGACTGACAGTTAGTTAATGGAAGTTTGCGAAAAGTCGCGGCGAACACCAAAGTCTGGGCTGCCGTCCCCATCCGCGTCGTCATACACAACATCGAAGAGGGGGTTGTTCTTGTAAAAGTCAGCACTGTAAAGAAAACGGGGATGACATGCTTCTAGTATGGCCAATAAGAAGATTTGTTGGTATTAAGGAGAGATGAAGTAAGGAAACATGCGATTATATGTAAAATACAAAATCACAAGAAGAGAAATTACAGTGACAGAAGAACGCCAGGTGATTCCGACGAACTAAGGAATGCTGAAAGAAAACGGTGTTAGAGGTGGAAACTTTTGTTACGAAAACGGGAAGATGGCTATCATGCTGAAAGAACAGGGAAGACTGCAAAAAATCTCGAGAAAATATAAAATACCACATGCTTTAAATATGTCATGGAAACAGATGACATGCTTTGGAGACAGGACAGTGAAGTCTTGAGTTGTTATTTCTGTTATCCCACATTTTACTGTTATTATAGAGTCTGATAAGGAGTGGCATGCGCTATTCATGCGTTTGATGTACGAACCAGTGAAAGACGGGAACCCAAGGAAGTTAAAATTAATCAGCCGAGATACTTCAAGAAAATCAGATTTTCCATTTGAGTAATCACACAAAATTGAAAATAATCTTCTAAAGAAACTTAACGCACATTCAAAATATACATTACGAAAGCTTGTGGCCTTTTTGGGCTTAATAGCTACAGTATCAAGTGCTAGTATTGTAGCATAAGGTATTGCCAACACAAAAGAATTATACAATGATATCGAAGCCGAAACGTATATACAAGCAAGAATAATATAATGCAAATTTCCGAAACATTTCAGACTACATTAAAAACAAATGCAACGGAACACATTAGCCAAGATATCATTCGGCAAGAAAAATGAAATCCCCTTTTTTTTTAAATCAGAGGGAGTGGAGGGAAGATGGAGTCATCACCATCATCCTCTCTCCAAGAAAAGCAGAGAAATGAAACGAAAGGGGAAAGCTGCATCGGAAGAGGAGGACATGCACTGCCCAGACACGCGAGTCTTTTACGCGACAAAATCCTCGTTTCCTTCAGCCGGGTTGATGGGGTTGCCGGCGTCATCGTAATAATCGACAAAGTCTGGGTGATCCCTGTACCATCCGACGCTGGAAGGCAATGCTTGGCGTTAATGGTGGCTTTCGAGCGAGCTTTGGGTGC
>NC_051408.1:17384051-17384231 GCF_015228065.2 Penaeus monodon
GTGTGATATGGGTGTCTATTAGGATATTTAAATTGTTTTTTTTTATATCTAACTTTTAATGTCATCATTACTGGCTACCTAAATACTTAGTAAATACTGAGTATTATCGTATGAGAAATGGGCGTTCGTGGGAGATGGCGAATAACAAGAACAAACAAACGAATGCAAGGAAATGATGGG
>NC_051408.1:17384259-17384366 GCF_015228065.2 Penaeus monodon
TCTTTGCATGTCCACGAGCATGACAATAATCTGAGTTTGTTTTTTGTTTTGTAATTAGAGAACAAAGACATATGAACAAGGAGAAGAGGCTGCATAACAAATATTTA
>NC_051408.1:17384797-17385090 GCF_015228065.2 Penaeus monodon
CAATTGTTATTGTGCAAAAGGAAGAAGCAGTATTAAAGATTGGTGTGACGCTTGCAGCCAACAAGAGAGCATCCGGTACCAGCCTTTGTGACTATTTTGAACTTAAACCTCATGCAAGGAAAAAAATGCGGGCGAGTAATTATCATGATGCAAAATAATTTATATGCCTAATCAAATCAGTGGTGATAAACATGATTATGATAAGAACATGATTATAAGGAGTAACATGAATTGATATATTTTCCCTTAAATTTAGTGATTTTGTGTTCATAAATGTGAGGTACACAAGCCCT
>NC_051408.1:17385182-17388464 GCF_015228065.2 Penaeus monodon
CATTAGGCTGGCCGAGCGACTGGGTCCCACTTACCAGGCGGGCACGTTCTCCGGGTAGTCGCACATCATAGTGACGTCATTGAAGACCTGGCCGAGGCTGCAGGAGGCCTCCTGAGGGGTGAAGCCGTTGTGGCAAACGTAGAACTTCTGGCAGTCGATGAGGTTGGCAAAGGCGGGGTGGGGCACAGGCCGGCCCTCGAAGTCCGTGAAGTCCTTGGCGCCGTCGCAGCAGAAATCGTTGATGCATTCTGTGGGCGAAGGGCGTGGCTTAGTGACCGAGTGGCACTGGGAATGTCCTCAGCAGGGCGAGGGGCGTGGCTTAGTGACCGAGTGGCACTGGGAATGTCCTCAGCAGGGCGAGGGGCGTGGCTTAGTGACCGAGTGGCACTGGGAATGTCCTCAGCAGGGCGAGGGGCGTGGCTTAGTGACCGAGTGGCTCTGGGAATGTCCTCAGCGGGGCGAATATCTTTGAGTTTGAGTATGAGTTTTGAGACAGTAGTCCATTGCCTGTGAGGGTGCCTTCTGCGAGGATGGAGTCTGGGCTTGATAACTTACTGTACTCGAGAATGCCATTTGTTAGCAACCAAAAGGCTCTGGGAGTGCCAGCTGTCGGGCTTAGCGGCTTAGAGGCTTGGGTTAGCGACAGAGGTGCTTTGAGGGCGCCTTCAGGAGGGGCTAAGTGAGTGGGGAAGACAAGTTACTCCGGTACATTTAGCGCTTTTGGGAAGTCTAAAGGTACTTGACAAAAATCTGCAGGAAAATGACTGAGTGAAGCATAAAGCGGCTTGGCAAAAGTGGTTGAAAAGTCCAAAGGTATTTTTAAAAAATAAACATAGGAAAAAAATTAATGTGTGAAGTCTAAAGGGTTTGACAAAATGGTTTCAAAATTCAAGAAAAAACAACAACATAGAAACAAATCCGTTTGAGAAAGATTTCGTATATCGGGGAAACGTAAGGAGAGACTGGAGTGTAAGTTTTAGTCTAGGCCTATAATTCCAAGTTTTGATCTGGACTCCTCGGCTACTAAAGGGTTTGATTCCTAGTCTTTAACTCTAAATCATGTTGCAGTTTCATAGTGATGCACTAATTGCAACGTCTTAGACTTTAAAGATTATGATACCTTTGTTACTCTCGCGTAAAATGCATGAAGGCTGCAACACAGAGAATATTTTCCTTTATGTTAATTATTTATGAAAATTATTCAAAACATATGAGCTATAATACGCTTACTTCAAAGCAAATATATATATGAATAGATTTATATCCTACCTAGGATTTATGCAATGTGATTCCAACATTATAATTTAAACATGTAAGCTTGAGGTGTATAAACTGTCGATGCTGCAGACAATTCTATACATAAAAATTGAGATATAGTATAATAAAGAAATATATTTTTTCATAAACTATTGCCCTGTAGATAAAGATACATTGAGACTTTTTTCCATTACATTGAATTGAAACTAAAGTAACTTAAATACCTATATAGGGTAGAATATTTCTACTCTTCACAATGCCAAATAGTTAGTTATGTAGTTACGTTACTAAGCAAGTGGGTATTTAGATATTACACAGTATCCAGTCTAACAGGCTTCAATCAGAACATGCTTTTCGCAGGGAACTCCTGCGCCAACCCTGGCTGAATCTTAGTATGAGAACCCTCGGTCTGGCGAACTCGTCTTTGAACCCTTGTCGACCCATCGTGAACACTAGTATGAGAATCCCTAGGCTAACAACACTGTGAATTCTAGAGTACGAACTCCTGTCTTAACGCTGTAGAAACCCTATTTTTTCTGCCTTAACCACAGTAGAACCCGTGGGTGAATACTCTTGCTCTAATCCCTCGTGAACCCCAATGTTAGAACCCATGCCCTAACCCCTCATGAACTCCAGGGTGAAAACGCTTCGTGAACCCAGTGTGAGAACCCTTGTTCTAATCCCTCATAACTAGTGTGAGCACCTCTACCCTAACTGCATGGATACTAGTGTGAGAACCCCTGGGCTCACCCCCTGAAGCACCAGTGTGAATATCCCTGCCCTGACCCTTAGGAAATCCAGTGTGAAAACCCCAGGCTGACCTCCCAGAGTGAAAACCCCTGCTCTGACCCCCATGAACCCTAATGTGAAAAATCCTGCCCTAACCCTTTGTAAACCCAGTGTGAAACACCCTCCCCTATTACCCTACAGCCGTTTGGAGAACTCTTGTCCTGTGTTCCTAGCTCTAAGGACTTACTCCTCTCATCCGCGCAGTTAGTCCTTCCTGCCGAAGCTTCCCAAGCGCAGGTGCCGGTCTTCCTGTCGAAGTGCAGGCCGGCAGGGCACTCGGTGACGGTGTGTTGGCCGTCGATGCAGGTGTAGTACTTGTTGCAGAACTGGTTGTCGGCGAAGATACCGTGGAGGCGGGGGCAGTAGACGCTGGAGTTGGATGCGGGTTCTGTGGAGATTCAAATATGTGGGACAGAGGAAAACGAAGGAGGGGGAGTGAAAAGGCTTAACGGTAAGGATGAAGCTTGTGTGTGAGATCGTTTTGATGAGGAGGGGGAGGGGTACACTGCTTACCTCTATATTTTACAATCATGCTTCACTTTCCTTTTCTGATCGTATGAAGTAATTGTTACTGCTATGGTTATCATCGCATTGTCTGTTATTGTTCACATCGCTTTTATCTATACAGTGATTATGGAAATTATCTTTGCCATAAATATCATTACTGAAATTGACATTAGGGAGGATCTTAATTCTAGTCCAATAAAGAAAATGACGCTTCACTGGAGGGGAAACTATGCCAGTCTCTCCAACTCGTGCGTAGATAGGTCACGCAAAATCCACGTTTTCACTTTAGACAGACATTCCACACGATAAACCGTGGCCTCTCAGAAATAATGAAAAAAAAACACCGTCCTTTTTATCGTAGTACAAAATGAACTTAAAAAAAGAGAGAAAAAAAAATATATATATACAAGCCTAAACAGCAACACAACCAACAAAAATTGACTCACGCATCAAGGAACGCTCTCCACAGTCAACAACGTAAGGGATGTCGCAAGGGTCGACGTGGCCAGCCTTGCCCTTGAACTCATCGAAGACTTTTCCATCTTCGCACAGGAGGGGCGTAGGGATGTCGTCGCTACATTCGTAGTACTTGTCGCACTGGTAGGGGTCCCCGAAGTACCCGTAGGGCTCCGGGCAGAGGAATTGTGAGGCTGAGAGGTTGTCCCCCTGATTTCTCTGGGGAATTCCTGGAAAAAGAAGCGAAAGTTAGTTTTCTTGTGTAGGAAATCG
>NC_051408.1:17388545-17388657 GCF_015228065.2 Penaeus monodon
CGTACGGTAATGAATTTGAGCTAAAAAAAAAAAAAATCTTTCATACTTAAAATGGTAGTACCTGTATACTAGTGCCATAAACGAAAATAAAAGTACTACAACGGCTAAAGAG
>NC_051408.1:17389116-17389229 GCF_015228065.2 Penaeus monodon
TTCAAGATCGGCTCCGCATGCCTGACCTCACCAGTGATTTAATCCGTTCCGAAGCTGAGGCCGAAATCAAGTGCATTCGAACGAAGCGAAGAAAATGGGTCAGCAGTTAGGTG
>NC_051408.1:17389299-17389547 GCF_015228065.2 Penaeus monodon
GCCGGGAATATCACTGCGTGTTAACAGTGGTTTCATGACTATTATCTAACAACGAAAGAGAAATGATTGATTGGAAAGTTTAAAAGTTGCAAAACTATCTACATATCCTAAAAAAAAAAGAAAAAAACAGGAAAATATTTTTGGAAATGTAGCCAAACTGGGTAAACTTAGTGAACTGAAAGGGCCATTATTCAAAAAGTGAATTTACATACCTAATTGGTTGCAGTAAACTGCTCACCTTATATAGT
>NC_051408.1:17390046-17390213 GCF_015228065.2 Penaeus monodon
GTCATCCTTTTCCATTTTAACCTTCCCTGTATTCCTCCCTCTCTTTCTCCTTTCTTTAAAATTGCCGTGTATTTATTTTTAACGTTCGGTTTTCCCTTCCTTGTTTTTTTTTTTCTCTTTGTTTCTCACTCCTTCCGAAGAGAAAGAAAGAGAGACAGATGATTTGA
>NC_051408.1:17390273-17390521 GCF_015228065.2 Penaeus monodon
GGACGGAAAAAATACTGTATATACACGAAGAAGAAAAATAGTGTTACATAGACATGTGCATGTCAAACGTAGACAGACAGACGTATATCATTGCAAAGACACAGATAAACATTTTACACGTACTGGCAAAGCATGAGTTTGTCGATAGTGATTGCTACCTGCATTACACGTACTTTCTATTTTCTGATGGGAGGGCAGCATAGTACACAAACAAACGCATGCACGTATGTCCACACATGCACTTAAAC
>NC_051408.1:17390790-17390868 GCF_015228065.2 Penaeus monodon
AGAAGTGAGAGAGCAACATGCCATCAATCACAAACAACCGAGGGACCATTCATATAAGAGTGAAAGTGAACAGACTCT
>NC_051408.1:17391243-17391685 GCF_015228065.2 Penaeus monodon
GGCCCTCCAACATCACATCAGCAGACGCAGGTCGCACAAGCAGATGAGAAAGCAAAAGAATTAACACTTTCTCTCATATACCACAGATAGCTTCTGGGGTGCCGGGTTCGGTGGGGGGGGGGAGACGCAGAAAGCATTTTTCTTTTATTTTTTAAACTTTTATATACGTATATCAACGTATCTTCATTTTTCATATTCACTTCATCAGCTTCTTTTATTCATAGTTTCTTTTGGCATTTTCCTATTTATAGCTCTTTCACTATTACGAAATTATAGCCTTAACACGTTATTATCATGTATAGATACGTGCTTTCATCACTTACTTTGCCGGCACTGACAGAGTCGAGTGAAAGTGTCTAACACATTTCTAAATTCGTCAAAACCTGTCTAATTTGCATAGAGATACTTTCTTCATACATGAAAGGAAAGTGTTAGAAGCTCA
>NC_051408.1:17391955-17392480 GCF_015228065.2 Penaeus monodon
TATAAGCTGCAACACACCACACACGGAAAATGTGTTGAGGAATGTGCTTGTGCTTGTGCAAGACGGCCGCGCCCACCGGTATGACAAGGATACGTAGCGTCTTCACACTAAAGGACAGGAACACACACAAAAAAATGGAACATGTTTAACGAGAAGACAAGATCATCTTTAGTACTTGACTGCCTGTTTGTCTGCCTTGAAGGATGAATTCTATCGGAGTTTTATTGGAGATTAAATACAAGAATGAATTCTATTTTATATCTTTGTTCCGAATGAACTGTGTCATCGAAGAAAATTTTAAGAAACAGTTGGCCAACCAGTACATATATTCAAATAAACGTAAATAACGGATAGCTTTCCTCAGGAAGAATGCGGATGACGAAATCCAGAGCAAAAGTTTGAATAAAATGAAAGGAAAAAAAGCTTTTCAAACGGGCCAAGGCACTTGATTTTTTTCGGACTTTTCCGGCCCTGAGATTTTTAAAAAAATTATACACACCCCAATTATAATAAAATAGTGTTAAC
>NC_051408.1:17392836-17393054 GCF_015228065.2 Penaeus monodon
AGGGCCGAGGGAGACGGGTAAACCCAATCGCCTCAGACTCCCTTACGAGTTCTTAAAAAAACATAATTCTCGGAGGCATCTCAAGGCTAACAGGTGAGAGGCCAGCCATCCTCACGCTCCGTCCAGTCGCCATGGCAACCAGATGAAAAACAATAAATGAGATATAGACTAGTAGATACACACCTGTATAGGACGCACACACACAAAAAAATATATAT
>NC_051408.1:17393192-17393277 GCF_015228065.2 Penaeus monodon
ACATGCACACCCATCGACACAACATACCCTTCACCCCCCCCCCCCTAACCCAAATCCCAACATCTCTAACAACATACCCTGCAAA
>NC_051408.1:17393296-17393509 GCF_015228065.2 Penaeus monodon
AGGCAGAAGGATTTCAGAAAAAAATCGCCAATTTCCAAAAAGATTCGCTAGAATCATCTACTCCTTTACAACAATTTCCCACAATTTGATCATCCCTTTCGGAGAATAATATCTGACCCTTCACCCCCCCCCCTCCCTGTTTCCCTCAAGTAAGTTCTCCAACGAATTCTTAGAAATACTTGGTCAGTCTGCTTGTTGTTAAACCACGAATAC
>NC_051408.1:17393999-17394071 GCF_015228065.2 Penaeus monodon
GTGGGTGGGGGTATGTACGGATACAGACATACTGACGCAAACGTCTAATGCATCCAGTGTATACGCACGTGT
>NC_051408.1:17394105-17394252 GCF_015228065.2 Penaeus monodon
ATCTGCCAGAAATATTCAAATGTTCTTTTCGTAAGTGAATGTTCAGAATTCTTATTTTTACTCTTGAGCGTTTCTGCTTTGTCACAGAGTACGTCACGTGACATCTGGGACACAGAATGAGTCAACAATTTGTATGATAGGTAAATA
>NC_051408.1:17394352-17394491 GCF_015228065.2 Penaeus monodon
GTGAGTGGGGAAATTTCCCCAATAAATCCCTGTTGAAACCACCTGTTGCAAACTGGAACGGCTTTCCAGAGAAAATAGCAGTTTCTTTTGTTGTTGTTTGTGGCAGAGGTTTGATGTTTTGTTTATTTGTTTATTTGAA
>NC_051408.1:17394995-17395177 GCF_015228065.2 Penaeus monodon
CTGTGTGTGTGTGTGATATCTCAAGACCGAGCGAACAAGCAACAAAAGAGCAGCGGCAGCCGGCAGTTCAGGGTGGCAGAACGAGTCCCCGATCGGCCCTCGATCTCCAGAAACCCAAGTTCACGAGCAGCGCTTCCAGCACGAGGCGGAGGTGCCCTTGCCGTCTCCTCTGCAAGCAAGAA
>NC_051408.1:17395259-17395355 GCF_015228065.2 Penaeus monodon
GAGGGGAGCAAAAAGGCGGAATGGCCAGCAGACTGCGAGTTGAGATTCGCAGTAATGATATGTCCAAGATTACCAGGAATTTGATGTTCATGGACG
>NC_051408.1:17395898-17396184 GCF_015228065.2 Penaeus monodon
GTCTCTTCCAATCCACTTAATACTTCTTGATAAGGAGCAACGCGGAAAGAAACACCTCCGACAGCCGCACCGACAGCGCACGCAAAAAGAGAGGCACAAAAACTGCTACAAGAGGCTTTTTTCAAGAATACCGCTGATGGTTATGAAATTCATGATACTCTGATCATGATAACGATTCAGTGGAAGTAATGATGAGGATGATACTAATGTCAGTGGCGATGGAAATAACAGTTGCAATGATAACAAAAACTATGACGATAACAAGGCCAAATACATCCTCACAAGC
>NC_051408.1:17396308-17396458 GCF_015228065.2 Penaeus monodon
CAGATCAGTATTAACGGAGAAATAAGGTAACTCACCCGCAGCAAGGGCGAGCCCGGCGATGAGCACAGTCACTGACAACATCTTCACTGTCTGGCCTCCTGACGTCGACTGACTAAAAAGAACAGATTCGCAGCACTACAAAGCCTGTCG
>NC_051408.1:17397165-17397279 GCF_015228065.2 Penaeus monodon
TCGATTCCGCCCCCCCCCCCCGCCATGCCCGTCGGCCCTGCGCTTTTCGGCCGCCGTGGTCTGGCCTCGTTTGCCCGAGTCATTTGTTTGTTTGTCGAATCTGCTATCAGAGGC
>NC_051408.1:17398446-17398523 GCF_015228065.2 Penaeus monodon
TTTCCTATCCCCGTCTTTGTCTTTCCATTACAGAGATGGACAAACTTCTTCAGCCAGAAAGTGATTTTAGATGAAGG
>NC_051408.1:17398691-17399398 GCF_015228065.2 Penaeus monodon
GGGGGTCAGTGCCCTAGGGTGTGAGGGAAAGGCAGGAAGGGAAGGGCACGAAGTGGATGATGGAGAGAGAGTGAGAAAATGGTGGTTTAGATGGATTACGTTTCGGGCAAGTCTTACGTGATGGTGAAGTGTGATGAAAGTATAAAAGTCTTTAAACGCTCTTGGAGATATACACGATTTTCCGAAGATTGAAAATTAACTCTGAAATGTAGGGAAACTGATTTTCAAATAATGCCTTTTACTTTCCATTAGGTGAACACGATATAAATATCACAATTTCATCATTTTCCTTTTTAGAAAATAACCCTCATTTTACAACAACAACAACAATACTCATTATTGATACCATTTCTCATTAAAAAATTGATGTTGATTGAAAGGAATTCTCACACTTCATAATCTACCTTGAACCTAAGTGAACTAGGATGAACTATTCAAAGGAAGACGCTACTGATAGGCTGCCTCTGTGAAAGTTCTGTCTCGTTTACTTGAACTTTCACACTCGACTCTGTCTGTCTGTGTCTGTGTGGTTTTTATTCTTTCTCTCGTTCGTCTCCTTGTTCTGTTTGTTTTTTTCCTGGTGCGTTTTTGTTTTTGTCTGCGTCTGCTTATCTTCCTGTGCATGAACGGACATGTATGTTTTATGTTCATACATGTATATGCATATTTTTCATGTTTGCCGGTGTCTTTCGCAGATGCACATGTGG
>NC_051408.1:17399970-17400091 GCF_015228065.2 Penaeus monodon
CACCCCTTTCATCTTCAAAACAAGAATATGATTTTTTGCACTAAAATGATGTCATTGTAACTACCTTCGTCGAGCTTAAGGAAAGTGGAAAGTAAAATGTTAATAGGAAACCAGATCAACG
>NC_051408.1:17401099-17401314 GCF_015228065.2 Penaeus monodon
TTATACTTTAAAGGTCTCAGCTGTTCTCAGTGACGGAGAGTTAGCAGCACAGTGACAGGCACGGCATGCGAGGAGAAGGTCACTGTGATCTTTTTATGACTGCCCAGAGTTACGTGCAGTGAATATAGGTTTACATGTTATTTTATCTGTGTATGGTTGTGTTTGGTTGGTTGGCTAGTTAAGTAAGTTTATCTATATATATCTAATCAACTTTC
>NC_051408.1:17401361-17401856 GCF_015228065.2 Penaeus monodon
ACAGTTTCGGTCAGCATTATTGATAACACTATTATAGCCACAATCATGACTCCTACCATCATCATTAACCATCTTTACTCTGTCTACTTTCATTCGGAAGTCACGTGAATATTTTTAATTCTGCCGTTGCCGCTCATTCCTATCTTCTTTGACCGACTTTGGCCAGGAGGAGGGTGAACAAATTGGGGATTACCGTAGAAGGGGAGGATGAGGTAAGGGGTACCATAGAGGCGAAGGAGGAGCGGGGGTACCAAAGGAGGCTGAATGGGATACCAAAGAAGAAGAAAGCTCAGCGAGGTACCTAAGAGACTGTAGGGTACCACAGAGGGGGAAAGAGTAGCGGGGGTACCAAAGGCTACTGAATGGGGTACCATAGAAGAAGGTGATACCAAAGGATACTGTGTAATATTATGGGTTAGGAGGACTAGCGTGGATACCAAAAGAGGCTAAGTGGGGCACCATACGGAGGCAGAAGGGGGGGGGGGGTAGAAGAAT
>NC_051408.1:17401922-17401997 GCF_015228065.2 Penaeus monodon
CAGTCCTCGTTTTTCATCATTCTCGTTCTTCTCATTTTCGTCACTCACCTCTTCTTCCTTCTTGTTATAACATAC
>NC_051408.1:17402404-17402832 GCF_015228065.2 Penaeus monodon
CCTCACCTGACCCAAGTTCACTGCTACCGAGAGAAAGACAATAACAACAATAACAACCAAAGAAAAGAGATTATAAAGGGAAATCAAGCAGCCGGGTATTTTCACCGTGGGAGCGCAGGTACACGACAACAGGAACTTATTAAGTTGTTTACGTTCACCGTTTATTCCGCGCTGAGCTACTTCCCTCTCTGCCATTTTGTGTTATTCAGAGAGGTTGAATTATTTAGCCAATTAGGCCAATAATTTGCTTTGTTTTCACGCAATAAAGGTGAAAATTAATATCATTTGCGTAGGACATTGGCATTATAGCTTTGGTATTCTGTTCACATTTTTTTTTTTTTGTCTTTCTCTCTTCCCGTCTTCTCATCCTTTTGTAATTCTATCATCGTCTCTCTTTTTATTCGTTTGTTGTTTTAATCCTTTTCTCT
>NC_051408.1:17402963-17403047 GCF_015228065.2 Penaeus monodon
TGGCGGTAACCGAGATCACAGGTAAGACGGAACAATTAGCAGGCAATTCAGACACACACTCTGCTGCTTTTACCTGCTGCGTTC
>NC_051408.1:17403146-17403269 GCF_015228065.2 Penaeus monodon
TGAAAGATGGCGCTCGGGGATCGGATTTTGATCTCGTTCTTTGTGTCGTCGGCCGGGTGGCCGATCTGCTGTGGGAGAGGCGCCTCTGGCTCTTGCGCCTTTGTCTGTGTGGGTCTCTGTGCT
>NC_051408.1:17404976-17405241 GCF_015228065.2 Penaeus monodon
CCACATTCTATCTCTCCCTCCTCTCTCCTTTCCCGCCATTTTCAGTGCAATTATTTATAATGAGAAAAATAGGATTCTGACAATTAAAGGGCAGATAATAACCCAGGCGCTTTCTTCTATGAGGCTTCTATTTCCTCATGACGCTGATTGCCTCGGTAATCACGAGAGAGAAGAGGGTTAAATTGAGGTTAATTATACCCTGATTACGTCATTTCGTGAAGTTTGTCCGTCACGGCAGTTGGTGCGTCCTTTCGTCACTGTGTGT
>NC_051408.1:17405566-17405855 GCF_015228065.2 Penaeus monodon
TTTATACATGCCTATGCATATGCATGCTCCCCTGTGCTTCTCTTTGATCATTCTTCCATATTCAGTCGCAATTAAACAGGCAAGTAATGTCTCTTTCGCAACAAGTCAGAGGAAATGAGCGAAATGTCAAGGCTTCGCCCAGAGGAATGCCGTGTTGCTCATTCCATCGCCTCAGGGTGTGGTTGTGCTTGGTGGCTGGGGACCAGTGAAAGGCGTGGTTGAGCGGCGCCGAGGGTCTCGTTAAAAGGGGATTTGTTTATGGTGCAGTTGAGGAAGGTAAAGACCGGAT
>NC_051408.1:17406208-17407125 GCF_015228065.2 Penaeus monodon
ATCACGAACCTTTTTAATCAAACACAACCCAATCCAATTCCTTGGCATAAACATTCAAGAAACATGCAACCTTATCAACACACGGAAAGATCGTACTTGTTGCACACTCACCTGAGAGTTGCAAGGGAAGGTCAATAACACTACCTGCAACGGAGAGGCTAAGAGTTCCTTCTTTTTGTATCCTGTTTCGTGTTTCACTTTCGTTTTTTTTTGTGTATGTGTGTGTATTTCGTGTTGAATTTGTTTAGGTATTGGTTATGCTTTATCCTGCATCATGTGAATAAAGTGAATTTCAAAGCAGGAGAGAAGGAGAAGCAACAAAAAACGAAGGATGGACGGCCTTTTTATGCTAAGAGGAAGATAAGGGAGAGGAGAAGAGGGGGAGGGGAGAAGAAGAGGGGGTAGGGGGAGATGATGAGGAAAGGAGAATGAGATGATATGAAGGGAGAATGGAGAGAGAGAGAGAGAGAGGAGAAGAGGTGCGAAAGAGAAGATTGAAACGGAAAAAGGTGAAAGAAAGGGAGATAGAATGAAGGAAGAGAAGGACAGGAGAGTTGGAGGAGAGGTGCGAAGGAGAGGATGTGGAAGAAAGAGAGAGAAAAGAAGAGACAATGTGGGAAGAGAAGGAAGAGAGCGTGAGGGGAAAGGGAAAAGGAAGAATAAAGGAAGAGGAGGAAGTGAGGATGAGGAGAGAGAGGCAAGAGAATGCAGGACGACGGAGGAAGAGGGGCAAGGGAGAAAGGGAGAGAGAAGAAGGGAGGGGAGAAAGAGGGTGAGAGGAGGGAAGGGGAGAGAGGGGCAAGGGGCAAAGACCTGTCCCAAAGGTTGGGCTGAGGAAGAGTCGCCCTCGAGCGCCCTTCGGGTCTGACCTCTTCGCGTCTCTCTCCTTGATGGGGCCGGAAACACACGTGCATTTC
>NC_051408.1:17408439-17408735 GCF_015228065.2 Penaeus monodon
CTGGTGTCCCCCAGGGCACCATCTTAGGCCCTCTCCTTTTTCTACTCTACGTAATGACCTCCCACTCTCCATCCCTAATTCTGCAGCTAGACTTTTTGCTGACAACAGCCTCATCTATCGACAAATTAAGACACCTGACGACTGTAACATGACCTAGACCCAGACTGACCTAGACTCCCTTGAGCAATAAGAAGTCACATGGCAAATGAACTTTCGGCCAGACAAATGCAAAATAAAAAAACTCACTTGTCCCCAACCCTATATAATTTCCCTATTCAATCCGTTCATAAAAAATA
>NC_051408.1:17408820-17409033 GCF_015228065.2 Penaeus monodon
AGCAAACGAACACTAGGGTTTTTCCCCAGGAGGAATCTACACGGTTGTACACACGACACAAAACACATAGCCTACGTACACTTGCCCGCCCAGCAGTGTAGTATTGTGCAGCAGTGTGGGACCCATACACACCCCAAAAAAACATTAGGAAATTAGAAAAGATAACACTCACAGCCAGTGGGGTTCATCACAGTAAAAAAAAACATATCAGAT
>NC_051408.1:17410773-17411062 GCF_015228065.2 Penaeus monodon
CTGGTGTCCCCCAGGGCACCATCTTAGGCCCTCTCCTTTTTCTACTCTACGTAAATGACCTCCCACTCTCCATCCCTAATTCTGCAGCTAGACTTTTTGCTGACAACAGCCTCATCTATCGACAAATTAAGACACCTGACGACTGTAACATGACCTAGACCCAGACTGACCTAGACTCCCTTGAGCAATAAGAAGTCACATGGCAAATGAACTTTCGGCCAGACAAATGCAAAATAAAAAAACTCACTTGTCCCCAACCGCTTATATAATTTCCCTATTCAATCCGTTC
>NC_051408.1:17411601-17411813 GCF_015228065.2 Penaeus monodon
TGGAATAGGCTCACGCAAAATACATAATACACTCAAACAAAGCAGACATATTTCACCAGCTTACACTAGTTCACCTAAGAAGACATACATAATACTCCTAAGCTTAGCTACCCCTCTCCATCCCCCGAAAAACAAACTCGCCGCATGTAAGCGTGATATGCGCTAATTTATAGCGCCCTACGCATTAGCGACATTGAGACTGAGATTGAGAT
>NC_051408.1:17411964-17412065 GCF_015228065.2 Penaeus monodon
AACAGCATGCGATCACACTCTAACGCCCACCGAGCACCAAGGCTACAGGTTACGAAATCTTCCTTTTTTAAACCACCCTTACCCACCCTCCTCCCCCTTTC
>NC_051408.1:17412165-17412387 GCF_015228065.2 Penaeus monodon
TTCTAGCAGGTGCTTTACTTTCTCTTACGCCTCGTTTATCGGGAGTTCGCTTCGCCCCTCCTTCGCCCGGGGCTGTTTTCGGCGGTGGTTGCGGGGGGGGGGGGGGCTGTTTCACTTGGCTACTTGATATTTTCCTTTTTTTTTGCTGCTTGTTTCGCTCTTCGATTTTTTTTTATTTCCACTTACTTTTTTTGTTTTTTATTATTTTCCTTAACGTTTTCC
>NC_051408.1:17412578-17412715 GCF_015228065.2 Penaeus monodon
AATTATCCTGATTTGCTATTAATACTGTTTCTTTATCTACTCTTATTATTTTTGTTTCACTTGTTTTTCCTCATTTCATAATGTACGTTACGAACGAAGAGTAAGAGAAAAAGGTAAATAAACCACTTTACTTTAAA
>NC_051408.1:17413363-17413857 GCF_015228065.2 Penaeus monodon
CATCACGGCTTTAGGATAATCTTTTACTCCACCCACAAGTGAAGCAAAAACGACCCTCCAATGCACATAAGGTCGAAATTCTCAATTATAAACGAAGAGAATCTGATCCCTAAGCTGAATCATGCAGTTGAGTATCCCGTCCACTTGCCATCTTCCCCCTCCCCCTCCCTCCTTCCTCCTCTTCCTCCCCCCTCCCCCTCCCTCCCTTCCTCTCTTCCTTCCTCCCCCCCCTCCCCCTCCCTCCTCCTCCTCTCCTTCCCCCTCCCCCTCCCTCCTTCCTCCTCTTCCTTCCCCCTCCCCCTCCCTCCTTCCTCCTCTTCCTCCCCCCTCCTTCCTCCTCATCCCCCTCCACCATCAACCTCTCCCCCCCCCTCTTTCTTCCTGCTTTTCCTCTCCCCGTCGTCCATCCCCCTCCCCCCCCTCCCCCCTTCAAGTCCATGACCTTCCGAGCATCTACCTTTTGCTGAAGAGGACGGGGGGGGGGGTTAAAGAGA
>NC_051408.1:17414460-17414587 GCF_015228065.2 Penaeus monodon
CGAGTTTCGATACGTAAATTCAGATTTTGGCTGATTGTTTAGCTAACAGTTCATTGATCACAAATACATTACTACAAAAAATACAGTGCAACTAAACTGATTGAAATGAAGACTTCGAGGAACCGAA
>NC_051408.1:17415370-17415670 GCF_015228065.2 Penaeus monodon
GATGCAAATTTCAGTCAATGAGGAAGCATCACCTGGCGCAGCTCCAGGCACGTAAAACTTGTGCTTGACTGCTTGCCTGCCATTGCGACGGATCAAGGGTGCCTTTTCTCTCTGCATTTGTAATTCATCATGCTATGAAGCGCTTCCCTTTCTCTTTCTTACTCTTTTTTTTCTTTTTTTGTCTTTCTTTTCCTCTTTCTTTCTTTATTTCTCTGTTTATGCGTTTATTTCTGTTGATTTTTTTTTTCTTTTAGTTTTTTATCTCTCTTTTGATGTTTCTCTCTCAATCATTCTGTTTTC
>NC_051408.1:17415890-17416024 GCF_015228065.2 Penaeus monodon
TTACTTCTCGCCCTCTCCCTCTCTAATTCCCATCCTTCCTCTCTTCTTCCAGGCCCTATCCTTTCCCTGTATCTCTGCAGCGGACTTTCACTGCCTAGAAGGTCGCGCAGGGGACAATGAGAGTGTGTGTGTGT
>NC_051408.1:17416073-17416200 GCF_015228065.2 Penaeus monodon
ACAGAAGGGGGGTCACTGTGGCTCGGTTACTGAACGCTGTGTTATGCTACCGCCTTGCTCGTTCGCTGTATAACCCGGATGTTCAGCATGTTATCAGTAGTGATATCATTTACATTATCATCACTGT
>NC_051408.1:17417765-17417853 GCF_015228065.2 Penaeus monodon
GCGGGCAAGGTTGAAGAGTCTACTATCTGATCTTGCATGGAGGTAGATGCCTTCCTCATGGCGGGGGAGTAAAGTAAAGAAGATCTCA
>NC_051408.1:17417891-17418150 GCF_015228065.2 Penaeus monodon
GCTGCATATGCCAACGCCCTCAGAGCAGCTGCATTGAACTGTACAGTGCCTTTATGTCGTCGTGAAAAGACTTGATCATGCTTTTTAGTTTGGGTGGACACCCTATCTTGGTAGGATCTGAAAAAGTCCTTCTCTGCTCACAAGGCCGAATGCTTTTGTCAGGAGGCATTTGTTGCTCACGACATGTCTACTGCAGATATGTTAGCACGGAAGCCATATTGTGACTCAGAATAGATGACTTCCGCTAGATTCTGCAGGG
>NC_051408.1:17419442-17419852 GCF_015228065.2 Penaeus monodon
ACATTGGAAGGATAATCGAAACTTATTCATAGAGTAGATGGTCTTTTTATTACTGTAAAAGTCAATACATTTGTTCTCCTGATTTTAGATATGTGTCAATTCGAGTAGATTGATCAACCAAATCAGTTATAAAAATCTGTACAACACATATAGACATATGTACAATACACTGAAAATATAGACAGGTAGAAAACAAAACCGCAAATTTTTTTTTTTTTTTTACTGATTTCAAGAACATAATTTTGGATACGAATAAACGACTTCCAAACTACATTCAGACTTAAGTCGTGTGCATGCATTCAGACACAGATTCAACAGACATCATGCATTCAAACATTTGCTTTATTTCCTCTCGCCTGGTTCTCACATTAAAGAAATAAAGAAAGGGGAAGGGGTCAGAAGGAGGAAAT
>NC_051408.1:17419897-17420104 GCF_015228065.2 Penaeus monodon
AATGTTTTGAAGGATAGAGAAAGAGAGACGGAGAGATATCCGAATAAAGAAAAAAAAAGAAAGAAACAGAGAGAAAATACTATGAATCAATCTAGGCCGCCTGCAGCCGCACCCGCTCAGTTCCTGGAGAGGATCGGGAGGGTGTTCCTGGTGACAGAGGGCGGCTTCGCGGGCTCGACGTCAGGGCCTGCCTCCTCAGGGTAGCTC
>NC_051408.1:17420179-17420480 GCF_015228065.2 Penaeus monodon
CTTGGCCTGCCTCTGCGCCGCACGCCGCCGGGCCTGGGGAGAGGGAGCACGAGTGTAAGTTCCTCCGCGGCGCCGACGAATATACAATTAACGCAAGTTTTGATAAAGTCTGCATTGCACATCAAGTTTTCGAGAACACTTTTACGGATAAGAATTGTCTATAATTATGTTTATTATGAAATAAACCATAACGGTAAATCCACAGGCTATTAAAACTACCAGAGAGATCTCCAGAAAGGAATAATAATAAAATAAAAGTATCGATAGCATAAAGTAAAAAAAATAATGTTTTACAAGCTCG
>NC_051408.1:17420619-17421388 GCF_015228065.2 Penaeus monodon
GACGGGCGCGACGGGCCTTCGCAGCGTCTCCGGCTCTTCCTCTTCCTCGACGGCCGGCCTCGAGGGCGCTTCCCCCTGGGCGGCCTGGCCCGGCTGGACGCGGACTCGGTTGCGGTGTCTGGGCACGGGGTAGCCCGAGGCGATGGCGGCGGCGATGACGTCAGTGCTCACGCGGCCGCCCTGCTCGGCATTCAGCGTCGAGAAGTAGTTGTCGAAGTATTCGGTGTAGTAGTCCTTGCTGTGAATGAGAGCGGTGGTGATGCAAGTGGTGTAATTGTGGTGAACGGGGGGGGGGGGATTATTAAGGGAAGTAATGGTGACGATACTCGATGGGGATGGCGTGAGTTATGAAGGGGATTTTCAGGTATCCGTGATCTCCGCAATGTGCTCGTCAACTATAACACTATATACACTACACCTGCTGATTTGATTTCTCCGCTGTTACTGAACAATTTGATTTTGGAACCTTACGTATCTTATCCAGATCTTCCCGTTTTTGTAAAATGAGTTAAAGTTAGTAGCTTTCTGTTAATTCATTTACGGCCGAGCAGTGACGAACCGTGCGCCCGGGATATCAATGGGATCATGAAGTATCTAATCATGCAGAGGCAACATGAACCAAAAGCAAAAATAGTCGCTCGATACCACTAACACTGTAAAGCATTGTGATAAACCGACAGAGCAGATAAAAGGGTCACGTAGGTGGAAGCTACCGGCTGACTGAACAAAACATGACTCATTCATTCCTCGTAAAACAATATCTTCACCA
>NC_051408.1:17423211-17423479 GCF_015228065.2 Penaeus monodon
GTCAGGTTGTTGAAGACCTGGCCGAACGCGCAGCCGTTCCTCCGTGGCTCCTTGCCGTTGATGCACACGTAGAAGTACTGGCAGTCGTCGGGGTCGGCGAAGCGAGGGTGGACTTCCGTGGAGGACGGGGGCAGCGCCGGACACGTGAAGTTGAGCAGCTCTGGAGGAGGGACGTAGGGATGAAAAATAAGTTGCTCTCGGTTTTATTTATTTTTTTTAAAGCTGCCATGTGTGCAGTGTAAGGAATTCTGTCATTTTACTTTGACAG
>NC_051408.1:17423512-17423921 GCF_015228065.2 Penaeus monodon
CATCACCTGTCATTCATGCAGCAGCCTCCCATTTCATTTACGAATTGGGCATATTACCAATGACGCTTAAACCTCAATCGCACTCACTCTCGGACACGCAGTTGGACCGCCCCGCCTGGTCGGGCCACACACAGGTGCCGCTCTTGTCGGAGAAGGAGAGGCCTTCGGGACAGGTCAGCTGGCTGCTGTGGCCGCCCGTGCAGTAGTAGAACTGGTGGCAGTTGGTCGACTCCGGGTGGGGGAAGTAGCCGTTCTGGCGGGGGCAGTTCTCGGAGGGCTTCGCGTTCTCTGCGGGGGGGGGGGGAGCGGGGGGTTAGTATGGCCGCGTGAATAAAAAGTGCCTTGATAATTTCCTCAAATAATAATTCCATCGTCGGATGAAAAATATACATATTTCCATTGCAGTCAC
>NC_051408.1:17423963-17424379 GCF_015228065.2 Penaeus monodon
CTGACTTAAACAGAAACTAAACCTTCGATAACAGAAAAGCCAGTCTCCCCTCACCCAAAGGCCCCAACAAACCGTCAGCAGGACTCACGCAGCTTGGGCCTCCCTTCGCAGTTGACCTGGAAGAGGAAGTCGCACTTCTCCACCTTCGGGTTGAGGTCGTTGAACGCCATCCCGTCGGGGCAGACCTTCTCCGTGAGGACGTTATCGACGCAGTGGTAGTACTTGTCGCACTGCTCGGCGTCGGCGAAGAAGCCGTTGGGCGTCGGGCACTCGGAGGCCACGGACTGCGCCCGGCCGCTGCCTGGGGGAGGGGGGGAGGGGGTTAGAGGGCGGCCAAGGGAAGGAAGTCGGATAGATAAATAGATAAGAATAAGTGGTTGGGTTGATATATAACAGAGAGAGAAATCAGAGAGAAA
>NC_051408.1:17424654-17424955 GCF_015228065.2 Penaeus monodon
GCTGCGAGCTCCCAGTTTCCCCCCGCTGGATCCGCCTCCCCTGCCATCTGGTGACGTCGCGAGAAACTCGAAAGCGCCTCTACTTTCCTCGCACTTACGACTTCTCATTTTCTCTCCTTAGGATTTTTCCGTTACCTAACACATTATTACATACACATTTCTTTTGTAATCTACGATTTTCTTGTAAATTCTCTTTCCTACTTCAGCATGTCTTCCCGTTTTTCTTTAATTATAACTTTCCTTCCTTTCTGATTTTCCTCATCCCCGTTTCTCTTTTCCTTCTTGTTACTTTTTGGAGTGG
>NC_051408.1:17425055-17426106 GCF_015228065.2 Penaeus monodon
AAGGTTCTCCTCACCGACGCTGCCAGGTCCGCGCCCTTGCTCACTCTTCCGGTCTCACCCTAATTTCAGGTGCGCTTGTAATCACCACCAGCCCGTTACGGTTATCGGGATTGCGTCATTGGATCGATAAGCAGGAAATAGGACAGGGATAAGTATATATGCATGCATGCATAATAGAAAAAAAAACATCCATCATCATTAGAATGTGTTTATTAGCTCTTACCTCTTTTTTTAAACCTTCATTCGGGTTTAATGAGATCTTGAATGAACACTGTAGAGTAGTGTAAGAAAGAAATGACCTTCGAGGCATCTCGGTGTCCTTGGCGGTGCCCCAAAAAGGCAACGTCAAGAGAAAAAGAGGTTTTTGCTTTTTACCAGAACTATTCCAGTCCTTACTAAAGCGATCACAGCCTTCCCTATGAACTATCACAACACAGCCATGACTTGCGGTGGTTTCCACCTTTCATCTACTCTTCTACTTCTACTTTCACCATCAGCATCGTCATTAAATGTATCATCTTTACCGCGCCAACCTAGCTGGTGTGGAAAGTATGGCGGATCACTGTTTACTCGAGCGTTGAAATCTCCCGGTGGTCGCCGCGACGCGCAAGGGCACGCGGGAAGTTTGGTCGTTGTATTCTTTTGCTCTCTCTTTTTCCAATGTCGTTTTTTTCGCTGTATGTCATCATAGGGTGAATAATGAATAGACACAGACAAAAATGACGATGAATAAGGAACAGGCATATGAAGAAAAGACAATAAAAAAGACTGTAAAAACAATAAACGGGTGGATATACCAGTAATAACGAAGTGGTGAACAGATAAGAGTGACAGAAAGAGAATCCCTTTAATGACCTTCAGAGGACAAAGAATCCACCGTGAGAAGAAGACATCTTGCTCTGGGATACAACCCTGAAACGTGTCCAGTGGCGCCTTCTCATTATTAGCACTGGTTTACAGGTAATGACAGTGGTGAGAAAAGATAAAAAGTTATTTTTATTGGAATAAAACTTGTTATGATAACAGCATATAAATGAATGATATTCGCAGT
>NC_051408.1:17428026-17428904 GCF_015228065.2 Penaeus monodon
GTAAAGACACGACTAATGTGATCGAACTGAAACGCAACACTGCTTTGTTATTTAACAATATTTTTTTTGTTGGTAGTCACAACGATAACAACGTAATTAGCAGGGATTTGATTGTCATTCGCAGATTGCCTAATCGCTCTAATGGGAACATGTGCAAGATATTATCTATTTGTACGATGTGTTAGACGAGTTTGAAAGCAGGTCCACAGGCCAGCTAACGGTACATGCAATTTCCACTGCGAGAGTTAAACAAATATTTGCGACCAGTAATAGTTTTCTTCTTTTTTTTTAGGGGGGGCAGCAGGAAAACAAATAAAAAATAGGGAAAGTCTTCTTTAAATGCACTTTTAGGAAAACGAGAATAAGAAAGAGTGGGGAAACTCATTGATGAACCAACTGTTCTCAAACGTACCTGCAACGACCAGGAGAACGAAAACCACCCACTCCAGACTCATCTTCAACACTGGCGACAAGACAAAAACCTTCCACTAAAGCCAAGGTCTTTGGCTCGGGAATCCCCTTCGCTGTGACTATTTTTCCCCTCACGCTGGAATCCGCGCCGTGACTATTATTCTCCCCATTGGTGTTTGTAATATGATATTCTACTGAGTTTTCTTTGTATTTGTATATTTATGTACACAGTGTATGGTGTCTTTTAGTTACTCCATCAAGCGCGTATCCTCATGTGCTTTGTAGAATAGGAAGAAAAAGTATATGTAGATCCAGCTCGACCAAGACTCGATATCGGGAGGGGGAGTGGCCACCGGGAAGAGAAAGTCAGGTGAAGTTCGAGCATTTGTCAGATTACTTCGTTCGAGTTTTGGTTTCCTGTACGAGTAAGTGAAACTTTTGTGGCCTGTTGTTTGTTTTCAGTGACA
>NC_051408.1:17428928-17429320 GCF_015228065.2 Penaeus monodon
CCAAAGAATTTCCTTCTTGTCCAGAAAGATCACTCGCTTCTAAAACGAAAGAGAGAGACACTAAGAAAAGTATTTCGTATAAAGTATGAATGAAGGTTTGGAAGTGAACCAGACACCAGAAGTAAATTCCATGTTTTGTATGCCTCTACAATGTGAAATCTGCGTTTTTGCAATCGATTACTACAACATGACCGGTTTCTACAAGAGATGAAACTACAAACAAACGTGCTTATGGTCTTCACAACATGTAACTTTGTTAAAAGTACTTAGACGTAAATACACGCACCCACTGAAATCAACAACCACAAAACACACATGTACACATAACATACCCGCAACACAAGCAAACCAAGCCTAACACATACATACACACATGACAGAATCCACACCAT
>NC_051408.1:17429492-17429628 GCF_015228065.2 Penaeus monodon
AAGCATGACAGCGTGACCCCCCCCCCCCACCCATCTGTCCCACACTTTCAAGTCAGGATAACCAAGGTCAGAGAGAAGGGAAACCACTGCCGCCAACAGCACTTACTTTGTCCATATGGTCACGCAACAACACGCA
>NC_051408.1:17429993-17430138 GCF_015228065.2 Penaeus monodon
TCCAGAACACGCCGAATCAGTAAAACAATGAAACAAACAAACCTGCAGACAACAAAAAACACAAGAACAGACACCGAGAACCCAATTCTCAGGATATGCAATGCGCAATCTTCTTGCATGACTCTGAGTTTGCAAGAGTGAAGCA
>NC_051408.1:17430451-17430710 GCF_015228065.2 Penaeus monodon
CCGGAAGGTTGCAAGAGGTTAAAAATGTGGAGGAAGGGAGGATGGCTAAGGGGCTGAAGCATAGGGTGGGAGGAGGAAGAATTAAGAAACTTTGTAATAAAGGCTGAGGTTGGGACCAGAAAGGGAGCATATTGACAGATGGTAGAAATGTGGAGCAGAGAGGGAGAGGGAAGAATACATGTGTGGAAGAGGGAAGGAGATGAAGAGTTATAAAAAGTGGGAAAAGGATGGAAGAGGGTAAATATGCTGAGAGAAGGGG
>NC_051408.1:17432609-17433448 GCF_015228065.2 Penaeus monodon
GTTCATTAAGGGAAAACAGGAGAATATAATATTGTAACAAATTTATTGGAAAAAGAGAGCGCATTAGATTAAAGGAAAAAAATCAACATAAGCCATAACTGAGCGGCACATTAATAATTGACAATATCAAGACTATGATACAGAAAAGAGGAAGATAAAAAAAATAATAATACATCGCTCACAAAATTGAGCTTCTGAATTTCAGAATAAAATGAAAAATAATTTTGTACAGCAATGTGACATTTAACAGTTTATGAAGAAAAAAAATATATCCCAACTATACACATGCTATAATTACACAATGGAATTCTGAAAAAAACTGCAGAATGAACGTCATACTTCCATCATCGTAAAAAATATATATAATAAGAATTGAAGAAATTAAATCAGATCATGATTTCAATGGATAGGATACTTGTACGGGTATTGCAAGGTACTAGTTCTTAGGAATGTGAATTACCAGATACCGGAAAAAGTACCAGGTAAGTTTAGTGATTGAATAGTACCTGGATAGCAAAGGTACAAATCTTATTCTGAATCTAGCTACTAATACCATACTTTACTGACTTGCCGTGGTAACAGAAAACGCAAGATGATGTCATGTCACTCCATTGCCTTTATATATAGTATTTGTTGTATATCTACCTATTTTTCCCTTTGTTCTCATCCATTATTCTTGCTTTCGTGTCTCCTTCCTTTCAGTTATTACTCTTTCTCCCTCTTCTTGTCTTAGCTTCCCTCCTTCTTTCCCTCCTTCCCCCCGTCTCTCCCTCCTTCTCTCCTTCGCTCAGTTCCTGGGCCTGACGAGGGGGCGCCTGTTCACGATCCTGCCGCGGTTG
>NC_051408.1:17433677-17433783 GCF_015228065.2 Penaeus monodon
TTAGATGGGCGGCAATGATGTCAATTTTGGATTAACTTAAGAAGCCTTTCAAGAAAAGTTAGCTTGAAAAAAGGATGAATCTGAATATCTATGAGGACGCACACAG
>NC_051408.1:17435352-17435433 GCF_015228065.2 Penaeus monodon
AATCCATATAAGGTTAATATTGAAGGCGAACTAGATGGAGGCTTACGACGGCCTGGCGGCGCGCTGGGGCTGCTCGTTCCT
>NC_051408.1:17435528-17435765 GCF_015228065.2 Penaeus monodon
TCTGGCCCCTTCGTCGGGTGGATCCAGACCCGGAGCCGCCCGTCGCTACTCGCACGCGGTCCTTGAGGTCGGGGACGTCGTAGCCGGCGGCGATGGCGGCGGCGATGATGTCGGCGCTGACGCGGCCGCCTGACGACAGCGTCTGGAAGTACTCGTCGAAATACTGCGAGTAGTAGTCGGCGCTGCGGGTGGGAGGGGGGGGGAGATCAGTGCCACGCGAAAGGAAAGAATGGATGA
>NC_051408.1:17435964-17436343 GCF_015228065.2 Penaeus monodon
CCCTGCGCTCACCACTCAGGCACTTCCTTGGGCGCGTCGCACGCCTTCGTGATGGAGTTGAAGACCTGGCCGAACGCGCAGCCGTTCCGCCGCGGGTCCTTGCCGTTGATGCACACGTAGAAGTACTGGCAGTCGTCGGGGTCGGCGAAGCGCGGGTGGGCGTCCTTCTGGATGTCGAAACCCGAGGTGGGGCACGTGAAGTTCAGGAGGTCTGCGGGGAGAGACGGAGGGGCGGTTAGACGGTGGAAGGGGGTGGGGGAGATGAGGGGGAGGGAGGGGGCGGTTAGACGGTGGAAGGGGGTGGGGGAGGTGAGGGGAAGGGAGGGGGCGGTTAGACGGGGGGAGATGAGGGGAAGGGGTGGGGGGCGGCTAGAAGGTT
>NC_051408.1:17436908-17437694 GCF_015228065.2 Penaeus monodon
CCTCTAGGACCAATAAGTAGGCTTCCTTTTTATTTCAAGTTGTTCGAATTGAGAGAAGGACTGCAACCTTATGCGCACAAGAGGCAACGAAACAGTAAACCTAAATTAATCAAAAGGAAATCAACAAAGAAAGTTATCAGCAACAACATTATCAGAAGCATGACTAAACATGAACATTATCATAATATAAACGTGATGAATATGATATCAGTATGATTATACTAAGTAATCATAATACGATCATTGTAAATATAGTCATAAATAGAATCAAGACAAATATAATCAGTCGCATCGCAACCAAAAAAAAAGGAAACCACAACACAACCACAGCAAATAACAACCACAACACAATCACAATGCAACAAACCACAATCACACCCAACCACAACACAATCACAAAGCAACAAACCACAGTCACACCCAACCACAACACAATCACAACGCAACAAACCACAATCACACCCAACCACAACACAATCACAACGCAACAAACCACACCCAACCACAACCACAACACAACCACAACGCAACAAACCACAGTCACACCCCACCACAACGCCAGCCCACTCACTGGTCGAGGCGCATCCGGACCTCCCGGCTGCATCCGGCCACACGCAGTTGCCGGTCTTGAGGGAGAACACGAGGCCGTCGGGGCACGTGATGAGGGAGCCCGCACCCGCGGCGCAGTAGTAGAACTTGTTGCAGGTCTTCGGGTCCGGGTGCGGGAAGTAGCCGTTCTGGCGGGGGCACACCTCGGTGGGCTGGGCCGGCTCTGGGGGGAGGGAG
>NC_051408.1:17438146-17438273 GCF_015228065.2 Penaeus monodon
GACTCACGGAGCTCAGGCCTTCCGGCGCAGTCGACCTGGAACGTGAAGTCGCATTTCTCGATCCTCGGGTTCAGGTCGTTGAAAGCCATGCCGTCGGGACACAGCTTCTCCGTGAGCACATCGTCCT
>NC_051408.1:17438679-17439353 GCF_015228065.2 Penaeus monodon
TCACAAGCAATAAACAATATAACTACATTTAATCTGAGAATAACAGACACTGCAGACTGATAACAGAGAGGGCGATATAAAAAGGCAAAAGCAATCGCAAAAAAAGTATTTTCTGAGTCACCTGAAGTCATAATGAAAACATTTAGTGCAATTTTTTGTCCTTGAATTATATACTCGGATATCTTTTGCTTCTTGCATTGGAGTTCCTAAAAATAAATTGTTAAGTCCCATGATATTTGATCATATTTCGACTCCCTTCCTTTTCCTTATCTTCTCCTACCTTTCTTTCTTTATTTCCTTTGTTTTCTATTTTCAGATCATTGCCTCGCTCCCTCCTCTTTCCTCTCCTCCTCTTTCTCTTCATTCATCTTGTCTGCTCTTTCCTTTCCCTTCATATTCTGTTTTCTCCTCCCTGCCTTCCGTCTCATTTTCTTATTACGTCTTTCTCTCCTTGCCTCTTCCTTATTTTTCTTCTGTTTTTTCCTTTCATCCCAATTTTTAATATATATCTATTTTATTCCTCCACCCTTTATTCGCCTTATCTGTTCCTCCTTTCCTTCCCTTCCATTTAATGCCATTCTCGCCTCTGAATTTTTATTTTCTCTACTTTTTCCTTTACTCCCCTCTATCTGTTTTTTTTCTCTCTTATCACTATTCAATCCCCCTAACCCACT
>NC_051408.1:17439455-17439611 GCF_015228065.2 Penaeus monodon
TGATCTGGCCTCCCCCTCCTTGCACCACCCAGCGCCCGGAGCCGCGTCAGGAGAGGCAGCCCTGACCTTTTCTCTTCCCAGTAGCGGCCCCTCGTCGTCTGGGGAGGCAGGTCGCTCGCTCGCCCTCCTCTGGGCCGGTCGTTGGGTCATTTTCGA
>NC_051408.1:17440275-17440345 GCF_015228065.2 Penaeus monodon
AAGAAAACCCCGAGCGGAGGGTGTGGTAACTGTCCTTGGATGCCCGGTGAGTTTCCTGGAAAAAGGGAGT
>NC_051408.1:17440490-17441543 GCF_015228065.2 Penaeus monodon
TAATGTTAACATTCGGGCAGATCTTTATGTATGGATTGCATTGCACTTATTAGGGACCCTTTTCACTCCTGTCGGCTGTAAAACTCACGAAGTAGTACTTAGGTATTAGAAAATGACCTTAATGGACGAAATAGTGGTAAGGTGTATTCAAGAGGCGCCATTCAAAGAAAACGAGAAGTGACGCAGCAACAGAAAACTTCATAACATTTTTGTCGGTAATTCTTTTATTTTTTAACATTTCCTTTTTTTCGTACCTATCAAAAGTGGCAATTCATCAAAAGCAGAAAGTTATAATCATAAAAATAGCAGAATTCAAGGTAACCATTTGGATGTTTCAGAACCAGGCAACAGATGACTTAAAGAAAACGTAAACTCCGGCCATGATAGCTAAACAATTTTAAAAATATGATAACGGAGTTTCATTATAACTTCTGGATGATTTTCCAATTGAAGTTCCTTATGACCTCTTCTCCCTTTGACCTTATTTGACCTAATAAACCGTAAAAATATGTTTTGTGGTTTTCATTTTTCTTCTTTTTTTTACGTAACTGGTTTTTAAAATAGGTTCTCTGTTTCACTACGAAAGAGTCGCTTATGTTGTACTGATCTTCATAACCCCCCCGGCCAGGGCACCAAGCAATCAGTAGGAGACAGTAGTCCTCCTTGGTCCCAATATCAACCTGCCTGATATTTGCTTGGATATTTCCCCCATCATGCACTCGCTTGCTTTGTAACCTGTTTGTCTGCCTATCACAAAATATATTTGTTCATTTCCCAACCTCTCTCTTGCCTGGCTTGTTTCCTGAACTGTGTGCATAAGTAGCTGTCTCACTGGCTGCTTATCTGCTTGCCTTTGTGCATTCGCCTTTTGTGCTTGCCTGCCTCAGGGACCAAGTACCGTTACCCGTGAGTTAACTCTTTCTTAACCTGATGCACCGCGTGTCGTGAAGAAATGGTCGAAATTAAATAAGGTTAACGTGTCTCCAACGTCCCTAACTGCCTTGCTGTTTACCCGCTCTACGAGTTTCGCTCGCTGTTGCAACGACGAACAAG
>NC_051408.1:17441602-17441813 GCF_015228065.2 Penaeus monodon
CCTATATGCATTCCATTTTTTTTACCGGCATACGTTTTGAAGTTGTTTTTTTATTATATTATTTCTCAAAAGCAAAAGGTGAATTTAGAAAAGGAGAGATAAATAAAGAGAAAGGAGAGGGAGAGGAGTAATATGATATTAGAAATATGTTATATAAGAAGACACAGCTACGACCCCCAAAGGAGAACAAAGATGGCGACGATGATGTGGT
>NC_051408.1:17442142-17442639 GCF_015228065.2 Penaeus monodon
TTTAAAAAATGTTACAGCGCATAAAACAAATACAAGAAATTAACAAAAAACAACAAGAAATAAGTAATGTAAAATAATATAAAATAAAAGAAACAAGGTAGCAGGCGAGGCGATGGTATTACGGCAGGCCAGTGAAAGTGATTCTGAAACTAACCTCCAGTCTGATCACCCCCTCCCCTCTCCCCACCCTCCTCCCCCACCCCTTTCCCCACTCCCGCTCCCCCACCACTTTCTCCAACCAAAACCCGTCTAGTACTCTGGCAAAGTGCTTATCTCTTTCGCACAGCTCAGCATGCCCAGCCTAAAGTCAGCGAGATGTTTTAGCAAGCAGGCCGGCGGTTGATAGGAATGATAAACAACAAAGTTATTTCAAGGTTTGGCAGCAATGTTATGTGGGGATATTTTAGTCACTCTGAATATCGGAAAGGGCTGGGTTCTACTGCTCGTAGGATAAGTGATCAATTCTCGCTCTTTTTGGCTCGTGGAGTCATTTGAAT
>NC_051408.1:17442842-17443015 GCF_015228065.2 Penaeus monodon
CTATAATCATCCCCTTGTTTGCCCATTCATGCCATCCACCTACACATTTTCTTACACGACCTATATTTTTGGCTGATCACGTAGCCAACGCAAGCAAGATATACGTGTTTTCGGGGATGGCGATTGGTATGTCGTAAGGTGACATATATAATATAACATAAAACGGACTGGAC
>NC_051408.1:17443098-17443200 GCF_015228065.2 Penaeus monodon
CCTGGAGAAAGTGACAGTTTCGACATTATGTGCGGAGTGGTACCCAAGTCTGCAATCAGATGTTACACCCATCGGTTGATGACATTGGATACTGAAAGAATT
>NC_051408.1:17444124-17444384 GCF_015228065.2 Penaeus monodon
CAGGGTAAATAATGAAAGCATATCTCAGTTCCATCTGACCCCGAAATACCAAACTGGAGGTCGCGAAGGTCACAGAGCGCCTTCAAGAGAACCTGGAAGGAAGTCGCTCATTTCCAGGCCTCGAGGTCACCTCAAGACGCCTGCAGGAGCGCCAGAGGGAAGCGACACGCGATCGAGGTGATCTTGTCTTGGCGTTTGTTCAGTCTACTTCCGATGAACTAATTTTCCGTAGCAAGGACTTACATGGCAATTGTGTAATG
>NC_051408.1:17445360-17446031 GCF_015228065.2 Penaeus monodon
ACCCACGTAAAAATACACATAATCCTATGCACGTCATGTCATACAAACTCGCAAACACTTACAACCAAACACTCTCGCTTATTCAGTTTCCACAGAAGAGGTTAGAGTGAGGAAGGAGGTCAAGCCTGGCGGTGACCGAAACTAACGGTGTTCTGACCCGGGTTGACTGGATTCGGTGTTGCAATGTAGTACCTCAGGTCAAAGGTTACAAGTCAGAGTCCAGGAGGTCAGCTGATGTTCACATACGCATTTTCTCCTCTTCTTTATATTTAAATAAAGCATTTTTCTGTATTTGTATCTGCATATGATTTCAGAATTTTTGTTTTACTATTTTTTTTGTAATTCGATTAAATTTTGTTCGACTGTTATACGCAAAACTAAAATACCGGATGATTTAATAACTCAACCTACAGCACTGCATTTTCCAGCAGGCCCATCTCGCTTTCCTTTCACCCCATTGAAAGGGCTCAAGACCTTGGAAAAGTAACCATAACGGGCAATGAAAGAGGCAGAAGAAGGGGGAGGGGGAGGGATAAAGAAGACCAAGTGTGAATTAGTAGATGAGGAGGGGGGGAGGGGGGAGGCCAAGAGGCGAGGGGTAGAATAGGGGGTCAAGTGGAAGACTACTCTCTCGTAAGTCTACTTTGAGACCGGTTTTGGAAAGTGATTGT
>NC_051408.1:17446053-17446658 GCF_015228065.2 Penaeus monodon
CATTTTCCAAATCTTGGTTACATCAAGGTCTTCGGAAGGTCAGCCAGCGCTCGCCTGACAACACAGATACGTAACAAAGAATTACATGAGACAAAGAGATGGGTGGAAAATCATGAAATGGGAGAGAGTGGGCAGAGGTAGGCAGCGAGTTAGATGGGATAGCTGATAATTTTAACACGATTGAAATATTGATAAATAACAATAATTGTTATAAACTTCATAAGATATCTTAGCTACATAAATTGGCATGTCAGTGTTTTTATTCGAAGTTCATACCAACATAATGATAAAGACCATAAAATTGCCGATAAATCTAAGGATCTACACGCCGCGTTTCACTACATTAACCCAGAGGGACGGTGTATAATTCGGACAAAATCGGTCAGTTTTAGATGAGCCTATGGCAACACAGTCGAATTATCAGGCTTTAATATGATATGTAATTATTAGTATCTCGACTTACTGACCAAAATTGCCATCTGCCAAGTACACGTCAAGCGACCCGCAATGTAACGGTGCACTGCCGGTCTTTCCAGGGCGTGACGCTTCGGGGACCTTGAGATAACTGTGCATTGCGAGATGACCAATATAGAGAGCTTGGGCAC
>NC_051408.1:17447123-17447312 GCF_015228065.2 Penaeus monodon
CGCGCGCCAGCCTCACGTCGACCCACCCTATCGTGACCGATTGCCTGACGAAGCAACTTTTACTTTGCTTGGTCTTTCACGTTCTCAAAAGTAGTTCTTTCAAATATGAAAAAAAATGTAATCACGACTTTCCCTTTCTTTCTCCTTTTCCGAAAGTGATCATGATTTGAACTGCACGTCGAATCATAC
>NC_051408.1:17448306-17449077 GCF_015228065.2 Penaeus monodon
TTTTTCATGTGTCAAGTTGAATTTATTTTCATGGTAAGAATAGGAAAATATCGTTACATGCTAAGTCGCATGTTACGTGCATATTAAGTCTCCTCTTGATGTTCCAGTAAATATGCTGAAGAAAAGTAAAACATCCTTAATACCAGTGTTTTTAAAAGAATTACGCTTCCTTTTACAAAATATTTGAGTACATACCACAGGCTAGAAGGAGAGACGATACTATCCCGATGGACCACATCTTCACACTGACACGAAAACTGTAGTGCATAAAACCTTTCGCAAAGACGGTATTCCAGTTTCAGAGCGACGTGATTATTCTTCTCTCTCGGGATTCCAATGCATCGGCATGACTATTATTCTCGTTGCATCTGCTGCTTTTTCAAATGAAAGCCAACGAAAGCTTCTGGATTTACAAGAATGAGTGAGATAGAATCCTATCTCCCGTTCATAAATGCCACAACAGAATTTCAGATAAGACGGTAAAATAAGTGACAAATTAAATGATTAGAAGCAACGCACCCTTTATGGGCGGGGCTCTTGCATTGGAGGGGCGTGGCCAAGTCGGAAGAGAAAGTCCAGTATTGCCTTGTCATTGGTCGTACATTCTTCAGGTGTTGATACTTTTATATTTTGGTTCACATCAATTTCTTTTAGAGTGGGGGGGGGGGTCTCATCACGATAAGATTTCAAAGGAAGATATTTCTATTTACATTGTGAATATGTAAATATAACTAATATCATCATTAGTAGTCACTATATTAGGTTAGTTCA
>NC_051408.1:17451021-17451120 GCF_015228065.2 Penaeus monodon
CACAACAACATAAAATTGACATGAAAAAATGGCGGCTGGCAACGGGAAAACCTCAGTGTCAGTCGCGGCCAAATCGAGTCGACGCCGAAAGGTCACTGA
>NC_051408.1:17451144-17451239 GCF_015228065.2 Penaeus monodon
AAAGGTCACTTGGCAGATTGTGTTTTAGCGGCCGTCAAATCCACCGGAAGCTTCTGACCATAAAGTGGCGGCGTTTCATTTTTTTTATTTCACTG
>NC_051408.1:17451773-17452352 GCF_015228065.2 Penaeus monodon
ATTAGCAAGTAAAGCAAATGTGGAAGAGCAAAGGACTCAACCCTGATCTACATAAGCACTCAGCAGTTTCCGTGTTACGCACTGGAGGAGGGGGTTGGGGGGGGGGGAAAGGGAGGGGTGGAGAGGGATGAAAAGAAAGAGCGCGAGGAGAAAGGTGGAGAGGTACGGGGGCGAAGTGGAGAGGTGGAGGAGGGGGGGGATGGGGGACATGAAGTGGAGAGTAGGAGATATGGGATATACAGTTGAGAGTGGAGGCGAAGAGGTGTATTTAGTGAAGAGTGGAAGGGGGAGGGATGAGAGAAGTGGAGAGTGGACGGGTGGAGAGTTGGGGCTTCACCGTGGAATCCCAGTGATATCTGCCGGAAGTCTGGCGTTTCGAGCTCGATTTCGAAAGACTTGTATTTAAAAACAGTATAAATGTGTAATCATGGTCGCGTGCTGACGTGTTCTCCTGATGATTAATATATATTAAACTCTTGCCATTCAAAGCCATGAGTGGTGGACTGAGGCAACGAGGAAGGGCTTGGTCGACGCTGATGAAGAGGATGTGAAAGAAGATGCCGAAAAGAGTTTGATGTT
>NC_051408.1:17452392-17452737 GCF_015228065.2 Penaeus monodon
TATTATATTTGCGGAATCAACCAGAAGCCAGATTCATGAAAGAACGTATGTTGAAGAATTAAAAAAAACTTTATTTTTTAACTATACCAGAAATTCGTTTAAAACAGGAAATTCCTATAAAGCATTTTTGTTTTCATATTACCAAATAGGCAAGTCTGGGAATTTCAGACTACATTTAAACTGGTGCATTTTTTGTATTTAGTTTTTTTGGCTGATTCAAATAATTTCAAGAACCCCAAGGATATATACACTTGTCTCTTATTGTCTTAACGGTAAACTGTGTCCGTCACATATGGGCAATCTGTATGTTAACTGTATAAGCCCAACTTTAAACATAGATCCTGT
>NC_051408.1:17452807-17453082 GCF_015228065.2 Penaeus monodon
CTCTTAATCTTATTTGAAGGTTAAAACAAGTACTATTCCTTATTTGGGAAGCATTTTACGAGCTCCACGAAATGGGAGCACAGGCGTTCTATATGATCCATTTGCTCCTTTAGCTGCAGTTTATCAGCCTGGCCAGAATCCGGCTTTCTTGACATCACCTTTTTACAATGTCCTTGGAAAGAGGTCAGCGTAGAGAGGACGTCAGCCCCTGAGAACTACCTGTCACTACCCAAGGCCACTTTTCGGAGATGAGAAGGCGTTCAGCTTTGTCCGCT
>NC_051408.1:17454627-17454919 GCF_015228065.2 Penaeus monodon
ATTTCCAGTTAGTAGGCCCTCTCACCCTAGCACCCCATTGAGGTCTTCGGTTAAACAAAATAAAACAGCAATTGTGACCTGTTCTGATAGTTTCAGAAAATGTGAAAGGCCTACTCACCAGCTAACTTTTTGTTGGAAATATGCCTCTAGGTCAGTCTGATAAATGCTAAATCTTTTATGCTCTCTGGTGGATCAGTCATAGCATTTTTCTCAACACTGAATATCGCGTTGTAATGTCATCCATTTAATTCAAATCCGTTCAGTCTGTTTAGAGTTTCCGTTAAGTATGTCA
>NC_051408.1:17455040-17455756 GCF_015228065.2 Penaeus monodon
ATACGAATGGCTAGACAAATACTTTAAATGCTGATCTCTGCTAGTCATATGCTTGTTGGCCATTATCTTTTACAAACACATTGGTTTCAGGCGGATAATTCTGGGGTAAAAAAAAATATTATTTATCAATTTATTTATCTAGCCCAATTGCAATTACTTAATGCGGAAATGCTATACATGATATAAATCACACAACAGTTACTACAAAAAATGAAAAGGGACAGCGATAGAAAAAGTTTAAACTGTGAATGCGGAAGTGTCAAAGGTCATTGTTTTATGTGAAATGGATTTGTGAGGACAGATATACGCAGAAATTCTTGTTTCATGAGAGTTTCACCAACTAACTTGTTTACATAAAGAAAATGTAACAACTCCAGGGCTAACTCAATCGTACCATATCAGTACCATATTTTCCCTCTCTTTTGCGTTTGTAAACTTTATGTTACACATACATAAGAAAGATATAAAACCATGTAAATCCCCCTTCAGTCTAACAGTGAAGATTATTTATGTTTGTATTGTATTTGTGAATAGTTCTGGAGGGCGTGTGGTTCAGTTTCACATTGTGCTGGTAAAACGAGTCTTGAATCTCGTGAATTTTGTGTCTGTGGTACGTTTTCGTGATTTCCATTTACATGTTAGCTTTTGTTACCGTTATTTTTGAGAGACCATTTTTATTTGTTTCAGGCTTGTGCAGATGCTAGTGTTTGGCTGAA
>NC_051408.1:17455960-17456871 GCF_015228065.2 Penaeus monodon
GATCGTTTGAGCAATAACATGAGAAAAATATGTTCAGGAAACAGGAGACATTTTGTAATGGAGAGGTAAAACCCCAGAAAAAGGACACACAGTTTGTAAGAAAATTCAGGTAATTATTACCACAACATGCTCATTTGAACTATCAAGGTTGCCAAGTGACAGATGAAAATAACACATGCGTAAACATTCAAAAATAGTCTGTATTCGGTGGTTTCCGGTAAGAAATATAAAAGTTCTACCTTGAATTTATTTTCTTTCTTTATTCTAATATTTGAGAGAAAATTGAAAAGCATTTTAGATGGGAGACCTAGGTAAATGAAATAATGCTTACAATTATCTAATCCCCTACCTCCTGTGGCAAATATGAAGCCATCATCAATTTAAACAATAATTTACTCCCATTGTTAATCCTCACCAAAATTCTCTTCAGCAAGTTTAAAGTATATACTGTCTGTTTTCAAAAACAAGAAAACAAGTCTCGTTCTGTAGAAATAATTGACACTCCGTCAAAAATTTCATCATATCCGTCAAATGGGGTACAAAATGATGGCTTCTCACAGCTCTTCCTAAAACAATAGCGATATAAACCAGAACTATTCAACTGGTGGTCCGCTGCCTTATCCGGCCCTGGAGTGTTCTTCCATCGACCCTTTGACACACTCAGAAGAAACAGAATAAATAATGGTATCTCTTAATTGCTGTATTTAAGGAATTACATCGCTTTTATTATTTAATTTGCTTGCTGGAAAAACGATAAAAGCAAATGATATACGAATGTTTCATTTCTCTGTGAATATAAAAGTCTAGAGAAGGGATAGAGGTAAAATAATCATATTGTCATTCCATCGATTCATTAACAGCGCTGATCGTGAGGTAATTCAACACTCCGGATTAAAAATATTAAGATCCAA
>NC_051408.1:17458070-17458427 GCF_015228065.2 Penaeus monodon
CAATCACTGATATATTGTTGTTATAGAAAACCACAAGTGCATTTATGTCATTTCATTCAAGATTGATCATTTTAGACAGACCAGACATTCTGGTATTCTGACTAATCCTCGGAAGGCCCAGTTAGCATTAACCGTTTGCAGGAAAAGTTTTAATCCCTTTGTTGACTGAGGTCGAGCGATGTACAAACCCCATGTGTTATATGCCTCTTGATTTTTTTTTTTTAATCAATCAACACGCTCGGTATATTATGTTGCATTAGATTACCACAGTCATGCTTAGCGTAGTACTGTACAATTCCATGTTTCAAAATATTACAATGGATAACCTTGAAGTATTTGCAGTGCTAGTGCAGTAAT
>NC_051408.1:17458643-17460045 GCF_015228065.2 Penaeus monodon
TGTATGCACCGTTTACATAATGCAATGAACATATATTAATATTTGTCTGCATGAACTATGTATGGTTACCAAAATGGGAATTCTGTGTTTGCAAAGCGAGCTGGATATCAAAGACTCATTAAAGATAGGTGTTCCTTCACCATCATTAGGCCAAATTTCTCTTTGTTCTTATTTCATATAACTATCTGGTGCTTCACACCATCTACTGACAAAATAAACTTCACAGTTTAATGCCACACACTAGCATTTTTGTCATTGGATGAGAGTGTTTAGGGAAAGTAAAAGTTACATTCGTGTTTAAAATCAATGCCTTTATTTGGCTAACACTTCACAGTACAAGCATGTGGCATATTGGACCTCGGAAACGCCCAAATACCAACCCCTATATTAAGACAAAAGGAAAATATAATAATCATCTGTGATAGGAAGACAAGTTGCAATATGGCACTTGTGAGGTTCTTTATGCCATGTCCACATCTCGAGTGTAGTCGATTAAAAGGTCGATTCCCCATACCATGATACCTGTTTCGTTTTATTTGTGTCCCGTGAAATCTCGAAAGAAAAAAAGCTTGTTATTACGGCTGGTTTTTAATTTCGCTTAGGATGTAACATACTAAGATATTTGAATAATAATACTTGTTTGGAATATGAAAGGGGAATGAAGTGAAACGAAGATTCCAGAAAATCAGACGGCTTAGCATATTCTTAGGAAATGAACGTAGCATGTGTTTGGTGTGATTCAGTGTGACCCAATGTGTTTTAAATACGATAATGTACCTGTATCTTTTTCGTCTGTGTGTTTTCGAAATGGAGTAACAGGTTTAAGAACAAGCTGAAGACAAGCAAAGGAAAACGTGAAACATACGTGAAAGAAAGAATGAGAACAACAGAAATGAAGCATGATAATATAATGTAGATTTGAGTGGTCGAGAGTACAATGCTTTTATATGTCATCCATATAATATATATATAGAGAGAGAGAGATTGGGAAAATAAACTGACAGACAAGAATATAGAAACATGGTATACGACAGATTTGTAACTATACACTGTGTTTATATAGTTAACAATTGCTGTTTATTTATTTCTTGGTATTTTCAAAAGCCGGTAGAGGGCAGTGGCGTCGTAGAGAGAGACATTAGTCTTAGCTGAAAACTTCGTCGTGAGCAAAGTGTCAGTAAGAGAGGGGGGGGGGGGCGGTAGAAAGATTGATTAGAATTATTACGAGATGAAAGGAAGAATGTGACTGAGATAAAGGAGAACTGAAGTGCGCGAGGAAAAGATTATAATACTAGTAATAATCACGTGACACGGTCTCTCTCGACCACTTTTCCTAAAAGATGTTAATATCGCGGCTAAGAAATGGCTTCCCTTAAAGAGATCTTACCGCGATGTTAACAAG
>NC_051408.1:17460268-17460658 GCF_015228065.2 Penaeus monodon
CATTTATAATCCTTTACTCATATCTACCATGGATTTTATTTTCTGCTTTTCGCACTTAGTTCTGCCTTCGCTGAGCGAGCTGCTGCTTCAGCTTCTGGAATTCCTCCTCTCTCTTGAGCTGGGCGAGGCGAGCCTTCTCCTTCCTGTCCCTGATGGCGGCCAGCTCCTCGGGGGGGTAGTAGTTTTGGCTGTGGGGGGAGAGGAACGCGGGGGGAGGGGCGTGAGTACACTGGAGGCGGGCTTATCGAAGTCATAATATGGTAATTCGGGAACTGTTTTATAAATTCGGTGATGCCATGGCTGGTTTGGGATACTGGTGTTTTCACAGCGGTTGGTAGAGCTTGGTGAATGAATTGAATGCTGGTTTGATAATATTTTGGGATTAAAATA
>NC_051408.1:17461043-17461343 GCF_015228065.2 Penaeus monodon
AGACCATCTAAAGAAACACAGTGGTCATTCCCCTTACCATCCCTGCACGTTCTCGGGTTCGTCGCAGGAGGAAATGGCCTCGTTGAAGACCAGGCCGAGGTCGCAGTAGTTGAGTCTGGGCGAGGGTCCGACGCAGATGAAGAACTGGCGGCAGTCCCTAGGAGACCTGAGGCGGGAGTGGCCGAAGAGCTGCACCTGGCGGAGGTCGACCTCGGCGGGGCAGGTGAAGCCGAGGAAGGCTGGGGGAGGAACGGCAGTGTGAGGCAAGGGAGGAACGGCAGTGTGAGGCAAGGGAGGAAC
>NC_051408.1:17461398-17461472 GCF_015228065.2 Penaeus monodon
AAAGGGGAGGAACGAATAGCACATTGTGAGAGAAGGGAAAAACAACAATGGATGAGGGAGAGACAGCATATTGT
>NC_051408.1:17461577-17462075 GCF_015228065.2 Penaeus monodon
TGAGAGGCATGGGAATGTTGGAATGGGAGAGGAACAGTGAGAGAAATGGGGATCACTGGAATGTTCGAGATAAAAGAGCAGAATCCTTTGTCAAATCATAGAATCTACCATAATTTCTTAAGCACGTGACATATTACAATCTATTACATCCTTCCTATAAACGGAAAAAATAAATAAATCCACGAACATCAAAAGCCAAAAACAAAAAGATTAATGAAACTACGCATATCAAAACAAAAGCCAAACGACATCAGCCCCGGCCGACGTCACTCACCAGCCGAGTCGCAGTCGGGGGACTCGTCAGGCCACTCGCAGCGGTAGGTGGCGGAGGAGAAGGCCAGGCCGTCGGGGCAGGCGAACTGGTGCGCTTGGCCGTCCACGCAGTTGTAGAAGTAGCCGCACTGGGCCCTGTCGCCGGAGCCAAAGTAGCCCCACTGGTGAGGGCAGAACTCCGTGGGCTGGGCGGGCTCTGGGGGAGGTGGAGGGGGTGATTTACTG
>NC_051408.1:17462114-17462423 GCF_015228065.2 Penaeus monodon
GTTTGTTTGTTTGTTTTATGCATTCATTCATTCATCTACTTGTTGCTGGACTGGAGTTTCAAGAGTTTCGTTCGTCTGCTGTTTTGGATATTACTGATACTAAAGTTCGCATAGAATATAGGAATATAAACACACTAAATAACTCAGTAATGTTCTACTTGAAATTCCTCCACCAAGCAATGCGCCTAAAGATTGATATCTGTAGGTTCAGTCCAGTGAATGAATACTATTGTAGACTCCAACAGAGAATAAACAAATGCATTATTTGTGATAAAAAAAAAAAAACACGCAATTAGCCAACCCTCCCCC
>NC_051408.1:17462460-17462689 GCF_015228065.2 Penaeus monodon
CCCTAAAACTCACGCGTCTTGGAGCGGGACCCGCAGTCGACCTCAGAGGGGTAGTCGCAGGGGTAGCGGCCGTTGGTCACAAGGTCGTTGAAGAGGAGGCCGTCGGGACACTGCTCCTCCGTGTAGACGCCGTCGCGGCACTGGGAGTAGCGGTCGCAGAAGTCTCGGTCGGCGAAGTAGGCCACGCCTTCTTCGGGGCAGTTCTGGGCGGCCGCTGCAAGTGAGGAAA
>NC_051408.1:17463163-17463439 GCF_015228065.2 Penaeus monodon
TACCACTATTATCCATAATTACAGACAAAAACGAAATGAACAAATAAATGAAAACTAAGAAGAGAGACGAAAGAGAAGATGATAAAGAAATTAGGCTTCATCTTGCCTAAGGCTTCACGATTTTACAGTGTCATCTCGGACACAAGGTTGCCTAACGCGTAATCTTCGTGTTGTTTATGGTTTAGAATGTCACTGTCATAATTATACACAATAAAACATAGGTTTGCTCGTTACAAAGACTCTCGTAACCATGGTGTTTCTGTTTGTTTGTTTGTT
>NC_051408.1:17463523-17464003 GCF_015228065.2 Penaeus monodon
CCTATGTATTTTTATCTCCCCTATCCTTCCATTCTTCCCCCACCCTAACCCCACACCATCACGAGCCGCCGGGAGCCGTGGGCAGAACAAGGTGTGGGGAAAAGGTCAGCTGTGCCCGAAGACACCTCTGACCTTACCCAAGACATGAGTTTAGTTACCCCCTTAATCGTTTTCTGTGAAATGTGAAGTTCGAGGCTTCATATGCCATCTGGCGGGAACTAAGCTGCTTTTCAGGGTAGAGTTACCTTCCTCTGGGTTTTTAACTATTGGATCTCTTGCACCAGACGTCAGTGTATTTATGAGGAATTTGAAATGGAATGAACAATTCCAGTGAACAAACGACGTAGATGAGTAACCGTTGTTAACCGAAGTAGGTTATGATTATGTTGGAATTCTTATGCAAGAGTAACTTGCATGACACACCTCAGTAGCTTAAGATTTACTTTTCCATTTGGTTTCCCTAAATAACCTGATACCGCA
>NC_051408.1:17464274-17464499 GCF_015228065.2 Penaeus monodon
AATTGTATGTATGAATACACACATTCATGCGTGCAAATCTATGCCGTATTTACGACAGAATCCCCGGGCGAGTAAATCACAAAGGGAAAGCAACGCGCAGACCCAAACGGCGGCCGAGTCGCTCCTTCCCAAGACCAGCCTGAAGATGTCCGCACGTTGTCCTGTCTGGCGACCCCTGGCAGTCCTCGCTGACCTCCACGGCGAGAGTGAAAGTGGTTTAACCGA
>NC_051408.1:17464757-17465588 GCF_015228065.2 Penaeus monodon
ATATCTTTTTTTTATCTATCTCCTTTCTGTTTCTTCCCATCATGCAACTGGTAGAGATGTTCTCTCCCAATCGTGTCATTTTTCTGTTCTACACCCGACTGTGTACACACCAAGTACACTTTCGTTTATTACTAATCACTCCAAAAGTAACCATTCGATTAATTAAAACACAATTCAGCTATGACCCTCTTTTGACAAATTACCAATTCCAGCTCGTAAACAGAAGCAGCAAAAAAAAAATCAAATCTATCAAAACAAGTTAATCAAACGACCATTAGACATTAATCAAAGGATACCCACGACTTGTAACCTTACCCGCTAGTTCCTAAAAGGATGCTAGTACCCGAAGCTATTAACTAGCGAGGTCAATACATTCTCTTAGTTCAAGATACTCCGAGTAAATGCAAATAATTATGTTTCTTCACAGATGCGACCGATTTCACAACGTTATTGACATGTTGTGGAGACTCGGTATATATTTGGACGAAAATTGTGAAAATTGCTTTTGTCCAAGATCGTTGTATTTTACATGTTATCTAGATTTAACAATGAGTAGAAGTTAGATTATTTAATTATAGAGGAATATCAGAATGAAGTATTGCATTAGTTATAGATACGTTAGTACACACGAAGATCATATCTTAAAAAAAAAAAACATGACTTACAAAAAATCAAGAAAAACAAGTGAAGCAAAAACTACAGGTCAGGCCACAACAACTAATTAATTTTTTGCTTAACTGGAGTGACCAAGTTACTTTCAGGTCACAGTCGAGCCTAAAAGCACGGCGGGCGTCCTTTGGTAGTGTTAAAGTGATTCACCCTTAAGACGCG
>NC_051408.1:17465840-17465982 GCF_015228065.2 Penaeus monodon
GACTTTGGTTAAACTTACAACACATACATTTATTTCCACTAGAGCGACCTATTTGCGCCTCCCTCTGGACTTTTAGCAGATGGATGAAAGGTAGAAGGTAGCAACCTTTAGTCGTACCAAGAAGTGAAGGGAAGGTAATTCG
>NC_051408.1:17466040-17466226 GCF_015228065.2 Penaeus monodon
TCGAAGAGAGGAGCTGTTACACTTAGGGGATGGGAGGGGGAGGGAGGGATGGGATGAGAGGTGGGTTGGGAGAGGGGAAGAGGAGGTGGGTGGGGAAGGGGGCAGGAGAGGTGGTGGGTGTGAATGGGAGGGGGGAGGTTGTAGAGATAGAAGGGAATCGGGAAAGGTTGGAGGATGTGTCAGAAG
>NC_051408.1:17466255-17466444 GCF_015228065.2 Penaeus monodon
CTAGGACGAAATGGGGAAGGGAAGGGGAATTTAGGAGGTGGGAGGGGAGGGAAGTGGGGAGAAATGTACTGCTAAGGCTCAGGCGGTCTAGTTACGTCATCAGAGCTCAGGTCACACGTGCCCGGAGGGGAAGAGGGGGGGGGGAGGTGACCAAGCCTACTGACCTCGAGACGATGCAAGATGGATAAC
>NC_051408.1:17466503-17466862 GCF_015228065.2 Penaeus monodon
AAGCATCAAACTGGATGAAAGTGGTTACATTGTTTTGCTCAATAAATGATAATTAAATAAGCGCTCGTTTTCAGTGTTTTCGTTCCAATACTTAAGATGTGGAAACCGTGATGCTGTGAGTATTAAGTGAAAAGTGTTATGTAATAAAAGTTAAATGTTACGTAATTAATGAAATCAAATGTCTTTCTTTTATGCGTTTACAATTAGCTCCATAATACGTATTGGCATTTACTGATCTTTAAATCCCAAAAGATGACACCCGAACAGCTTAAAAAGGTAAAAGCGAAATGTAATGGAAAATGAAAGAACAGAGAATGTTTTAAAGAGACAAGCGGAATTGCTTTGTCATTTGAAGTCAT
>NC_051408.1:17467325-17467531 GCF_015228065.2 Penaeus monodon
AACACCGCAATCATGATACCATAAGAAACAAACAAGAAATTACGACAAAAAATGAATTACCGGAAAGTTGATCTGATCCAAAGGAACACCTTTTTAATCAGCATTCAGGTGTTCGAATTCTCGTTTCAATCCGATCCACCTTTTCGGGGTCGCCGTCTTTTGCTCTTTGGCTCGACCCTCTTCACTTCGGGTTCAGCATTATTTAC
>NC_051408.1:17467830-17468033 GCF_015228065.2 Penaeus monodon
ATTTCATCACATCTCATCATCACTTTTCATCCACCTTAATTACTATTTTCGTCCCATTGTAACCTAAGCACTACACTATGAAAGGAAAGTGAAAATGGTTTCCCCGGCGAGGTACAAACAGGGGAGGCATGTCAGGCGCGTAGGTGACAGGTGATGCCTTTGTAATTTGAACTCTTCGAGGGACAAGGTCACGGCAGGGTGGC
>NC_051408.1:17468328-17468858 GCF_015228065.2 Penaeus monodon
ATCACGAGAGGGGAAGGGGACTGAAACAGTGAATTAAATTGAACCGTTTAATTTATTTCCTTCTGCTTCCGTCTCCTTTAATTTCATTATATTGCAACTATTTCTTATATATATATTTCCCTTCAAGATTAAAACAATTGCGTAAACCTTCTTCCACTCGTAATATATTCATCTATCACCGTATATTCCCGTTAACCTCAATAAACCATAAAGTCAAACGTCTATTTTATTATCCGCCTCTCATTATCCTTGTAATTATCACGTCCTCCTCCTACTTTCCCTTTCTGTTCCTCGCTGACCACGCAAGACCTTGAGCGAAAAGTCAGGAGTTTAAATTTCCGTTAATAAAATTTCGTCTCGCGGGAAAATTCCAGAGGCAAAGTCCAAGGCATTCTGGAAGGTTCTTCGGCCGCGGGAAACGACGTTTATTCAAGGGAAACACCACTCGGCTTTTCGACATTTCATCTGATGGTTTGTGCTCTTTTTAAGCGCTTTTAACCCTTGCTCTCTGCTGCTTTCTTTAAATCATG
>NC_051408.1:17469379-17469627 GCF_015228065.2 Penaeus monodon
CACCCAAAGAAATCGACATGAGGAGGGAATGTTCTGAAAACGAGGTCAAGAATCCCCAGCAACGAGGTCACGTGTCCAATGAACTTCTCCCTTTTCCCTTTTTTCTTCTTCTGGACACTCGGGGCGTGGTCAGGCCTCGTGTGTGCAAAGGGGGGGGGAGAGTAACCTTTCGAGGAGGCTCTCTGCGACGGCGAGCGTTTGAGGAGGCCTCGGGGCTGCTCTGCCGCTGGCCTCTTGGCTGCCTCTTC
>NC_051408.1:17470268-17470536 GCF_015228065.2 Penaeus monodon
CTTATTACTTTATTCCTCTCTAACCATCCCTCTCCTCTTTTTCTCCTAACACACTCTCTCCTTCCTCCACCGTCTTCTTCTCTTCTTCGTGTGACACTTCAATAATTTTTTACCACCTTCCTCTGCTCGCTCGCAAGTGTAAATTTGCACACACGCAGGCACGCACACGGCCCTCCCTTCTCCCTTCTCACGCAACGGCTCGACGGCCTCCAGATGCGTCCACTTCCTCACTCTCGCTCTCGTTGACTCCTCTGTTTTTCTCACTCAG
>NC_051408.1:17470760-17471059 GCF_015228065.2 Penaeus monodon
ATCTGCCCTTAATCCCTACTTCACCTCTGACTTTCTTTTGATATCTCTCTTCACCCCACGATCTTTCTCATTCCTTCCCCGTTCTTCCTTACCCTCTTCTTTACTGTCATTCTTCCAGTCCTGCCGTTGCTGTTATTTCGTCTATTCCCCTCTTTATGCCTGCGTGCTAGTTGCTCCTGTACATGCATTCACTCATGACGGCTGCATGATGGAGTAGAAAGTTGAATGATTCATAGTCGATTGATAGCAGGAAGGGGGGACTGAATGAAATTCCTGTTTGCTTTCTGCTTTCACACATG
>NC_051408.1:17471138-17471298 GCF_015228065.2 Penaeus monodon
TCATGCAAACGTATACACGCGACTGACATTCCGGTCCGACAGGCTTTCATATCCAGGATTATAGACCTTTTTGTGACCTTTGCTTCAGGAGCATTGAACTCGGGGGGGGGGCGGCGGTGACCCAAACTGAGGCCGAAGAGCAAGACCCGCCGATTGAACT
>NC_051408.1:17472348-17472567 GCF_015228065.2 Penaeus monodon
AGGACACGGCGTTCTCAAACTCCATTATATCCAGGTCGCAAAAAAAAAAAAAAATTATATTAAGACACATGAATTCTTCACCAAAAGACTTTTTACGAATGGCGAGAAAAGGAGGTCACGGATAAAAGGAAAAATAAGATGGATAGGACAGAGAAAAGATGAAAAAAGTCGCTGCGCGAGATCTGCTTCTTCCCAATAAGGACGTCGAAGCACAGGGCT
>NC_051408.1:17472742-17472947 GCF_015228065.2 Penaeus monodon
AACTATGACTTCTTCTTATAATGCAAGTCTTAATGCATGCCAATATATGTATATAATGAGGCTTTCGCCACCAGAGGATCCCACAATGAATTCCCTCCCCTCGGCCGTTACCCAACGCCTCGCCCGCCTCCTGCGCCGCCGCATTATGTAAAGTCGAATGAGGCCAAGGTGAGGCTCGGCCCACGCGGGGCTCGGGGCTCCGGCC
>NC_051408.1:17474061-17474133 GCF_015228065.2 Penaeus monodon
GCATTCTCGTTTATCACGTCAGTTCCTTTCCGTAGACCCCCCCCCCTTACACCCACCCTTCTCTTTTCCCTC
>NC_051408.1:17474185-17474311 GCF_015228065.2 Penaeus monodon
CCTTGCGTAACACCAAATCCTCGACTTTGTCATCGCAAATATGAATATTAAAATTCTCAAAACAGTTGTTGAAGGGTTAGATTTTTTCCGAGTTTTGAAGGGACGAGGGATGAAAGTAACCACAGA
>NC_051408.1:17474347-17474437 GCF_015228065.2 Penaeus monodon
AAGGGGGGGGAGGGGGTCCCGTACGTGCACTGGGTCAGTTTGAAATGTCAGTTCTCAGTACTGGTGACTGAATTGAAGTCAAGGTGGATT
>NC_051408.1:17475618-17476044 GCF_015228065.2 Penaeus monodon
TATCACGGAGGTGAAGTTCCAGAGGGTAAACAGATGAATGAAGAATGAGAAAAGGCGGAGTGAAGGTTGGTCATTCATGCTGGCATCCACCCAGAGGATGTCTAGACGAGATGTTGAAAGATATCGCTCGTAAGTTTTTTGTGTGTGTCTGCTCAGCTTCTGTTTTCCTTTTTTTTATTATATTCTCACTTATACTATCCATCCCAACCTTTTTATTTATCTCCGCTATTGTTTCCTCCTTTCCTTTCCTTCACATCACGTTTTCAATCGATATCTTGCTCTCCACTTTCCCTTTCGCAAGTATGTGAATGCGCGGATTCATGGATTCACCCTGCCTGCCCTGCGCGAACGCTATAATATGCAGGGCAGCAACGCCGACTTTCTCCGTCTGTCGAAGCTTATCATCGCCTGACCCGGAGACCCTGC
>NC_051408.1:17476258-17477173 GCF_015228065.2 Penaeus monodon
AGCCAAGAAATGATGAAAGAGAATATGCAAAAGAATTTGAAAAGAATCTGACAACCACGACGCGAAACATGAAAGCGAAAGTACAATGATAATGTATACAAAGAAGCCACAAAATCTCGAAATTCTTAGTTTTCACCTTTAGAAAAGGATGATAATGATGTCTTTAAGATAATATGATAATCTTGGACACAAAACTACACGAATATACCCGTGTACACACTCAGACTCCTGCCATACACACACACGTGAACGCTCTGATTCCTACCATGCACAGGCGCATATACATACTCTGACTCCTGCCATGCACGCACACTCATGTACACGCTCTGACTCCCACCATGTACGCACACATGTAAACGCACACTCAGCCCGCGAACCCAGAAACAACTTCCTCGAACTGAAACATGCGCGTTCATGCACCCACAACATGCAAAACGATTTGCCTCAGACAAAATCATCCAAAATTATAGTGGACATGATATTAAAAAGATGCACTGCGGACTTCCCGTCAAAGGTTTTTACTTTCTTTTGGAATGACGATTTTCTTGTTTTTCTTTTTTTCTTATTGAAGACATTTTCTTATAGTTATGTAAGGTTTCGTGACATCGTGTTGAAATTTGCTTCCTTGAGATAAATCGATCAAATCGCAACTGATCGATTTCATGGTCTTCAATCATCCTAAAAATGAATGAACTTCATTTTGCTTCCCTGGATTTCACGTGAGGTGCATGACGTCATGAAAAGCGAAATTGAGTCACATGACTCAAAATGACATACTGTGAAGTATTATGACGTCACTTGGGTCTAAATGACGTCACGAAAGTTCCAAGGACGTCACAGGAAAACGTCACGTAATTTTAATGCCGTTTCAGTTGCTATGACATGAAGAATCCGTTTAAAGACATTATCACTACT
>NC_051408.1:17477311-17477420 GCF_015228065.2 Penaeus monodon
CAGATGGCGTCATTTACGAGCGATTGTAAAAGTGAAAAGAGGTTTGAGGAATGACAACAGCGTCACGCAACATTAGGCGAGGTCAGAGGTCACAGAGGCCAGGGTTTAT
>NC_051408.1:17478331-17478491 GCF_015228065.2 Penaeus monodon
TGGCGTACGAACGTCCTAATAATGGAAAATTAATTAAATTCCAGTGATTACCGTAAGTGCGCGATTACGTTAGGATAGTTGGGATCGAGGTAATAAAAGCAATAGTAATGAAAATAGAATGAACTGAAACGATAAGAATTCTGCATTTTCATTTGGACAC
>NC_051408.1:17478528-17478770 GCF_015228065.2 Penaeus monodon
AACCATCATCCACAAGTACATACATTTTTCCTTAGGAGCTTGTCATAACAATTCATTATAATCAAAACATTCTCGAATTTTATACCAATTTTCACTCTTTTCAGACATAATTTTCTGCCGAATATACGAGTAACAGGTAATCATTTGTGTTCTTATATACTGTCTTGCTTTCAGATGCGTTGGTTGGAGTGTCTGAAAGCTTATCTGTTCCCCGAGCACGTGTTACCTTCCCTTTCTCCCTC
>NC_051408.1:17478876-17479161 GCF_015228065.2 Penaeus monodon
CTTTCCCTCTTCTTTATCTGACTGTCCATCAATTTATTTCCCTTTCTTCTTGCATACGTTAAATGAAATCTTTTTATCTACGGTTATCTATTTCACTTTTTATGTGTAGCCGTTTCTCTTATTTCCACGTTGTTCTCTTTGTAATTACTTCGTTTTTCATCTCTCTTTCTTGGTCTCTCAAAAAATATATATATATTTCTCAATACCTTTTAACAGTTCGATCTCATCCCATTCAATCCACTCTTATTTATCACCGATTTATCTATCTGTTCCTCCCTTATCGTA
>NC_051408.1:17479330-17479505 GCF_015228065.2 Penaeus monodon
CCACGCTCCGTTCTCTCCGGCTCTCCCATCGCGCGCCGAGACCTACCTGCAGCCGCGAGGGCCAAGATGGCGACGAAGCTCTTCATGATGTGCTCAGGTCGGTGGTCGGGGATGAACTACGGAACACGCCGCTCTTGAGCTTTACCTTTACTGCTCAGGTGAAGGTGTGTGCCGG
>NC_051408.1:17479754-17480017 GCF_015228065.2 Penaeus monodon
CGTTGGGTGGGTTCGAGGAGGTTCGAATTTAGGGGGTGATGGTTGGGGGGGGGGGTGAAAGGGAGGACAAGGATGGTTTGAGGGAGATACATGAGTTGTTCAGGGGGGGTGGGGGGTGGAGGAGTGAGGAATGGGGGGTTCGAGGTTGGGGGGGCGGTGTAGGGGTGTAGGGGAGGGCTGGATAATGGGTGGGGGGGGAGGAAGAGGATCGGTTCGTGGGTGGAGGAAAAGACGGAGGTGGATGAAGGGGGCGATAGATGTTG
>NC_051408.1:17480633-17480844 GCF_015228065.2 Penaeus monodon
CTCCTTCTTTCTCTTCTCCTTCGATTCTGCCTTTCTCTATTTTACTTCTCATCTCTTACTTTCCTTCTTCCTTTTCCCTCCCACACTGTAAAGGTCAAAGGATAGGCGCCAATTAACGGTCTCGTTCACTTTCTCTTCTACGCAAAGGCTGTTCTGAGCGGACGCGTCTCATCGCCTTTTCCTTTTGGCCATTAGGAAGGACTTTCCCCGT
>NC_051408.1:17482234-17482424 GCF_015228065.2 Penaeus monodon
CCCTCCCGTTCGCTGACCTATACACTCCCTCACTCTTCACAATATTGTTCGAGAAATTTCTTGACCTTATATATGATGACGATGAGCAGAGCTTTGACCTCGTTTCCCGCCGCTTAAGACACGGGCTCATCACCCCGGTGCAGACAGCGTGCCATATGGACAAGCCTTCCTCAAAAATTTGGCACAGGAT
>NC_051408.1:17482808-17483472 GCF_015228065.2 Penaeus monodon
CCAGTCAAAATTATAGGTAATACTACATAAGCGTATCTATATCGGCAGCAGTGGATGTTGAAATGCTATAAATACACACAAGTCATTCTGCCATAAATGCTGCAGTGGAAGAGTCTCATTTGTGCTGCGGATTTTACACGTCCATTTACTGCTTCTCCAAGACCGGGTGGGATTTCGGAGACCCAGCTCCTCGGGAGAAAGGTCACGCTTAGCCAACAGAGCAGCCTTGCCGTAGGAGGAACTCATAGCATCAAAAGGGCATCCTGTGACGTAATTCCATCTCGAAATAGCTTTACACTTTCAAGACCGATTAGTCGAGGTCCTGAAGTACTTTTTTCATGGATATGATTATATATACACTTTATTGGTGTGTTCAGTCATATACTTATTCCCTGTATTTTTTCTTATAATCTTTTTAGGCTTGAGGATTGGTTTAGCATTCACTACCGGGTTTACAGTTACTCTTGCCTGCACAAAGACCCGGATGCTTTCCCTGAGCCCAATGTCTGGAATGCGTTGGGCCGAGAGGCGTTGCAACAGGCAGGGGGGGGGGAGGCCGACGTGAAAGGAAAGGGGGACTTCCGTAGGTGTATCTGGAATGCGTGATTTAGTTTTGACAGCGTGAGTATGAGAACGGGATTATGTTTTATTTATTCGACAAGGG
>NC_051408.1:17483946-17484690 GCF_015228065.2 Penaeus monodon
CAGGATCTTATGCTGACTCGTGTCCCGAGCATTTCATTCAAGCATGAACTGAACCATTTAGGAAAGTCATGATCCAGTATGTCAAGGACAAGCCTTCCTATCTCTTGAATGAATTTCCCTTAAGATACCTCTGGCAGACATATACATAACTCCGATGGAAACTTTCTTTGCAGACATTTAGACAGCATGGTAATGAGCGCAGAAAAGGCCTCAAGAAGCAGTCTTTTCGTCGAGGTATCTGTGTGGGTGAATGGCCAGCAAACTGAAAACAGGACCTTTAATAGACTGGATAAGAGCTACTTAAGCTTTTAGGACTCTGAAAATGGCTCTTGCACGCATGACACCACTGAAGAGCAGAGGTCGCAGCAACACTAATCAACGAGTCTTGATGCATTGGACAGTTGCTCGGAGGAAACGAGTGTTTTGCAACATGAGATGTAGGGCAGCCGCGACGAGATGGTTACCAGAGCTAGTTGGTGTAATTACGTGGTCGTTTGACTTCTGTGTCTCGGTAAGGATAATATAATATGCTCCTTTCACGTAGGACTTGAGTGAGGCACTGATGGAAACACAATCAGAGTTCATAGTGGCCAAATGCAGAAAAATGCTATGAATGGGACTGAATAACTTTATAGAACCGTGAAATTATTAATTTTCGTTCATACTTTCTAAACACAGGGAAGAAATATTATGGAGAAAGGGGGGGAAAAATTATTAAAAAATACAGAGATAAATTGGACAGAA
>NC_051408.1:17484743-17484880 GCF_015228065.2 Penaeus monodon
CACACACAGACACACAAAGCAAAAACTATGCGTACAGAAGACGCTGGCAACCTTCATTAACAGTGTTTATGAAGTGGCCACCTGTCGCCCACAGCACACACGTCCTTCGCAGATGGTTCTGGTGGTGATTATAACTG
>NC_051408.1:17486053-17486135 GCF_015228065.2 Penaeus monodon
GCTCCAGCGAGCCCACGCCGTCGTCCCGTGACCTTTGAATGTCCTTTGGGCTCGACACGGAATTTCGTTGTTGCTTAAAAGT
>NC_051408.1:17486435-17486691 GCF_015228065.2 Penaeus monodon
CACGCCTGCAGTACACGCCCACACGAGACACACCTCTTCAACGCTGGGTATTTCTGAAGACAAAGAGAAGATCATGAAATACCTCAAGATCGTTGCATCAGGGGACATTTGCAACAGCCCCCCCCCCTCCCCAAACACCCGAGCCCTACCACCATTAACTCCCTGTTTTTGTCTGAATTTAACATCAAGTCATTTCTTGAAATAAGAATATCATCATCCTTATCAATTCTTATGTATACCTTTTCCATCTACCTAA
>NC_051408.1:17487140-17487321 GCF_015228065.2 Penaeus monodon
CGCACATTATATGTTACCGCCTTCCCCAAGATGTTCCTACCCAAACCTGGCCCCTCTTTTGGCCACCTTTGACAGCAGGAATCCAGCATCAAGGTCAACCACTGGGACCTTCTTGACCCTCAGGTCGGCACTAAAATCACGCCAGGGGGAAGGGAGAGGGGGGGGGGCGGCGTAGAGACAG
>NC_051408.1:17487449-17487520 GCF_015228065.2 Penaeus monodon
ATGGGGAGAGAGGGGGGGGACGGATAGAGAGGAGATAGAACAAATGAGAAAGGCACACATACACATGCAGC
>NC_051408.1:17487689-17487832 GCF_015228065.2 Penaeus monodon
CTCCGGAAACCATCACCACGCATATTAAATCATCAAAAATAGGAAACACCCACCAATCTCAGCCTAATCTCACTGAAGCCTACCTGGGGAGGCCGAGGAGCTGGAAGCATCGCCTCCTCGCAAACTAGCCCCTTAAAAGCAGA
>NC_051408.1:17487864-17488123 GCF_015228065.2 Penaeus monodon
TAAGATAGACATAGAAACTGCATCATAAACACAAATAGCAAAGAATAATAACAAGGCAGCTGAAATCCTTTCTTTGAAGCATAGTTGTATTAATTAGGCAAAGACGTAAGTAAAGTAAAAAATATAGAAAGTCCTAACGGTGAGATGATAATAAAGCTAGTTAGTTGCATATTCCTTGGCTAAGTAATTACTGAAGACAGGAAGACGGGGAATGCACAGGAAGGTGACCGACAGATGGTGTTAGCGGGAGGCGTTTTTG
>NC_051408.1:17489017-17489123 GCF_015228065.2 Penaeus monodon
ATACGCTGTCTTGGCCTTGAGACTGAAGAAGCTCCCAATCGCTTCCTTGTCTGGCCGTTCCTGTAATTCTTGTAGGCGCGCTTTGTGTCTTACCAGTATTCTTGCT
>NC_051408.1:17489360-17490375 GCF_015228065.2 Penaeus monodon
ATAGCTTCCAGTTATTCTAGCATGTTACACAGCTGGATAATGGTTTTACTCATTTTTAGTAGTCGATGGATGCTATGCGAGTCTGCAACGCGCCCAATGCTCCTTGAAGTCCGTTATCCAACTCTTACGGTCGAAGAAACATAAAAAAATACGATCCTTAACTTAACAAATCCGCTGTGGCAGTTTGAAAAGCGTGTCTGGATATTTGGTTTTCTCTCTAATATTATTATCATTTTCTTTCTTTCCCTTCTCCCTTCTTCTTCTTTTTTTACCATGCTCTTCCGTCTCGAATGCACAATGTTTTAGACGTTTTGTTAAGCAGTTAAATAAATGTCCATCCTGTGCCGTTCGCGAAACGCAATGGTGATTATCTCACAACTGCGCAGAATATCAACCCTTTTCTAAAGTCACGACCGACCGATTCGAATGCGATACTTTGAAAACGTAAACAAACATTTCGATCATGGAAAGCAACTATCAGCATTTCCGCATCTTGAAATACGATAAATATTTAGTCTAAAACCACTGAGCATTTAGATCCTGCAGGCATGACGAACAGAAAGGTAAATATGATGCTGGCATGCAACATTATTGTCATTACCGAGTTACGTAGGAATTATCGTACTCCTGCAACCTTCAGCGAGGCGTGGGAAACAGACTTATTTGCATTATGACGATAAAAAAATTATGTTTTTTTTAAGGATTTGTGGGAAAGGTAGTAATTTTCCAGTTAGGCACCAAAAGTTGAATTTGAATAGATATATAGCAGAGCCTGAGCAGGAAGAAATTTGATTAAGTGTTTAGTGAAACCTTGAAGTAACGTGATGCTGCAAGATATAATTCAATAATTATTTTTTGCGCATTACACTCTTCTTTTTCTTTGTTTCTTTTTAACTATATCACTTTTATTAATCAGTATTTTCCCTCCGTCTTCTCTTTGTTTCTCTTTTTCATCTTTGTCAGTTCCTTCTCCGCGTCTTAATAATCTCCATATTTTTCCATCAAAAAAAATCTG
>NC_051408.1:17491143-17491214 GCF_015228065.2 Penaeus monodon
CAATAAGCATAATCATGAATAAACACGAAACTGATAATAGATAAATCGAAAGGTAAGAAAGATATCCTTGC
>NC_051408.1:17491254-17491401 GCF_015228065.2 Penaeus monodon
TTCAGGATTTCCCTCGCAGAATGCAGTGACTATTCACACACTCGCGAAAGGGACATGGAAAGCAGAGATAAACAGGAGATAGAGAGATTTTTTTCTTCTTTTTCAGTCTTACATTTTTTTTTTACGGATGGGGGAGTGGTTCTCCTT
>NC_051408.1:17492551-17492670 GCF_015228065.2 Penaeus monodon
CTTAAGAAAGACGTAGACGAAGGCGCGCCCGTCCCTCCCGGAATCGACCCGGAAATAGTCGAGGCGATAGCGTGTGAGGAGACGATAAGAGAAGATGGGAAGAGGAGAGCCTTAGAGGG
>NC_051408.1:17492711-17492796 GCF_015228065.2 Penaeus monodon
AGGATGAGAAAGGAAATGAGCGGGATAATGAAGTGGGAGAATAGAAAAGAGTGAACGAGGGGTGATGTAAAACATAATAGATAAA
>NC_051408.1:17492947-17493120 GCF_015228065.2 Penaeus monodon
GTCTGATTTTCCTCCTCTGTATTCTATCTATTTCTTCATTTATTCCCTGGTCTTCGTCTTTCCCTTTTCTTGAATCACGATTGTTTCCTATACTTCTCTGTCTTCCTATTCTTTCTTATACTTTTTCCATCTTTTTTTACATCCCCTCCTTTTCTTTTTTTTTGGGGGGGTCC
>NC_051408.1:17493338-17493438 GCF_015228065.2 Penaeus monodon
CAAGTTTCTTCTTCAGTTTCTCAGGGAATTTCCAAATTTTCTCAATCTTCATTTTCCCCTTTTTTGCTTGCATGTTTGTTTGTTTACTCCCCTGTCTTTT
>NC_051408.1:17493723-17494197 GCF_015228065.2 Penaeus monodon
CTCTCTCTTTCCATCGCACAGAGAAGCAACAACAAGAAACGAGGTTAATTACACGAAGACAAGATTCGTAACGTAAAAAAGCAACAAGGAATCTTTCCTCTGCCTCCCTGGCTACTTTCCTCTCATATATTGCAGCTGTCCAATAAAATTCTAAAGCTTAATAAAATATAAAATGAAGAATCTCTTTACCAGTTCACCCCGCTCACATCCCCTTCTCTCCCCCCCTACCCTTACTCTACCCCCTTTCCCCCTTCCCCCTTCCCCTTCCCCACTAGTCTTACCTCCCTTAGGACCACCACCCCCTCCCCCCTATCTCCTTTGGAATCCCCATACCTCTACATCAGCTTCCCTCCACCCCTACCTTCTTATAAACCATCCTCTTGCCCCCTCCCACTCCCCTTCCCTTTAAATCAACCCATATCCCCCTCTCCCTTCCCTCTCACCCCCTTCCCCTTTACCTAGAAACCCCGCTAA
>NC_051408.1:17494261-17494381 GCF_015228065.2 Penaeus monodon
GTCCTAGAACTGGTTCCCCCAAGACGCTGGTTCCTCGACTGGTCTCGGTGCCCTTGAGTCGTAGCAACGTCTTGGGAATTCTTCTTTTTTATGCTGATCTTAGGGGACACATTCACAGCT
>NC_051408.1:17495038-17495197 GCF_015228065.2 Penaeus monodon
AAAAGTTTGTTTGATCTTCTTGATACTTCATTAATCGCAAGTTGAGCGATTCCCCTCATGACTGTCCTTGCGGTCAGTGTGGATGCATGAACACAATGCTCTGTGTATAGGCTACATTTTCTCTACAGACCTTACAGGAAGCCTTTTATCGGCTTCCTG
>NC_051408.1:17496134-17496270 GCF_015228065.2 Penaeus monodon
GAAGTATCAATGACAAAGCAACGCTGAATCATGAGCGTTTAGAATCAAACGACGTCTAATCTTCTTTCAGGGTCGAAGTCTGTTGCCGATATATGTATATATTTTCCATATGGCCTGTGAATCACTCAGAAATCGA
>NC_051408.1:17496294-17496647 GCF_015228065.2 Penaeus monodon
GAGGTGGGGGGCTAACATCAACCCAAGGGTGAACTGAGCAAATTCTAGGAAACTACCCTTTCTGCATAAATGGCTCTCTTCAGTTGATTGTCAACACTGTCTAAGTTTTTACGAATCGTTTAGTGGCATGATAAAATAAGTCAATATCCTCGTCAAGTGGAGCTTTTACTCTAGGATTTGTGACAATGAAATCATCAATTAGAAACTCGGTATAATTTTTTAAAACCATCAACCATACTTTTACTTAAATCAAAGGTATACATCAGCGAAACATATATTCGTGGAAGAATTTTACTAACTCTGTCCCACATACCCTCGATAATTACTGTGATTATTTTCAAAATTCTTCATCG
>NC_051408.1:17496865-17498052 GCF_015228065.2 Penaeus monodon
ACCCAATAACTGAACCCACCCACCCACAGAAACAACGTCTCACGCCATGACGGCCTCAAACCATCACCAGAAGGGGCAGAAGGAGAGACTCAGGCGAGCGCAAGTGGCCAGAGACGTACCCTAAAAACTCACACTATAAACACTGTTGTTCTTTCGGGGGCAGCTGGCATCCCCCTCGCCTCTGGCAGAAGATGAATTGATATGCGGCAATGAGAAAGAAAGGGAATTGAAGCTAGATAATAAAGAGGAGAAATTGAAACTAGATTACAAAGATGAGAAATTGAAGTTAGATAATAAAGATGAGAAATTGAAACTAGATAACAAAGATGAGAAATTGAAGTTAGATAATAAAGATGAGAAATTGAAGATGGATAATAAAAATGACAAATTGAAGTAGTTGAAGTTAGATAATAAAAACGAGAAATTCAAGTTAAATAATAAAAGTGAGATTATGTAAGGTAATGAAAATGAAAGAGGGAAGTTTGGGGATAATATGAGATAACAGATAACATGTTACGATGGATAACAGATAACAAGGGATAATACAAAAGAAAAAGTTTCATGACAGTGATGATAGGAGATAACATATAATGTGAGATAAAGGTATTGACAGATGATAGATAACAAGAAATGATAAAAAGGAAAAAGGAGTTTTGATAATAGGAGAGAAAATGAAGACGAAGACTGACCTTTGGATACGTGTTTGGATAAACCGCCAAAATAAATATAAACATTAAAAATCTAAGAAAAGAAAACATGATCGTGTCAGTCGCATAATCCATCAACTTTTGTTTAGTTTGTTTTACTTCTACCTCTTCTGCCTTCTTAATATTCCCCAGCCGTTGGACAACCCGGAACTAAAGTGTTTTTTTCCCCCAGTTCCAAATGTCTCCTTATTTCCAGCTTGGGATGAAGTCATTCAGCCCATGCAAACCAACCTCACTCTCTGTTATCGCTTTAATTCATCGAATCTTCCTCGCCAACGCCAATACCAAGGCGGATTTTCAGACGGCGCAAAACATGTCGAGGCCAGCGGAGTATCGGATGATACAAGGACTTTACATTCTCTAATTACTTTGCGAATCCTCGGCTTTCTTGTCACTCGGTGGGCCTTCGGCTGTTTGGTTGTTGGGCGAAATATTGGGTGTTCTTGGGGTCTGTTGGGCCGTTCATTTTAATTATTTTGG
>NC_051408.1:17501597-17501741 GCF_015228065.2 Penaeus monodon
CTCCGCGTGTGGTCTCGGAGCCGCCCTCGAGAGCAGCGACTTCCTCCCGACAACAGGTTCGGCTGCAGGGGAAGAGAGCATCAGAGAGCGGTGAAAGGTGTGTCCGGAATATTCGTAGAGGCTGTATTCAAATCAGGAATTTTT
>NC_051408.1:17502106-17502397 GCF_015228065.2 Penaeus monodon
AGATCCAGTTGAAACCGGTTCCAAAAGAATGGGTTACATGACTGTATCGTCACCGATTCATCCTGGACGCGAAAAAGGACAGGCACTCAATTAACTCCCTTATTTAATTGCTTAACTAACCGACTAACAACCTTAATGGCCTGTTAGTTGCTCGTTTAACAGATGGCGAGTTGAATGATGCATGTCTGGCTGGTTGAAGATTGCTGACCTTACAAACAAATACTTGTTTTGGTTGAAAACATTAATACGTAAGTGAAACTCGCATGACGTCACTGCCAAGGTGATCGTCGG
>NC_051408.1:17502657-17503037 GCF_015228065.2 Penaeus monodon
GTAGATAAAAAAAAAGGCATAGATTACTAGATAGTTCGCGAATCAATCAGACAGATGGGAAAAAAACTGAGAAACGAGAGAACAAACAGACACAAACATAAAAAAGCAAGAAAAATATATAAGCAAATCAATAATATGAAATAAAACAAGGTGTAAAAACGAGAGCGGATCTAAAAGCTGCCAAAAAAAAAAACCTACTGAAGAATGAAATCGATTTACTGACTTTAGTTCAAATTGACTTCCAGTAAATCACATCTTAAAACCATGAAAAAAAGTAAAGAAAAAAACGGACTTGGTGACTTTTGTGCTTGATAATCGCGTTTCAGAATTTAATAGAGCAGTTATGTAAGGCCTTGCGACACCCTGTACTGGCACAAAAT
>NC_051408.1:17503755-17504032 GCF_015228065.2 Penaeus monodon
CAGGTAAAAATGGAATAAGACTTTTTTAATTTAAAAGAAAATGTTGACCACGATTACAGACGTTTGCCTTGCTTTTCATCCTGACAAAATTCATTATGCCATGGAAATTACCATCAAACTCGTTTATCATCAGCCCCCCCCATCATACATTGTTTTGTCTGTCACCATCGTATCAGATACCAATTTAGCCTTATCGTCATCCTTTTCAGCTGTGTCACCGTAATTACCGCCCACCATAATCATCATTTTTTCAGTCTTCATACCCATTAGAAATGCA
>NC_051408.1:17504057-17504194 GCF_015228065.2 Penaeus monodon
AGCATTCATCACTGTTACGTCATTATAGGTTCATCGTCATTATTATCATAGTACATTTACCACTCATGGGTTGACCATAGGGGATAGCTTATATCATTGGTCTCATGCTTTCATCACAACTGTAACCATACGTATCG
>NC_051408.1:17504276-17504865 GCF_015228065.2 Penaeus monodon
CCTAGAATATCAGTCAAAAGCGTTGCCCCGCTAAGGATGTTACTGCCCCCAGCGTTTTCGACCCCGGCTTCGTGGGAGGGGGAGGAGGGGGGGGTTCGAGGGGCCTGGGAGGGGGACGGGGGAGGTTGGGGGAATGGAGGGGGCGAAGGGCAGTAGAGGGGGGGGGGGGGCGAGAAGAGGGCCAGGCGGCCTTGACAACATTGGCAAGTTAGCCTTTCACCCCCCCTGTTATTCCCCTCTCCTACCCCCGCCCCCCTTTCTCCCAACCCGTTACCAACCCCAGCTGCCATGCTACCCCCTCCCCCCCCCACACCGTCACTACACTCTGCTAACCCCCCCTCCCCCCCGCTACCCCACGCTGTAGCCCTTATACAGGAGTTGCGCCGTTAGAAATGCCTTATACTGATCTTCTCCCAGGATTAGGGGTTAGTGAGGGTGTGAGGTCAAGGTTACTTTTAAGCAGATTATGGGAATTTTTTCTTTGTGACACTTTTTTTGAAGAGGTGGGGGGAGCTGTCTTTGATTGTTTTTCTCCTTATTATTTCCTTTTTATTTTCCCCTCCGTTCGTCGGTTTTTTATTGTCTTCTG
>NC_051408.1:17505165-17505238 GCF_015228065.2 Penaeus monodon
CAGAGATCGCGCTTTCTCTCTCTGCACCGTAGCTCTTCGTGCGATCTCATTCGATCTCTCCTTCTCTCTACTC
>NC_051408.1:17505346-17505687 GCF_015228065.2 Penaeus monodon
TCTCTCTGTTTCTTCTCTCTGCTCTCTGTTTATAGCCTCTGCTTCTCTGTCTCATCTCTCATCCTTCATTCTCTCGGACGTCTCCTCTCTCGGGCTGATGCTCATTGTCTCGTCTCGTCCTTCTCTCTGGATCTAGGAACGTCGGTGCTTCCTCTCTCTCTCTCTGTCCTGTCTGTCTGTCTGTCTTCTATCTAGTCATCTATCTTTCTATCTCACTTTCTCTCTCATCTCTATTCATCGGTCTACTGTCTTGCCCTCTCAATTGCGATCTCTCTCTTATTCATCTGCTGCATCGTACTCTCTCTCCGGGGTCATCATCTCTTCTCTTCTCTCGTATCTCA
>NC_051408.1:17505956-17506149 GCF_015228065.2 Penaeus monodon
AGGCTATCTATCTGTACGCTCTGCGTCTCTCGTCTCTCTCATCTGCTCTCTCCTCTACGCTCTTCTCATGCATCTCGTCGAAATCTCTCTCTCTCTCTCTCTGCTCTCTCGTTCTTCTAATCTTCTTCGTCTTCTCTCCTCTCATTCATCCAATCGTCTCCTCTTCTTTCTGGCGTCATTTCTCCCGCATCTG
>NC_051408.1:17506199-17507368 GCF_015228065.2 Penaeus monodon
AACTATCTATCTAATCTCTCGGGGGGTCTCATCTCTCTCGCGCGTTCGTCTCTCTGAGGTGTGGCGGGGACACGCTCTCTCTCTGCTCTGTGTCTCATCATGCTCCTTTCTTCCTCTCTCTCTCTCAACATCTTCTCTCTTCGTTTTCTCGGGGTCTCTCTATCGTTCGCGTAATGGCTCCGCTCTCTCTTCTCTCTCTCCTCTCTCTCACTGCTGCTCGTCAGCTCGTCTCTCGTCTCTCTCTCTCTCCTCGTCCCCTCAAAAAATCTTTTCTCGATGCGCTTCTCTCTTCTCGGTCGTCTCTCTCGTCTCTTCTCTCGTCTCTGTCTATCTATCTATCGATCTAGATTCTTTGCAATCTCGGCTTTTCTCTACTCTCCTCTGCTCATCCTAGCTCTCGTGCATCTCTAGTCTCTCAATCTGCTCCTCTCTCATCATCGTCTCTCCTCTCTCTCCTCTGCCGTCCAGATGCATCTCTCTGCACATTCTCATCTCAGTCCTTTCTCTCTCTCTCTGCTCATCCACCCCCCACCCTCCTGGCTCTCTCAGTCCGTCTCATCTTGGCGACGTGCTCTCTCAAAGTCTCTCTCTCTCCGGCTCTCCCTCTCCCTCAGGTCTCTCTCCAGGGGGATATCAGATGAATACTCCGGATCTGGCCTGCACGCTCTCTATCAGTCCGATCGGTACCTCGGTCTCTCAGGCTGTCCTCGGCGGGAGGCAAACTCTCCTCTTCTCGTTGCACTCACATCGTCTCGGGTCGTCTCTAGCGTAGCCCTCGGTCCGTCTACTTTCTCTCCGTCGTCTATCTCTCTTTCTCTCGTCGTCTGGGTCTCGGGGCTCTCATGGGCTCTGGAGCTTTCCCTCATCGTCGTGCTGAAGCATCCTCTCACAGGATCATGCTCTCTCGGTCGGGATCGATCTCTCTCTCTCCATCTCTGGCTACTCGGATCTCGCTCTCAATCCTCTCTCATGGCCTCGCTCGGAGGTGTCTGGGTCTCATCCCTATAACTCTCTTCTTCCATCGTCTCCGTGTCTCTCTCTCTCTCTCTCTCCCGTCCTCTCTCCATCTCTCTCTTCTCAATCTCTCGTCATCACCCTCTCGTCTCCTCACTTCCGTGCCGTCTCATCTTCTTCTCCCTCTACCCTCTGTGCTCCGGTTCCTCTGAATG
>NC_051408.1:17507464-17507610 GCF_015228065.2 Penaeus monodon
CTATCTCGATCTCGCTTGAGCGCCGCTCTTCTCGATCTTCTCGTCTCTCTGTCTTTCATACTTCTCTCAAGTTCTGAGGCCTGCCTTCTTCTTCTACTCTCTCTTGGTCTGGCCTCCGAAAGTTTCGTCCGTCCTCCTCTTGCAGA
>NC_051408.1:17508290-17508743 GCF_015228065.2 Penaeus monodon
CAGTCCTTCTATCCAGTCGTTGCATTCGCAGTCAAAAATCTTCTCGTCTCTCTCTCTCTCTCTCTCGTCTCATCTCTGTACTCCTCTCATAATCTCTCTCGTCTCTCACCTCGTCTCTCTAACTATCTTATCTATCTCTCTGTCTCTCTCTTCTCTCCCAAAGTCTTCTGCTCTCTCTCTCTCGTCTCGTCGTCTTCGTCTCTTCTCTCTCTTCTCGTCTCTTTCATGCTTCGTCCACTCTTCTCTCCTCATCTTTCCACTCTTCAGCGAAAGTACTCATCTCGACGGGTCGAGGTGAAATCAAGTCATTCGGCTCTCGATCTTCTCTCTCGGTCTCGACTTCCTCTCTCATCTCCTTCTCCCTCTCATCTCCTCCTCTCTCTCTCTTTTCGACGCTTGCTATCACACTGCGTCATATCCTCATTCATGATCTCATCGTCTCTCTCTCCGCGC
>NC_051408.1:17508788-17509730 GCF_015228065.2 Penaeus monodon
CTCATGGAGCGTTCTTCTGTCTATCTATCTATCTATCTATATATCGTATCAATCTCTCGCATTTCTCTCTCGGCTCTCGTCCGCATCGTCAATCTCATAAAAAAAAAAAAAAGAAGGAAGCTCACCGCGCCTCTCCGTCTGTCATCTCGGTATTCTGGTCCTCCAATCCTCAAGATTCCGTCACCGTTCTACGCAAATATCGGGGCGATCTCTCTCTGCTTCTCTGCGTCTTCATCATCATATCGTCCTCTCAGGTTCAGCGGGCTCTCTCCTCTGTCGACTTCGGGTCTCGATTCTCTACTCGTCCGTACGGTTCGTCTCTCTCCGCATCGTCGTCGTAAGTCTCTTGATCTGGTCGGAGGTCTCTATCCGGTCTCCTCTCCATCTCCTCGTCTTCCCCTCTTCGTCATCCGATTCTCTGCTCTCGTCTACGGCTCTCTCCGTTCCGGGTCTTCTTCCTCTCTCTCGAGTTCACGGTCTCTCCTAAGATACTGCACTCAAAAGACGCTCCTCTCAACGTCACTCTACCTCTGCTCACCTTCGTCTCGATTTCTCTTCGTCCTTCTCTCTTAGAGCTGAGATCAGGGGGAGCCTCGATCTCTCGTCTCTCCAGTCCCTCTCTCTTCTTGGGCGGCTTCCATCCTCTCCTCAAGGCTCATCATCTCTCTTTCCTCCTCGCTGCTTCTCATCGTCTCTCGAAGTACATCTCTCTGTCTCTCTCGTCTCAATCCAGTTGCCTTCTCCCTTTCGCTCTTTTCTCTCGTCCTCGATCCTCTCTTCACCTACACTCTCCTCTCGCTCTTGCCTTCAGGTCTCTATAAAATATCTGCGGTCGGTCTGTCTCCTCATCGTCTCCCTCTTCTCTCGGTGGGCTGCTCTGGATCATCTTCTCATCTTTCCTCTCGTTTCTCGTTACCCTTCTAGTCGTCCACTTCCCTGCTG
>NC_051408.1:17509820-17510648 GCF_015228065.2 Penaeus monodon
ACTTCTGATCCTTCTATCTCTATCTTCGCTTTCTTTCTGCTCCTCTCTTTCGTTCTCTCTCTCGTTCTCGTCTCTCTGTCTCGTCCTTCTGCTGCGTGTCGGACTCCCCTATCTCTCTCGGATGTGTGCTCGCTCTAAAGTGCACCCCTCTCTGCTTTCATCTCTCGTCGTCTCTTATCGGTCTTTCAGGGTCGGTCGATCGGTTCTTCTTCATCAGTCAATCTCCTCCTCTCTCAAATCCTTCTGCATCAACTCGCAGTCTCTGTCTCACCATCGCTTTTCTCTCGTTCATTCGCCATTTGCTTTCCTCTCTCTACTCTCTCGCTTGGAGCTCTCATCGGCTCTCTCGGCTTTCTCTCTCTCTCTTCCTCGGGCCGTGCTCCGCTGCGAGTTCATCTGTCTTTGTCCGCAGCTACGTTTCTTCCTGCATGCCGCGGATTTCTCGTTCTCAAATCTCTTGTAATCCCCAAAAAATCTCTTTCTCATCCTCTCTCTGTCTCTGCGTTCCATGGCGCTCATCTCTCCATCCTCCTACATTCCTGTCTCCTTCTCCTCGAAGTTCTCGCATCTCCCCTGCTCCTCCGTACTCCATATCGTTCTTCTCATCTCCCAGTCAGTCTCTCTCATCAATCTCTCTCTCTCGGCTATCGGCTTCTCTCTCTTTCTATCGTGTTTTTCTCTCTCGGCTTTCTCTCTCGCTGTTTGTCACTCTCTCAAGTTCTCTCTGCCTCTTCTTCAGTCGTACTTACTCTCGTCTTATCTTCAATGCTGCAGATCGGTATCTTTCTAATCATTCTTCTGTTCTTGTGTCTCTCATCTCTCACTCTC
>NC_051408.1:17510698-17510842 GCF_015228065.2 Penaeus monodon
GCGGGCTTTGCTCCCCCCCCTCCATCTCTCATTCTCTAGTTTTCTTATCTCTCTCTCCTATAAAAAAAAATCTATCTATGCTATCTAGTCTATCGTATCTCGCTTTCTCCTCTCTCTGCTCTCGTCGGTCTCTTCTCTCTCTCT
>NC_051408.1:17510941-17511020 GCF_015228065.2 Penaeus monodon
ATCTACCCTCTCGTTATAAGGTGTGATCTTCCGCTCATCTAATTCCTTCATGCGTCACTCCACTCCGAGGTCGATCCAA
>NC_051408.1:17511086-17511630 GCF_015228065.2 Penaeus monodon
GGTCCACGTCATCTTTTCCGTCTTCGACGCTATCCTTACGAGGTCTGCTGCTCTCACGGCGTTGTACGCTCTCGCGTCTGGGATCCCATCTCATTTCGCGTGACTTCATCATCGCTCGTCACTCTGAGTCTGGCCTCTCTCTCTCTCTGATGGTCTCTTCTCTCTCAGCAAGACTATCGATCGTCTCCTCGTCATCAGTCACTCTCACTCATGCTCTTGGCTACACTCTCTCCTGCGCTAGTCATCCGTGCGTTCTCTCTTCTGTCGCTCTATCTCCTTCGTTCTCGATCTGCCTCTCTGTCTCCTGCCTCTCTCTCTCGGGAAATCTCTGGCTCGTCTCTCTATCTGCTCATCTTCTTCTTCTCTCTCTCTTCTTCCCCCGATCGTTATTCTCATCTTCTCTCTCCGCGTGTCTCACTCTTCTCTCATTCTCTCTGTCATCTCGTATTTCGTCTCTCATCTCATCTCAGTCATCGTCCTCGGCTCTTCAATCATCTTCAGCAGTCTCTTGCATTCTCTCTCTCTCTCTCTCTTGCTCGATCTC
>NC_051408.1:17511901-17512662 GCF_015228065.2 Penaeus monodon
CGTAGTCTCGGTTCTCTTGCGTCTCTACACTGCACAAGTGCCTAGTCCTCCGAAGTCTCTTCGTGCATTCTCTCTCGAGCAGCGCGAGGTCAGTTCTTCTCTCGATACCTCTTCTCTACGTCTCTCTCACGCTGTCTCTCTCTCTGCGTCGTCGTCCGTCTCTCTTCTCATTTCTCGTTGTCTCTCTCTCTCTCGCAAATTGTCTTCTTATTCTGGACCAAGATCTGCCATCATCTGCTCCTTTTTTCTCTCCTTCTCGCCAAATTTTCGCGTCTCATGCATCCAGTCAGTTCTCTCAGTCTCTCTCTCCTCTCACCTCACTCTCTCATCTCATCAATCATCGCCTGCTCTGCTTCTCCTCTCGGTCTTCAATCTGATCGTATCGAAACTCCCGATGTCCCCTCACGGCAGTCGTCTCTCTCATGTCTCTCATGGTCTCTCTTCCCGTCCTCATCCATCGGGATTGTGGCCTCACTCGGTAGCTCTCTCTGCGTCTCCTTCGGCGTTCCGTGCTGTCTCTCCTCTGCTGCTCTCCTCCTCTCTCTCTCCCATCGTCCTCTCCTCTCAGGTTCATGTCCAAGTCTCTCCCTCTCCTCTCTTTCTCTCCCTCTCCTCTCCTCTCGTCGTCTCTCGGTCTCTCCTCATTCTTGCTTGTCTCTCCTTTCTTCTCCTCTCGCTCGCCTCCTCTCCTCTCGGTCTCTCTCTCCCCTCATCGTCAGTCCTCACGCGCTCTGCTATCTCTACTCTCTCTCAAACCATCA
>NC_051408.1:17512719-17513328 GCF_015228065.2 Penaeus monodon
AATCATCGTTTTCTCTCTCTCTCAACTCTCTCGCTCTCATCCTCCGTCTGTCTCTCTCGTCAGTCGTCTCCTTCGTCTCTCTCTCTGCGTCTCATGTCTTCTCCTGCTCTCCATCCTGACTCCATCTCCGGTCGTTTCCTCTCTCGGTGCTCTCTCCTCGGGATTCTCAGTCTCGTCATCATCTCATGCACATCGTCTCCTCTGTCTCTTTCTCATCTCAATCTAGTCTGCTCGCTCATGGGTCTGTCTCTCTCTCAGTCTTCTCTTCTCTCCTCTCTCACTCGTCTAGTGTCTCTATACTCTGTTTCTCACGTCTCTCTCTTCTTCTGTCCATTTCCTCTCTCCCTCTTTGTGTTCTCTCTCATCTCAGTTCTCTCACCTCATTGTTCTCATCTCCCGTCTCTTCGTCTCTCTCTCCTCTCGTCCTCTCGCTCTCTCCAGTCTCTCTCAATCTGCCTCTCGCTCTACATCTCATCTCTCGTGCACGTCTCAGCTTCTCGCTCCGCTCAATAAGTCTCATCCGTGCGTCGCTCGTCCTCTCTCTCCGGTTTCTCTCTCCTTTCGTGTCCTGTCTGTCCTCTCTCTCACATCTTCTTATCTATCTATCTC
>NC_051408.1:17513583-17513695 GCF_015228065.2 Penaeus monodon
ACGAGGGCGTCGTGGGAGCGGAGAGCTTCTTCTTCTCGTGCTCATCTATACCTCCGTCCAATTCGTCTCGTCTTCCAGCGGTCTCATCCTCCTCCATCCCATGCCAGGGTAG
>NC_051408.1:17513791-17514628 GCF_015228065.2 Penaeus monodon
TCTATCTAGCTATGGTTCAGCGTCTGTCTGGTCTGTCTGATCTGTCTCGCACTAGAGATCTATGTAGCTATCACTCGATCATGTGTCCTTATAGCTCTCTCTCTCCTCGCTCGGTTGGTCGCTCAGTCTCACTCTCGGTCTCCTGTCGTCTCCGTTTCTGACCTCGGTGTCTCCTCGTCTACACTCTTATCCGGGGGTCCGCCTCTGCTTCTCTCTCGTCTCATCTCTGCTTCTGTATCGTTATATGATATATCTTCTCTATCGCCGTTCAGCTCTGCCCTCTCTCATCTGTCTCTGCTCTTGCTTCTTTCTCCCAAATCGGGGTTGTCCTTTCGGATCCTCTCTCTCGTTCTCTCTTTCTCTCTAAGGCTGTCTTGGCTTATATGAACGGAATATCTAGGCGAGCCTCCTGTCGGGCGTTCGATTTAAAAGGATTAGGCTGTGTGTATGGCTATGGATACGTAGACTGAGAGGGGCGAAAAGGAGAGGGCCAGAGAGGGGGGAATGGAAGACTGAGGGAGAGGGTAAGCGAGAGGGAGAAGAGTGAAAAGGGGTGGGGGAGTGTGGAGGAGGAGGGAAAGGAAGACAGAGAGGGAGAAGAGAGGAAAAAGGAGGAAGAGAACGAGGGAGAGGAGCCGGTAGGACAAACGCGTACGAAAAAAATGGCGGGGAGAAGAGGGAGCTGGAGAGTAGAGAGAAAAGAGAAAGTAAAAGTTGAGGGAGTTTGAAAAGGGAAGGAGGCATTGAGGGAGGGAGATAGAGAGGTAGAATGGATGGATGGATAGTGAGAATAGATGGGAAAGGGATGAGCGAATTAAATATGGATAGGGGGTCAGC
>NC_051408.1:17514648-17515124 GCF_015228065.2 Penaeus monodon
GATTAAGAAGCTATACGATAACAATAAAGGATGAGTAATAGGATAATGATAATTTCCCAAAAATGGGGGTCTTATCATTACTCTAATGAAAATAGATGTAACAAGAGTAAAAAAATGTATTTCAAAAGATTATACAACGATAAAGCTTTTATACATATGGTAATAATGTCTAGTACTAAAAAATGCAGTTTTTCTCCAGCATTCAGGATCTTTTATTTACTAATACAAAATATATAAGAAAAAATCAAACAGCGCACTTTGCGCGGAAAAATATTCCTCATTTCTCTTTGGACATTAACTTAATATAATTTTTAAATCATAGAAAACGACGCCCATCCTTCTTCTCATTAGTAAACCTAAATGTTAGTATTGTCACTTAATAAAATAAAAGTAACAACCCTGATTTCTTATGGGGGGGCAGTGCATTCACCGTTTTCGCCTAAAACCCTCAGACCTACTATGTATATATAAGTCTT
>NC_051408.1:17515199-17515517 GCF_015228065.2 Penaeus monodon
CTAGTTATATATTCTATCATATATGCATATTAGAATATTGCAATTTAAAATAATTGTTTGTACATAAAGCGAGATTTGTTCAAGGATGTCGCGAGTCAACACCATATCAGGACGGACATGTCCGATCAAACTTCAGCGTCAGACATGCTAAAGACATCGGCCCCTGGAGGTCAAACTGCGTCAGCGTCTCGTCCCTCGCCCCTGTACCCTATTTACACTTCCATGCAGTTCTCGCCCAAGGGTGCCCAGGGCGTCGTCGGCCGTCGTCATGGGAGCCTCTAGGCATGGCGTGACTGGCCGAGTATATCCGCCGAGTCG
>NC_051408.1:17515799-17516005 GCF_015228065.2 Penaeus monodon
CCGATAGACCTCGTCGGGGCACCTCCTCCTCCTCGCCCTCGAGGCAACACTGGAGGACGTGCTCGGCCCCAGACGTCATCGGCGCATGCGCACTCCGCGGCCTCAGCCTCTGACCCTGAAACTTCCTCCTGAAGGGCGACCTCCTCACGGCCTCGGCAGGGGGGGAGGTCGGGGTTTCTCTAGCTCGTCTGACGCCGCTCTTCGCA
>NC_051408.1:17516117-17517493 GCF_015228065.2 Penaeus monodon
TGACGCCGAGCTTGGGCTTTCTTAGCGCTGACGAGGAGCTGGGGGCGGCGGATTCAGTGGCCATCTGCGGGTTGGTTGACATCATTTTAGCGATTACAGTAAAATAGACTAAGTGATTAATTCTCTCTCAATACAAGTATATGATACTACGTCCAAATACTGAGCTGCGCACAAGCGAACTCGCACCCACCTGATCCTCCGCTCTTCTCTTGTCGGGCGGCGCTGGGGGGGCGTGGCTGGGCCGATCCACGGGTCTGAATGCGTGGCGTCTCCCTAACTTCCCCACCAGAGGTAGAGAAGGACTTCCCCTTCTGCCCGTCCCTGGCTCGAGGGGCCGTTGTGAGGGTCTGAGATCTCTCTTCCTGTACGGCTCTTGCATGAGTTTTGAGGGCGCTGGGCACGAGGGAGACCCCTGGAGGCACCTTGGAGCAGCCAGGTCGCCATGGGGCTTCGGCGACGTCGCTCTGCGAGGCGAGTCGCTGTCGTCGTTCTCGAAGGCCGACGCCAGTCCCTCGTCCGGATGCTCCCGTATTGGCTTCAGGGCGTAGGTGACCCTCCGCGTAGCTCCGACGTCGACGCTGTTCAAGCAGGATGAGAGAACTGGGGATTCTGGTCGTTTTGTGGGGATCATCGGCGTCGATTCGTCAATGTCGATTAGAGGAGAGGAGCATTCGTCCGAGCTGACGCACTTCATTTCGTCGTCCACTTCTGTGATGGTCGGGAATTTCTGACTCGATAAGGTGTTCGAGGGTGAGTCTTTGGACAGATAAGATATAAGCCTCGTGTCTCGCTCGAGGGCGACCTGGAGCATCTTGCTGGTTTCTGGAACGAGGATCAGTCTGAATTCCACGTTCGACGAGGCCTTCGACCTCCTCCCGGGACCGTTTACGCCGGAGATGTCGACCTCGCCGACATTTTTCTCCCCGTGGCTCTCCTCACTGGGCAGCTTCGGAGACTCGACCCTGAGGGGCTTCCTGGGAGAGCCTCGGTTGGGCGAACGGACGTCTGACTTGGTCCGCAGCAGCCTGGAGTTGGGCAGATGCCACGAAAAGGATTTATTGCGGAAGTCCCAGTCTGCGGCAGTCAGAGAAAACGTGGGGTACTGCTTGATTTCAGGGATAACTTTAACAATATCACTATCGTTGTCTTCTTCATTTTCGTCGTTATCTTGATGTGGTCTAATTGCAATCGGATCGTCGTAGATGTGCGGGGTTTCGTGCCTGACGGCGGCGATGGCGACGATATCATAGCGTACAGGGGGCGGCTTCCACAGGTCGTTTTTTTGGTCGTCTTGGAGTCTTCCGCCTGTGTGAGGAAAGGCATGCGAGCAGAAGTAAGCGTGTTGAGGCACAGGACTTGACTCACTAAACGGTCTT
>NC_051408.1:17517831-17518034 GCF_015228065.2 Penaeus monodon
ATGCTGCAGTTTATTTGGATGTTACTTTGTTTTTAGTAATTCTTAGTAAATCTTAGTGATTCTTAGTAAATCATTTCTACTGCTACTGCTACTATCATCACAATGTTACTTTTTGCATACTATATTACACGCTGCCACACACTTTGTCACACACAAAGGTAATGTTGTTATATTTTTATTTATGGTAGTGTATTAGCACATGT
>NC_051408.1:17518512-17519235 GCF_015228065.2 Penaeus monodon
TATAATGAAAAACCCCGTGAATGCTTCCTCCACACCTTAATGTCCCGGTTTTCCCCTTTAAATTTTATATGGTGGTTGTCCCAAGGCTTTGAAGCATCTCCCCTGAGCTGTCATACTTTTTGCGATGCTCCGGCTGAGTGACTGAATACAGGCACAAAAAAAATGGGTGGGGCTCTGAAACCAAACGACGATCACCTCTTTTCCAGGGTTAAACTTTATTTTTTGTAAATGCCACATCTCTAGTTTTTGTTTTGGGCACGGACGAGCCGTCTGGGAATGGATCAATCTTAATTCCCGGGCCCTTTTTGCATTACAAACGGGGTTGGAAAATCGAGGGTTGTGGCAGCTGCTACGTGGGGCCATCCCTTCTGTAGAATTTTTTTACTTTTTTAAAAAGGGGAATTTTCGTTTGCCTTTTCCCAGTCCAAAATGGCGTGCCACTTGTTTGGGCGATCGCCCATTCTGCCCCACCAGATTTCACCACCATGTGGTTGTAAATATGGCTCAGTTTCCCCAATTTTTTTTGAAAAATGAAAGGGGGAGTCAGATTTAGGAAACCCTCCGAGAGCCTCATGGCCCCTTTCCCCTCACACGTGGCCCGCTTGTTAGCTTATTCTATGCGACCAGAAAAGTTTTTATTCCTTTTTCTATCAGGTTTTTTAGTGCTGTTTTTAAGCCTCCTTTTTTGGCAGCCCAACGGAGTAATGTCCCTTTTTCCCCTTT
>NC_051408.1:17519392-17519471 GCF_015228065.2 Penaeus monodon
TCAAAAACCTTTGATGGATGGTTTTGAGGGGGAGCGGTTTTTGGGATTTGAAGTTTTCTTTTGGGGCCGGTGTGAAGGG
>NC_051408.1:17519522-17519791 GCF_015228065.2 Penaeus monodon
TATTTTTTGGGGTCATGCTCGATGATTTATTCAGTGTCTGAGCACTGCCCTCATCACTGTGGGTTTGAGTAATGCATTTTTGTCGCCTTGATTTCCGGTTTTTTTGTCATGCATCACCGAAGATTCTGAGCAGAGTCCTTATGGCTTTTTTTCCCACAAGGTCTCTCCGTAGTCCTTTAATTCCTCCAAAAACGCATATGTTACAGAGTCGCCATACGATTTTCTGAGTGGGGCTCAGACGGGGAGATTTGATGATGGGGTAGATTTGG
>NC_051408.1:17519882-17519965 GCF_015228065.2 Penaeus monodon
GCATTCCGGGAGCGGAAGGGCAAGGGTGTTTCTCCTTTTTTTCCCTTCCCGCAAGGTCTCCCCGGAGTCCCCTTTAATTTTTC
>NC_051408.1:17520020-17520136 GCF_015228065.2 Penaeus monodon
CCACGGGGCCAGATTTGTCGATGGGGAGGCTGGGGAAATTTTCCCTTTTCCCCTTATTCGCTCTTTGAAAAGAGGGCCCTTTCCAAAAATAGAGGGAGAAAAATGGGGATTTCCCT
>NC_051408.1:17520539-17520606 GCF_015228065.2 Penaeus monodon
GTTTTTTTAAATCGCAGGGAAAGCGCACGAGGGTATTTGCTCGCAAAAATGCAGCCGTGGGTATTGA
>NC_051408.1:17521913-17522552 GCF_015228065.2 Penaeus monodon
TAAAATCTAAAACACCGGGGTTTTAAATCCGAAAACCCCCGGGGTTTTACTCTAAAACACACCGGGGTTTTTTCCCAAAACAACACCAGGGGTTTTTTTCCGAATGCGCACAGGTATTATCTGCAAGTGACAAATATTGACTAAAATTTAAACACCCGGGGTAAATTGAAAAATTAGAGGGGATTTTATCCCGGAACCCGAATCGCCCAGGGGATTGTTTCCAAAAATGAGCACCGTGGGATTACTTGCAAGAATGCGCCCCTTTACCTGCAAAAAAATCAGGCCCGGGGTTTGCCCCAAAAACCCCCAAAACTTGGGGGGTTTTTTAATCCTTAAGCCCCCGTGGTTTTTTTTTAATAAAAACCCCAACCCCCCGGGGTTAACTCCTTTAAACAAAAACCGCACTGTGGGTTTTTAAAAAAAAAAAACGGGTTTTTAACCTTAAAAAACCCCCAGGAAATTTTTCTGCGCCCACCCACAAAATAAGTAAAAATAATACGAACAGTGTTGAAGGAAAAATTTATAATCCCTGGGGCAAAAGAAAAAACGGGGTTGGGGTTCGGAAAAGGGGGAGCCCCGACTAAAGGGGGTCGCATTTTTTTTCAGTTTTAGCGCCGGGGAATTCCCCCCCTTTTTCCC
>NC_051408.1:17522615-17522881 GCF_015228065.2 Penaeus monodon
AACGGGGCCCCCAAAAACTAAAAGGGCCCCCCAAGGGAGGGCGGAAAAATTTTGGAATTGGGGGGTCCCCCCTTTGGGGGGGGGCCCGGGGTTAAGGGGGGGGGGGAACCCCAAAGGGGCCCGGAATTGGGCTGAATTTTTAAAAAAACGGGGGGTTTTTAACCCCTTTTCCTTAAAAATTTTAAAAAACACAACCAAAACCCCTGGGGTTTAAAAAAAGGGCCTTAAAAATTTTTAAACACAACACCATGGATTTAATGTACGGA
>NC_051408.1:17522970-17523184 GCF_015228065.2 Penaeus monodon
CAGGAACCGTCCGACCGCCAAACGATTTTTTCTTTTCGCCTGATCTCCCACTTGATAACGTTTCGCGCTTTTTCAGACACGACAGCCCAAAAATCGGTGGGTCCAGGCGGGCAAATTTTTTTGAAATACGCCGTGGGGAAAATTTCCCAATTGCCCGTTAGGAGGCTTTGGCCCTTTTAACGAAACGAGTCAAGCGTGATGGCTTGGATGGTTT
>NC_051408.1:17523212-17523447 GCF_015228065.2 Penaeus monodon
TCGATATATCCCTAAACGTCCCACGATCCCCTTGTGCTGTTCCTTCCTAGGGTGGGGTTTAAAACTGTGTTCGAAGGGATTGAGCTAATCCCCTTCCAAAACCGATGGGGGGGTCCACCCAAAGGGAATACGGTGGTGGGGCGGGGGAAGCGCCGGTTAATTTTGCTTTTCCCCCCAAAAAAATAATGGTTGGTGGTTGGGGGATGGGGGATTAATTGATATTAATAAATAAATA
>NC_051408.1:17523512-17524451 GCF_015228065.2 Penaeus monodon
ATGAAATGTTGTTTCGTTTACCCTTAATAAACCATATCAAGAGTTACCCCAAAAGGTAACTGTAAAAGTCACAATGTTTAATTGTACCTCCCATAAATAAATTTATATTATGGTTGGTGTGGGGGAGGGGTGTTATTTGTAATTAATATATGTTATTATGGTTATAATTATTTTTTAAGTTATAATCAGTAATTAATTTGAATAAATAATGTTTATATAATTAATTGATTAATTTTATATTTTCTTATATTTGTATAAATATATAATGATTATAAATTGTATATTCATTTTAAGCCTGAAGTTTATTAGGTAATTTTTTACGGTTTCCCTTGGGATTAGGAATTAACCCTCATTCCCTAACCCGTTCGCGGTTGGACCGTTAGGTAAAAATTTCCCCCAAAAAAACTTTAACCTTCGATTGCCTTGGGCCAGCCCACTCTGCTGTGCCACCCAGTCCGGTAACAATGGTGATCGAAAAAAACGGGCCGTTGAAGAAGTTTGTCTGCACCACCGCTGTTTAATTGTAAAAAAACAGATCATGGAAGACTTCAGGCGAGCCCAAGGCCGGCGTGTGGCCGGAAGGTTAAGTTGTGATTTCCAAACAGTCAGAGGCAATCGGAATTGAGGGTCGGTTACCCCCGGGGCGGTTCCGGGCAAGGGACCACCTCGTTTTGCTCCCCCCACTGGGGAAAGCCCAGCCGTTTGCCCAAGCGGTAAATTAGAGGTGAGTTCGACTAAAAGGGTACCACACACTTCCTTTGGAATGGAAACTACCTCTAATTGCAAAAACGTCCTGAGCCCAAGGGTACCCAACCGGATAAATGACAAATAGTTCAAGACCCGTGGAACTCGGGTGAAGGACCCCACGTTTTTAAAGAGGAACTTTATTATATAATATAATATATATATGTGAGTAGGCTGTATTAAGTTAAATAAAGA
>NC_051408.1:17524517-17524624 GCF_015228065.2 Penaeus monodon
AAATTATTTTTATTTAGGGTATAATTTATTAAATTAGTATATTTTTATTGTAATTAGTATTATTTATGTAGTATGTTTTATTTATTATTTATGTTTATGTATATATT
>NC_051408.1:17524672-17524760 GCF_015228065.2 Penaeus monodon
GTATTTATTAATTTTGTAGTATGATTGTATGGATGGTATGTTCTGTTGTTAGTTATGGATTTAATGTTGTAGTTTGGATGTATGTTAG
>NC_051408.1:17526408-17526654 GCF_015228065.2 Penaeus monodon
GGAAAAGGATGCAGGATTCATTCTTGGGGAACAGGTAATGGCAACCGGAAAGCTGTTCCGGGCGTTAAAATGTATACTGCAACGGAAAATGAACCCTTTAATTATCGATTTAAGTTATTTCTTTTTCCCCTTTCAAAGGACAGCTCCTCCAAAGTCTCCTGTTATTTTCTTCCAAAAACAACAATAATACACAACTGAAACACTGTCATTCCTTGGAAATAATACAGTTATCTCGGCAAAACTGTA
>NC_051408.1:17529021-17529092 GCF_015228065.2 Penaeus monodon
GGGCACTGGCATTTCCCTTTCAGGAGATCCCTGACTGCAGCCATCAAGGGGAAATAAATACCCGGGAGGGG
>NC_051408.1:17529754-17530534 GCF_015228065.2 Penaeus monodon
TAACATTTACGTTGGTTAAGAGTGTTGACAATTTTGCACTGGGGCCTCTTGAAATGTGGAACTCCGTTCATGGGGTTCTAATATGCCTTTGTTTACTCCTAGTGTGGGATCCAGCTGGGCAACCACTGCGTTTATACCGTAAACAACTCCTCCAAATAAAACAAGTAATGTATCATGAATTGTTTATTTCTCCACCCAAAACGGATAAAGCATAAGAATCTTGCGTCATTGATAACAGAGACAGGAATATTAATGGAATTCCTGTTCTTCGTGATCATACATAAAATTTCACGCTGTCAGAAGTTATTGGACATCTCCGAGAGCATATGGTGATTTTGGGTTCGTTCGGAGGAAATATGTTCCTTCGAGCCTGCAAGAAAAAGAAAACAAAAAAACGTAGAGGTTATGTTACAGTCACGAACAAAAGTCGCGATGCATGAGTGAAGCTTCGAAACTCTCCTAACCTATTCGATACTTGTCATATTATTTATCTGTGTTACATGATTTTGTGTTACTGGCTTTACACATCAACTTGGGTATAAAATGTCTATGCCATGAAATGTTCTTAATGCACTGATTCACAATTTAATAACTGAAATGAAGGCTTCTGTGAATGTTGTGGTAAACACTCCAAACTGCAAATTTATCTTGGAGGAAACTGCAGTAAGATTCCTTTTTAAATAATTTCGACTATAAGCATACTAACTGTGTATTGCAATCTACATGCCAATTTGTTAAATTTGAGAGGCACGACCCAAGAATATTTTATTTTGTACATGT
>NC_051408.1:17532353-17532825 GCF_015228065.2 Penaeus monodon
TACCTTATATCTGATGTTCAGTTACTCATTGCAAAGGCAGAGAAAAAGCATAATTTTTCTTTCCTTGCGAACATAAAAAATGTGACTCTTGAAAAAAAAGCATCAGCAAAGAGCACTATCAGTAATAAATAAATAAAAACATATAACAAAATATATTCTAAATCTATCAAAAGGGGCTCTTCGAAGCCGCCCCCCTTGCGTTTTGGGAAGCCCATGTCCAGGCACCCGGGAGCCGCAGTCGGGGCAGCCGCCGTTGAAGAAGGTGTCCCAGTCGCTGCAGGGCCACGCTCGGAACAATCTCCTCGGCCCCGCGGGCCCTCAGGCTCCCCAAACCCAGTAGGCCGTGGCGCGCGCGTGGCTGCAGCCGCCTGGGGGGGAGTGGGCGGGTTTTGGGGGAGAAAGCGTAAGAGAAATAGCTCTCGTTACCATGTGGCGAAGTAGATAAACATTGAAAAAAACAGCCGTGAATACA
>NC_051408.1:17532861-17534841 GCF_015228065.2 Penaeus monodon
CCACAGACGGGAAGACCATATAAAACATTCTCAGCCATTACAATACACCAATCTCCCTCCATGTTCTCCCCCTTTTCCTCCTTTCTAACAAAACCCCTTTGCCTCCCTTAGACAAAACCCTCCCCGACCAGTTTCCTCACCGAAGAGATCAAGCCAGTCGCTCCGGATGCCGTTGGAGGAAGCGTGATCCGCCAGCGTGCAGCCCGGCTGGTGCATCCCGCCGTTCGGGTAGAAGTCCGTGTGGCCGACGGCTTCGAAGAGAGCTATGCATCCCTGGAGTGTGTCAAGAGGGTGGTGAGAACTGGTGTGATCTCTTGCAATTAATCGATTAATGAATATGCTCTCTTTAAGGGAAGGGGGAAGGTGAAATACCATGTGGTTGAGACAATGGATTGGGAAGGGTGGGGGGGGGTTGTTCAATAGAAAATACAGATAGCTTGGAAATGATACAAGGTTAATAGAGAAAAAGAATAAGAATTTTTTTTTAGGCATGTAGGGTGAAGAGCTATAAGATTGACACATTGAAAGAGGGGAGAAGGTTAGGTAAAGGGGTACAGATGATTTTGGAAAGGATGGCTCTTTCGAAGAGACATATGCAACCTGAACCATTTCGGGAAGTTGGTGGAAAAGCGGAAAAGATTCTGTCGGTAATGAAGTGATGTTTTAAAAGGTACACGAAAGAGAAGGGAAAGTATAGGCTTAGGAAAATATATGAAATGTAACATTAACAGTTTAGGAAACGCAGAGATATCATGAAATATGACGTCTCTAGAACCCACCAGAATTAACTCAAAACGCAAAACTTGATCACCTCGATAAGGGGCCCGCTGTTGGCATGCATGATGTCCACGAAGGCAGCGTCCGACTGTCGATGCGAGCGTCGGAGGGATTGTTGTAGAAGACGGGCCGGCCGGTCGAGGCCTGGGGGGGGGGGGGGCGAGAGGATGCTTACCTTTTGGTATGTTTAGGGGCATAAGTTTATCGCATTTTTACATAGTTATTTGTAACAGGATACATGGAACATTCATTTACATGGAAGTAAAGAAAGTAAAGTAAAATGCATGGGCAGATTTTCGTTGCTGACTAAATAGCAACCATAAAGGCGGTTAGGATTCTTTGAAATAAAGCATGGAGAATACTCTTGGCATGAAATTGCAGACAACATCTGTTGTCTTAATCTAATATATAAAAGAAATCCATTGCTTTTTGAAGTCCAGAAAAGTTTGCGACACTTTCCGAGAGGAGCTACAATGGTGGGATAGAAAGAAATGATACATATTCTGTAATACAAATAAAGATAGACGATGTTGAGATTTCTTAATAAAAATGCCCATTACTAATGATATCAATGAGTCGGATGAAAAGAGTCGGCGTGTTTTTTCTCATATTCAGGGGGCGAAAAATAATCCATGAAAGGTTAAATTTCCCTGGTTAGGTAATTTCACTCGCACTTACCAACAGTAAACCTTCAACTCCACATAATGACACACTCAAACTCACTCAGACTAATTTCAGCAATGGATGGCACACGCGAACATATTTTTTTCGGTGAAATGATTAAAAAACACATATTCGTCCGTAAAATGAGAAGACACATTGTCCCGCGGTGAAATTAACGCCCAATGATTCCCACCTGTTACTGGGCGCCACTGCCCGGGATGCGACGCGCTTCCCCGTCATGCCGGCCGTGTGCGCCCCGAGCGAGTGCCCGACGATGTGCACCTGCGAGGCCTGGGCCCGTCTGTCGTGCAGCCAGTCCAACAGGCCAGCGGTGTAGTTTGCTCACCTGGGGGGCGAAGAGAGCCTCATGCAATCAAAAGGGAGGAGAGTTTTACTGGAAAAGAAATGAGGTGAATGATGAGCGGCGGAACGTGGGGTGTTAGCCTCCAAGCAGGGCGTCCCTCTTCCGTCGGCGCTTATCTCCCCGAGCCCTTCCACAGGCCACTGCTGAACCTCTTAACCCCAAACAGGTGTTATCTT
>NC_051408.1:17534890-17535526 GCF_015228065.2 Penaeus monodon
CTGATTGACTAAAGTAAGATGCATTTAAAGATATCTATTACTATATATATTTTTTTTATTTGGGGCTCGCGGCGCGCTACGCCATCGGATTAGTGGGTGCATATCAGTGACTTTCTGCAAGAATTCCCTGTCTGGAAAAAAGTCACTTTAGGAGTTACACATTTCTTCGAACAAAACTGACATAACCAGGTTCCAATAGTAGTACATAAATTAAGTAAAAACAGCAAGCTATGTTTGTCCCTCTCAAATTTTCGTAATAACTGATCTAAGGAAACTCCTTAAAAACGGGAATCGAAACAACAAAGTTATATTTACCCTGTACACATTTTCGACGGCGTAATTATACCAGGGTGGACAACCATCGTTTGCCAGTCCACAGAAATCACATTCGCATCGCTCAGTTTCAGCAGCTCTGGGTAACGAGAGAATGTTTTTATGTGAATGCAAGTTTGGGAGAAATTCATGGCGATTTTGATGCTTTTGGGTAGAGTGACTGAGGAAAAATTGCTGTTTTTATTATTATTAAAGCCGATGAAGATGTTGCATGAAGAACAACATAAGGCAAGTTAATGTTCATACCCCCTTTTCTTGCCTAAACGTTGTAAATGTCTCATGCTAAAAAACACATCGATTCAT
>NC_051408.1:17535647-17535723 GCF_015228065.2 Penaeus monodon
CCCAAAGATTGGGGAAACGAAAAATAACAAGGACACAAACTACATAAGACCCGTCTTGATATCCACACAGGTTGAT
>NC_051408.1:17535801-17536175 GCF_015228065.2 Penaeus monodon
CACCAGGGCCTATTTTGGATTTCCCACAAAAAAGAGCACAAAGATCCAGGAGACTAGAGAAAGAAGGAGAACCATGTTACACCTGCATTGGCTTCCGGACAATTGCAAAATAAAGTTAAAAACAAAACAAAGACTCGGAAAAAAAAAAACGAAACCCCATCAGCCCCAGACTTCCACACAATTTTTTAAAAAAAACGAATAAACAAAAACACAAACAATAGAGGACAAGGAAATAGAGACAAAAAGAACAAGAGCCCATCAACTTATAAGTAACAAGAAAACAAAAGCCACACCAGACCTGCCTTAGACTTCCACACAAACAACCAAAAATTTGAGAGCCCAAACAACCATCAAACAAACCCCCCCCCCCCCGC
>NC_051408.1:17536203-17536385 GCF_015228065.2 Penaeus monodon
CAGGAAGAGCATCACGCCGGAAACCCGTCTTGGAGTCCAGGATCCAACCGCACTCGCCGAAATCGTTTTAAGCCGTGGTGAGGACGAAGGTCGGGCGGCTCCGACGAAGGGCGAGCGGAGAGGGACTCGGCGTTTGTCGGGAAACAGGCGGTAGTGGTCGCCGTCGCCGGAGTTTTGAGCTG
>NC_051408.1:17536460-17536755 GCF_015228065.2 Penaeus monodon
GAAGAAGGGTAGGGGGTGGGGCGAGAGAGTAAGGGTTAATGCAGGGGATGTGGGCAGGGTGAGGGTAGGGTGAGGGGAGGGTGAAGGTAGGGTGGGTGAGTGGAGATGGTTGGAGTTGGGGCAAGGGTGGGTGGGTAGAGAGGGTAAGCGTAAGGTAGGGTGGGTGAGCAGAGAAGGGAGTGAAAAGGTGGGTGGAGAGGGTTGGGGTAGATAGGGGGATGGGGATAAGGGCAAGGGGTAGGGGGGACAGGGATGATGCGGGTTAGGGGTGGATGTGGGTAAGAGAGAGAATTTA
>NC_051408.1:17536799-17537084 GCF_015228065.2 Penaeus monodon
TAAATTCGGCATTAAATCATCATTATTATTTTTTTTAATTACGGGGCGTTTTTTGCAGCTCTTATGAAAATGATATGCAATTCCATCGTGAATTTAATTTTAAAAAATATATATTCAAAAGGAACAAGAGATGCAAGGATTTTGGGCACATTATAAGAGAGATATTCATAGACTTTTATAAAAAGGATTCATATTGGGGATCCAGCAGTGAATGCCGCATTAGTTGTGAATAAAAAGTAAATTCACATACACTGTATAAGCATATATAAACATATAATAAAAAAA
>NC_051408.1:17537257-17538273 GCF_015228065.2 Penaeus monodon
ATTCCATTCAATCATAATGTAGAGCAAGCAAGCTAATCAGTCGCTCGCAGTCCTTTCCTACTTGATCCAAGTTTCACTTAGTGTTGAACCCAATACTGAATTTAGTTCAGCAAAACAGTTTTCCTCCGTGCTTGGATACTATTTATCCTTGCTAGATAAAACAGACATAAAACAAATATCAAAGTTTCCCCTCCCAGTACCGGGTCCATAAGAGAAAAACGGACGTCTTTCAGGTCTCCCATTTGGTTCTCCGGAAAGCTGGGCAGTTGGTTCACGAGGTCGTTTTCAGCTATTGTTTAGGTTCATTTCCGTGCACATTGTAGAGGGGGCTTGTCAGTTGGGCAACCTGTCGTTGCCCCAGCTGGTTTCCCCCATCTTAGGAAATCTGGGTTGGCGATAAGGGCGCATGACCAGCTACAAAGATAATCATGGAAAAAAAAAAATTTGTGGCTTGGGGTTGAGATAAAATGTCAAATGAAGGGTTAATTCTTAAATTATGCTTTAATATCTGAAGAAATATCTGTTTAGCCGAGTAGAGGTTTTGTACGAGATATTCCATGGTATTGACTATTTAAAAGCGCACAAAAAGGGTTAATTAATGGCTTTGAAGTTATTTGGTGTGTTCTCAGGTGCTTATCAAGGGGAGACGGGTTGTTCGCTCTTTTTGATTATAACGAATGACACTTAGTATGCAATGGTGATATTGACAATAGATGTTATAATAATGGTGACAGCGACCGCTCCTGGCTGTGTCCCTTAAATGACCGAGTTAAAAGGAATAAAAACGAAGGCAGTAGTCACGGTGAAGTAATAATATTGTAAATGAATACATTGCTATTGGTGATGTTCTTATTGCAATTGCTATGATTTATTCAAAGGGATTGCTGCCTTTATTATGCATCAGTGTCGTTGCTGTTTTACTTTAATCTTATAATCTTTACTACTATTGTTACTATAATCATCATAGCTACATTTGTTCGTACGGTAATAATTTTTGTCACAGCAGTATGATCCTG
>NC_051408.1:17538662-17538916 GCF_015228065.2 Penaeus monodon
ACTAGGATTTGAAGGCGGGCGGGAAGATTGGTCGGGCAGAGCGAGTGAGGAAAGAGGAAGTGCGACGAAGAACAGGGAGGAAAAAACCTCAGGAAGACAACTAATCAAAGAAAAGAGCAAAGGGCGGCCCCCACCTGACGACAAGAGAGTCTCCCAAAGGCAAGGTGGAAGGGCCCCCGTGGAAATGATCCTGTGATCGAGGGGAGTTTCAGGCAGTTTTTAAGAGAGAGACTCAGTGCACATTGCGAGAAGAA
>NC_051408.1:17540535-17540905 GCF_015228065.2 Penaeus monodon
TAAATTTTATATTTTATATAATTAAAAAAAAAGAAAAATAACTTATAATATATTTTTAAATTAGTATATAATCCCTAAAAAAAAGAAGAAAAACTAATTATCAAAACAAAACGAATTTGCATAAAAGAAAAAATAAAAAATTTCCCCAAAGATTTTCGTATTGTTTTCAGTTAACGTAAAGGCTCCTTCTGCTCTCACAGCAAAACTTTATTCCGTCTGCGAGACAGACGGTCATCGTGTAGATAACTGCAATAATAATTCGTAAACACCAGATAGCCAGAACACAATATCTACGAAATATCAATAAAAAATAACGTAGTAAGAGAAACTCACTGAAAATGAGCGCGGGCGGCATTGTGGCTGAGGGCGA
>NC_051408.1:17541004-17541116 GCF_015228065.2 Penaeus monodon
TTCCATTTGGCCCGTTAGAGGTTTGCTGCTTTCCTTCTTGTTTCTCTCTGTGATGCAGTATAGCTTTGTTGGTTTGTTTTCTTCTCTCCCTTTTCTTGTGTCTGTCTCTGCG
>NC_051408.1:17541270-17541623 GCF_015228065.2 Penaeus monodon
ATGGTTTAAAATAATTAATTCACTACCATGTATTTATAATTTCCTTATTTTAAACCCCTTTTCTCTACTTCCCTTTTCCCCCTTCTCCTTCCTATCCTAACCCTATATATCCTTCGTCCCTTTCCCTTTATTATTCCGCCCAGGTTTTTCCTTCATTCCCCTGCCTCTATCCCCCCCTACCCTTCTATCCAATGGTAAACCCAACCTCCCTATCACACCCTCTCGTTCCGCCTATCTTATCAAGGGAGCTTCGACCTCTTGTGTAACGTCTGTGGGCGAATGTTAAGGTTTCAGAAATCAATTTTACTTTTTTCCATTATTCAGTGTTTCGTCTTGTGAATGTTTAAAGGAAA
>NC_051408.1:17543760-17544862 GCF_015228065.2 Penaeus monodon
ATTTTAAAAATTATCAAAAGAATCATAATCTTTAACAATAATTTCTTAAAACTTTATTAAAAATAACTTATAATTTATAGGGTTCTGAATAAATATGAATAAAAACTATAGTAATAGTTAAACCAGGATTCCCCTTGACAAAGTTTTTTTAATTCGCCTTTTTCAAAAATGACCGGACCCTTTCCCCTTTGATAGTGGTTTTTGTTAAAAAACGTTGACTGATAAAGGTGTGAGTAAAACAGGGCGGTTGTGGGGGTTTTGGGGCTGGCGTGAGATAAAATATTGGATAAAAAAATGGCATGTTAAGGTGCCGATGGAATTTGACATTAATGGTTTATGAATAAAGGCCTAATTTATGCAAAGTATGGAAGGTTTCTTTCCTTTAAGGATTTTGATGATATGATGTGATGGAAAGGATGAATGATAATTATTAATAAGATGTAAAATAATAAAGGAAAAATTTATATTTTAATATAAATAATACATAATTAATAACAATTTAAAGATAATAAAATGGATTGAAATGTACACATGATGTTAATAAAGATGTATGGGTAATGGCGATGAAAATAATAAGAAAAAAAATTTATACAACACAATAAATATACAAAAAGTATAAATATAATAAAAATGATGATGTGATAAAATTGAGTGAGTTGAAGATTTATTTTTTAATATTTGAAAAAAAAAAGGGAAAAATTTAAAAATAAAAAAAAAAAAAACATAAAAGTAACATAAAAAATAAAGAAAGAAAAATAATAACAAATAAAAATTTAAAAAATTTAAAACTAAGACGGGGCCAAACAAAATAAACAGAAAAAACATGACTCAACAACTTTTTTTGTCCAAAGTAATTTCAAAATAATGATAATTAATAATATTTGGGAGTGAAGGGGAAATTTAAAAAATTGTTTTTCAAAAATTTGAAAAAAAAAAAAATAAAACTACATATAAAAAAAAAAATAATAAAATTAAAAATAAAAAGTAAAAGAAAATAATAAACAATAAAAAATTAGAAATAAAATAAAGCAAAATAAATTAAAGGTGAAACATTGTATTTTCTCTATATCTTGTTGTTAGGTGGGGCCATAAGCATATCTTT
>NC_051408.1:17545466-17545730 GCF_015228065.2 Penaeus monodon
TTTTTGAACGAAAAAAATTAAATTAAAAAAATATAAATTTTATAGCTTTATAAAAAAAAATAAAAAACAACAAACAACACCCTTAAAGATAATTTAAAAACATATAACAATTAATTAACAAAAAAAAAAAATATTTTATTCTTATCGTATTATTAAAAGTATTTTTTCAGTTTAATGTAAGCCTCCGAAAAAATGTCCTTGAAAATGCGGAAAAGGGGAATCTTTTTTTTAGAAAATATTTTTAGAAAAGGGATTATATTTGGG
>NC_051408.1:17545868-17546188 GCF_015228065.2 Penaeus monodon
GCCTCATTTTAATATGTTCTAACCATTTTAATTTTTTACCCCGCCCCGTTTGAGGAAATTTGTATTAGCTTGCAAGTAAATAAAATTTTTGGGTCTTAGAGAAAATTTAAGTATTTTTTGTCTTTTAAGGTATGGGGGTGGTAAACATAAAAACTTTTCATTATTCCATTTCTTAAGTAACAAAGATAAGAAAATCACTGCCTTTTTTTAAATTTGGCACTTAAAAATGGGTCGCCCCCGGAAAAAAGTAGAGCAGGAAAAAAAAATATTTGGAAAAATAGATAAAAAGGAAAAAAGATAATAAATTTAGAGATGCTCTA
>NC_051408.1:17546333-17546596 GCF_015228065.2 Penaeus monodon
ATTAAATTAAGCCCCGGGAATTTGTTTAGTTGCGAAATGAAAATTTCCCTTCCGGCTGAGAAAATTTAATATTTTTTTGTTTGGGCTTTTTTTGAAGAAGGTGGGGAATAATAACTTTCCATTATTTGAAAAAATCCCTTCTTAAAGATAAACACAGGTAAGAAATAATGTTTTTTCTTAAAGGTGCGATTTAAAATTAAAATATTAAGGTTAGAAACTGTTTACATACAAATATTTGGGCAAACAAATTAATCTCTAAAAGA
>NC_051408.1:17546809-17547066 GCF_015228065.2 Penaeus monodon
ATATTAATTCACTCAACTTTCATCTCTAACAAGGGTGGGTGCCTTCTCGGGTGGTTTTTGTTGGGGTTTGGGTTTTTTTGTGGGGTGGTTTTTTGTAATGTAAAAAGGAACCGAACAAAATTGATTTAGTATTAAAGTATTTATCTGTTTATTTCATACATTTTTTCTCTTGATGACAAACTTAGTATGTCCTAAAAAAAGAAATAAGAAAAAAGAATATTATAAGAAAAAGATGTTTAAAAAAATAAAAAGAAAGG
>NC_051408.1:17548219-17549230 GCF_015228065.2 Penaeus monodon
CTCCGAAGCACACCCGTTACATGTAAGAAACATGTGTTGGGCACAACAAAGTCACGCCGAATACGGTCTCGCAGCACCTGTGTTTTCCCTTTAAATTCAAACAGCTGTGACGATCACAGGAGCTCGGTGAAGGTAACCCTGACATCAAATCTCTGCCAAAATCATTTCCGAGATGTATGACCACACACCTGTGTCGGGCACCGTTGTTATCTTCTCACAGCTTCTGAAAAACCAGGATAAAAAATCGTGGAACTAAAGCCTATTGACATTCCCATAAATATGTGTCTTTATCTCTCCTTTCTCTTAAGGCCGAGATATACTGTCCTCTGGGAAAACTGAGTGCACGTGGCCATTAACCTTAGCAATGTCATGGGATATCCTTACGTAAAGACAGGAGGCAGTTTTTTTACCAGGAAAACTTGATAAATGCCCTGTAGTCTCCGTCCGCCTCAGTTACTTCGGCAGAGCTGATGAGAAGCCCTTTGGGGACAATTCGAAGATTCCCTGAAAGGTTCTTGGGAGTTCTCTATCGCTCTTGAAGACTGGTGAGGCTCAGATCTACAAGGCATTCCGGGGGAGATTCTTGCAAGCTGCAAGGTGTCACATCCAGCGGGTTTTGCGGCTGACTGAAAGAGAATTTGCAAGGGACCCGTGGAGGAAGCCTTCAGCGTTCGGAAGTTGCCAAGGGAAAACGATGCTTCGACTAATCGTTGGTGAGGCATTAAATTAATCATGCAAAACAGACTTACACAGAATATCTTTTAGATTAGCTTATTCGTGTTAAATTCATAAATGTGTCTGTTGATATATTTTGCAATAGTTATTTGCTGTTCCTTGTATTCATTAGAGATTTTACTGATGTTGGATTTAAAAGTATGCAACCTTCTACTATACATTATTATTAACAACCAACAGATTCACTCATCATTAGTTCATATTTTACATTCAGTCATTTGTAATTTTATGTACCACGAACGTTCACTATGATATTCCAGAAATATTCGTTTTACA
>NC_051408.1:17550073-17550248 GCF_015228065.2 Penaeus monodon
ACAAGAAACAAACAGCATCCTTAGATTCTTTCACTTTTATAAAAAAAAAATCCTCAATCATTCCTTTCCATATTAAAAAGAAAGGAAAAAAGTAATCTTTCCCTTTTCCAAAAATCACTCAGATAATTTCCCTCCCCAAGAAAAAAAACTCAAGTAATCCACTCCCCTTTATCAA
>NC_051408.1:17550271-17550534 GCF_015228065.2 Penaeus monodon
CTCACGTAATTCTTTCCCCTTAAAAAAAAAAAAAAAATCAGATCTCCTCCCCCCCCTTAAAAAAAAATAAAAAACAAAACTCAAGTAACCCTTTCCACTCTCCCCAACACATCCTGTCATTCTTTCACTTCCGCAACAAACACACAAACCAAGGGCTTCTCGCCTCCTTCAGCGCTGGCGGTCGCGGGCGTGGCTTCCTTGGCCGCTCCTCCGCCCACGCCCAGAGTCACTGCTGACGATGTTTCCTTCTTCCTCTGGACCAG
>NC_051408.1:17550732-17550825 GCF_015228065.2 Penaeus monodon
ATTCGAGGTGATGAAAACAATAGTAACAATATGGATGAAATTTTCATGAGATGATATTGATAACGATATCAATAACGCAATGAATATAAAGAC
>NC_051408.1:17551340-17551867 GCF_015228065.2 Penaeus monodon
CTTCCCAGGAGCAACCCAGAGGACTCGAACTACTACACGCTCGTCAAGGGCGACTCAGCCAACGTGGCTGCTTCTCCTCTCGATGTCTCTCTGCCAACCTACGTCCTCGTCCACGGCTTCTCTTCGAATGGAGAGAGTGGGTGGCTTACGCAGGGGAAGACAGGTGAGTTATTTCCCCCAAAATTAGGGGGAAAATTAGTGAGTGTGAACATAGGCGGTGACGATTAACGGTTTTAGGGAAAATACTGATGATGAAACTAATGATGGAAGTTTTTCGTCTTCTGAATAATAGTAACAATGATGATGGTGATGATGCTAACAGTACTCGAAGGGAACAAATAGAGTTCGGGGTATTGTTGATGCTAAAAAGTCTGTGTCATAGGTTATTTTCAACAACGATTCTCCCCTTTACACGTAGCACTGCTGGAACTGGCTCCGTACAACGTCATCACAGTGGACTGGAGTAAACTGGCGGAAGCCCCCTGGTACAACATTGCGATTGCAAATGTCGATGAGGTAACTTTTGC
>NC_051408.1:17552227-17552736 GCF_015228065.2 Penaeus monodon
GCCATTCCCCCTTAAAAAAGCGTCCACATCCCTAAACATCCCGACCCCGACTCCGAACAGGTCGGCAGCTTCACGGCGTCCATGCTCGACTGGCTCCACGCGGAAGCCAGCCTCGACGTCTCGACCGTCCACCTCGTCGGCCACTCCCTCGGCGCCCACGTTTCCGGAAGCGTCGGGCGCCACCTCGCGTCTGCCAGGCTGCCGAGGATCACAGGTGAGCTGGGGGGGGGGGGAAGGGAGTGGGTATGTGGAAGGGAGGGGGAGTAGAGGGGTGGGAGGGAGGAGGGGGGAGGAGAGCTGGGGGGAAGGGGGTGGGTATGTGGAAGGGAGGGGGAGGGGAGGAAGGGAGAAGGGGGATGGAGGAGGAGAAAGGAAGAAGGGATAAGGGGGAAGAGAAGAAGGGGGATGGGAAAAAGGGTGAAGGGATGGGTAGGAGGGAGATGGAATGGGTAGGAGGATGGGTGGAATGGAGGAAGGCTGGGAATGAGAAGGGGAGAGGAGGCGGATGG
>NC_051408.1:17552803-17552928 GCF_015228065.2 Penaeus monodon
TTATATCTGGAGAGAAAGGGAGAGAAATGGATGTTAAGGAACATTTTAGGCCGAGGACAGTTAAAAGAATAACAAAATCAAAAAGCAACAGAACAACAGAATTCTCACTGCCCAGACACATACCC
>NC_051408.1:17553087-17553392 GCF_015228065.2 Penaeus monodon
CCGGTTAGAAATGATATCATAGGTGCCATGGGTTCAGACCATCTTTGAAATCCCCCGAAACCTCCTTCAAAGGGTCTCCCCAACAGGCCTGGATCCCGCGGGCCCGGAGTTCTACAACCAGCCTGAGGAGAACCGCCTGGATCCCTCCGACGCCATCTTCGTTGACGTCATTCACACCAACGCGGGATCGGTGCTCGAGGTGAGGAGCAACAAGGAGCGCAACGTGTCTCTGTTATCAACGACATGGACGGAAAATACGGCTACTGACTTTATTTTTTGTCAATCTTCTCTTCTTTTTTTACGAG
>NC_051408.1:17553524-17553778 GCF_015228065.2 Penaeus monodon
GGCCTTTCCGTTTTAGGTCATATTTTTGGTAATAGCTTCTTGTTGCCTTGTATATGCATTTATTTCTCGCTTCATTTTTTTTTTTACTTACATATCTTCTCCTTCACCACAATCTTTTTCATCATTCCAGTTTCCCTCGCTCTTACTCTTAGATAACTCTATCTTCTCGTTCGCTCTTCACCATCCTATTTTTCCCAACTTCTCTCAATTGCATCTTTATCACCCATCATCCCCAGTTCACTACCCGACACCAT
>NC_051408.1:17553818-17553982 GCF_015228065.2 Penaeus monodon
CCAGAGCTGCGTAGGCCTAAAACTCCCGACCGGCGACGTGGACTTCTACCCGAACGGCGGCGACCACCAGCCCGGCTGCGTGCTGCTCGGGGAGGACTGGACGGATCTCCTTACAGGTAACCTACGGCGGCGTAAAGGTGGCTGGGAGAAGGTGAGGTACAGCT
>NC_051408.1:17554045-17555087 GCF_015228065.2 Penaeus monodon
TAAAACTGAGTAGAAAGGATTGAGACGAAAAAAGCTGAATAAAATGGAGGGGGTGGGAGAAAACGAGATAAAGTTGAATAGAAGGAGGGGGATTTAAGTGGGTGAGATATAGCTGAACAGAGAGAAGGGGAGATAAGAAATAAGAGAAGGTAAGATAAACCTACTAAGTAGAAAAAGGGGGATAGGAAAACGTGATAAAAAACTGAATAGAATGGAGGAGAATGGGTGAAGGTGAGATAAAGCTGAGTAGAAACGATGTGAAATGTGAGAAGGTGAGATAAAGCTAAATGGATAGGATGGGGCCGTAAAAAAAGTGAGATAAAGCTCAGTAGAAGGATAAGAATATTTCATCAAAGGCTTGTATTACCTCCCAACATCTCCCAAATTAAACAACATTTTACGGAAGAACACCGAATTAAGCAGAACCAGACCCCCTAATCTTACACCAATGGTTCGCAGGAGGATGCAGTCACGGCCGCGCCCACGACTACTGGGTGGAGAGCATCTTCGCCCTACAGCCCGAGGAGGCCTTCAGCGCACGCCCTTGCGAGAGCTGGGAGGCGTACGAACAGGGGGCGTGTCCTGACTGCGGCGAGGACTGCGTCGACATGGGCTTCCACCTGGTGCCGGGGTGAGTCGGGGGCGGAGGGAGGGCGTAAGGGGGAGTGCGGTGTGGGTTGGGTGGGTGGGTTGGGGTAGGGAATGTGGGGCGGGAGGAGGGGGTGAGCGTGGGTGGGGCGGGGGAGGAGGGAGTGGGGATAGGGTGAGTAGGGTGAGTGGGGTGTGAGTGAGTGGGGTGTGAGTGGGTGGCATCATAGGTCCTCCACTTTCAGTAATTGGTGGATCTGGTGGCATCATAGGACCTTCTCTTTCTATAACTGATGAATCTGTTGCCGGTTGGGGTAGGGTGAGTGGGTTAAGGGTGGGAGTGGGATAGAGTGAGTGGGTGTGAGGGATGGCATTGAGTGAGGAGATGCGGGTGGGGGAGTTTGTGGGTTGGGCTGGGTGAGGGGATGAGGGTTCAACTGTGAGGGGAAGAGGC
>NC_051408.1:17555344-17555886 GCF_015228065.2 Penaeus monodon
CTGAGTTGGTTTGCCTCTAACTTTATTTATATTTTAGCTCTGTATACAAAATGAGAGTTTACTTTGAAAAATTCTCTACCATTTGATTTTTGAATTTGGTTTTATTCATATGTTACCTTTATTCTATTTGCGTTGTAACTTTATTTTCATATTAATTTAAAATTTTCACTTTACGTGAAAAAATTTTACTTCACTTCATATTGATTTCAGTTACATTTTCCTTTATTAGGAATTTGACTTCATTTATATTTTTTAATTATTTACATTATGCCTTTATTTACTGTTCTGACATTATCTACATTTTGAATTCGTTTATATTTCGTCTTTACTTACAGTCTGAAACTTTACTTACATTTTAACGATATTTACATTTTATTTTACTTTATTTATACTTGCCCATATTTGCAGAAGCGCTCAAGGTCTGTACTTCCTGACGACCAACAGACGTTCCCCTTTCGCGCAAGGACGCCAGTGAACTGCGCTGCAAATGCACATTGTTATAACAAACAGCAAGGAAAACTTTCGACCAAAAGAGAAAAAGA
>NC_051408.1:17555998-17556300 GCF_015228065.2 Penaeus monodon
TAAGTGTGTGAAATCATTATCGACAGATAATGATATACAGAGGAGATACAGCACTTAAGTAATATATAAAACTATTTATGGTATATTTCACCCAATAAAAATATATAAAAAACAACATATGAATCTAATCAACAGTCAACCTACAATGAACCCCAATGAATATATTTATCAAAGCAAAAAGAAACCTGACATGATTATCTTATCTAATCTATTCAAGACAACCATTAACTAAAGCAGTAAAAAAAAAAAAAAAACAGAATCCTAGAGATATCCGTTGGTCACTGACATCATTAAGCAAATCT
>NC_051408.1:17556907-17557625 GCF_015228065.2 Penaeus monodon
ACACATATGGTGTTTTCTACATAAAAAAACAGATAGTTGAATGTATAGAAAGCTCCGCGATAAGCTTGTTTATGTTCAATTTCAATAATATCATGAAAAATGCACACAGTCAAGAATATCAGGGACTACGAGCACAGAGGGAAATTACACAGGTCTAGCCAGCTTGGGGGGTCAGGGTGAACTGCTGAAAAGAACACACGCATGTATGTGTGTGTGCACGTACTTATTGTATATGTGCGTTCGCAATCGTGAGCAATAATATTTTCGAAAAAACAACAACGGAGACTTGTGTAGATTTTGCGCACGTGTCCCAATCAAAAGTCTGGCTAGCACTGCGCGATTTTGAAACTGAAAAAATAGTGTATAATATATATTTATTTTAGTAATGGCTTCATACAACTGCACACAAATTAAATACGGCATGGTAAATTCGTTGATATTCGGGACAGCACAAGTAAATTTAATTACATTTATTTGTGTAAATATATAAGTAACGATTTCATATTATCATCAACAAGTTTCACAGGCTGTTTCATTGAGCACGGCTTGTGATAAACAACAAGCAACAACATTCTGAAATAAGCTGTGTAATATAATATAAGATATCATATGTATATGTTTAGATCACAGAAAGGACAAAATTTATATTTATTAGACTTCTCCCACCCACACACACAACAATTTGCAAACTGTTCGGAAACTCAAAAATCACCGATTT
>NC_051408.1:17558140-17558664 GCF_015228065.2 Penaeus monodon
TAGATGTAAGACCACTGCGCCCCTAAAGATTTCCATCTTAAGAACAATCAATAATAAAAAAACAGAAAAAGGTACTTTTCGATCTCCTTCTTGCTTGCAACTCATCTTCAGCACATTTCCTTTCTCCCTCTCTCTCCCTGTCCCTCGGCGCCATTTGCTTTCCCCCCGCGCGCTCCTTCCTAATTTCTCGCCTCGTCCGAATCCTTGGATCCTTCCGGCAGTTCCTCGAAGCCGTCGAACAGCTTGAACCCCGGCTGACTCTTGGCGAACACCGTCTTGGCGAAGTCCCTGAAGAGCGCGAGGGCGACGGACTTCCTCAGTTTGTCCTCGTTCTTCCTGACGGTTTCTTCTGCTGTGTCGTCTGCTCCTGCGTCGTCTTTGTCGTCTTTCTCGTCTCCTCCATTCGCCTCGTTGGCGCCTTTCTTCCTTTTCTTCTTTTTGCTCTTCTTTTTCTTCGTGGACTTCTTTTTCTTGCTCTCTTTCGCCTTCCCTTCCTTCGTCCCTTCTTCCCCTGCGGCACCATT
>NC_051408.1:17558711-17559039 GCF_015228065.2 Penaeus monodon
GGCTGCCCCCCGACGCCGGGTCCTCCTCCTTCTCCTTCCGCAGCGCCTTCACGGACGGGACGAAGGGCGCTGTCGTGGCACCAGCAGGCACAGCCAAGGAGTCGCCTCCGCCTCCAGTGTCAGTGAGTTCCTGGTCATCCTTGAGAGTCGTCGGGTCAGCGGAAGTGGTCGTCCTGGTGGTCTCGACGACGCTGGACATCGTTCGGTGTCCGGTACGACCTCTTGCTCCGTCGCGACCCCCCTCCTCGTCGTCCCTGGAGGAGCTGGCCTCGCCGTTCTGCGGAGGAGGTGGTTCTCAGCGCAAAGTGGCTGTGTGGTACGCATTTAG
>NC_051408.1:17559246-17559814 GCF_015228065.2 Penaeus monodon
GTGTAAGCGCTGTCCAAATCCGCAAATCCGCTTCCCGCGACGCCCACCGTTGACCACCTACCTGAGCCAAGTCGTCCGTGAGGTCCGCAGACTGCGTCGCGAAGTCCCTCCTTCTCGACTTGGCGTGCTGCAAGAAGAGCAAGTAAGGGGTCGTGTAGGTCTCCTTCTCAGGGTCGTACAAGAGATCGTCGTCGGCTTCGTTTTCTTCGCTTTCAGACCTAAAGAAAATGGATGTGCCAAGTTATTTGAAATCGATGAGAAAATGGGAGTCGATGGGAAATGCAAAGAATGGGAATTAAAAGGACGTGCTAGAAATATTGAAATTAAAGAAGAAAAGAGAAAGAAAAATGGGAATCAATAGATAATACACCGAAAGAGAATCAACAGAAAATACAAAGAATGGGAATTAAAATAAGGAGTTCTCTTATGGTTCCTTCAAACTTTATTATTGCAGTACTTAGTGCACGCAAACAAGGTTCCTAAAATCAACGGAAAAGAAGCACAATTTTCAAGTACCCCAAGAACCTTCCCAACCACATGTAAAAGGTTCTAGGTTGAGATTTTCCTT
>NC_051408.1:17559852-17560610 GCF_015228065.2 Penaeus monodon
CTTTTTGCGCAAAGATAAACGACAGACATACATATTCTGTCCATGCTCTGTCCCTTTACTTTTTAGCCACATTCCATTATTTTGTTTCTGTTTTTCTTCATAAATGATAATAAATACATACAAAAGTAATCATTATGCTTCTTAGACGGGCTATAGTGCCTCTCACACACACTCCCACACTCCGAGAAACGTCCACACGAGAGCTCACCCCTGAAACATGAGTTCCTCTTCTTCGTCAGGATCCAGTTGGTCCAAATAGTCCTGAAGGAGTCCTCCTGCCGGCGCTCTGTGAAGGGTGGACGAAGAAAACACAATAATCTGGAAATGAATCTTGAAAAAAAGGAAGGTTTCTATCACAAGGACTGTAAATTATAAGTCAACATTCGACCCACATCATCCTTTTTATCCCATCGTCTCATCTCTACGCCCATTTTGCTTTCGTTACCTGGTGGCTTCAATGCGGGTGTTGGGAGTGGGCGGAGTCTCGGGGAGGTGTTCGCCCTGCCCCCCCGCCCCGCCCTCCACAGGAAAGGCGAGGATACGCTCTATTCGCTGCCGGAGCTCTTCGGGAACCACGCCCTCCATGTCCTCCGGCACAGACTAGAGCCGGAGGAAGACGGAGGAGGAAAGGGATAAGGTCAATAAAAGGTGACACTGAGGTGGCATCCATTGTAAGAGAGGCAGTTGTAGCAAGTGAAGTAAGAACATTGATATTTAGTGATAAGGTCGAGGTGAATGTTTTTTGTTTTTTTTAATTA
>NC_051408.1:17560962-17561065 GCF_015228065.2 Penaeus monodon
CTTCCCCTTTCCTCCACCTTCTCTCCCTCCCCCTCTCCTCCACGCCTCACCTGCTCCACCTGAATGTTCCACTGCGGGGGGCGCCACGCGGAGGAGCCCCTGG
>NC_051408.1:17561102-17561210 GCF_015228065.2 Penaeus monodon
GAAGGTCCACTTGGCCACGCCCTCCCGGAGGACCTGGTTCCTCAGCTGCGCCCGCCCGTACGCCCGCACGCGCTCGTCCAGGGAGCCGGCATGGGCGGCGTGGCGACT
>NC_051408.1:17561244-17561407 GCF_015228065.2 Penaeus monodon
GGAGGAAAAATGCATTATTGATTAAATGAGAACAGATGGAAAAGGTGGAGAAGTAGATAAAAGTGATATAAATAGGTGTTTGGTTAGATTGGTTATTTGGTCGATCCAGCGACTGCTTTCTTCTGTTTGCCGAGGATGAAAGGAAGGAAAATTATGTCTACTG
>NC_051408.1:17563560-17563669 GCF_015228065.2 Penaeus monodon
TGGTGTTGGTTTTGTGTGTGTGTGTGTGTTGTTGTTGGTGGTTGTGTTTTTGTTTAGTTGTTGGGGTTTTTGTTTTTTTTTGTGTATGTGGGTGGTGTGGGGTTTTGGG
>NC_051408.1:17563867-17563964 GCF_015228065.2 Penaeus monodon
TTTTTTTGTATTATACAATATTTTATATTCTCTATTATTTTATTTATTTATTAATTTCTTTTGTTTGGGTGGTGTGTGTGTGGTTTTGTTTTTTTTG
>NC_051408.1:17564013-17565036 GCF_015228065.2 Penaeus monodon
TTGCTAATCGCAGTACTCGCTGTAACCCCATTTCAAAAATTTTTTATCTTTTTTCTTATATTACATTAATTTTATATTTCTATATATATATATATATTTTATTATTTGTTTACCCCACATACACAACCCCCAAACAAACCATAAATATAATATTTATTTTATATATTTAAAATTTTCCCACACAACAAATAATCTATAAAAAATATATATTTATAATATATATATTTTAAAATTCTTTTTATATTTAATTTATTATTATATTTTTTATATATAAATTTGTTTATGTATTATCTTAAAATATATATTATTTATAATATTTTATACTTTTTATATTATATTCCCTATTTTTATATAAATTTTTAGTATTTAATTTTATATTTATATATTATATTTATAATTTTTTCCAATATATTATATATTATAGAAAATTAAAATTTTATATATATATTTATATATAATTTTTTTATTATATTATATTATTTTTATTATCTATTTTTTAAAATTTATAATTATATTTAATATATATATTATATATTTTTTTATTATTTTTTTATATTTATTTTAATATATCTTTTATTAATATTCCCATAAATTATATTTATTTTATATTATTTATACTCATGATCATTATATTATAAATTATATTATATTTCCTATTTCTCTATATTTATTAAAATTTTTCTTTCATATTATTTTCTTTTATATCCTTTTTTTCTTTTTATGTTTTTTTTTTTTTTTATATATTATTTTTGTTATTTTTTAATATATTTTTTCCTTTTATTTTTTTTTTTTTTATTAATTTTTTTTTTTTTTTGTTTTTATTTTTGTCCCTTTTTAAATTTTTTAAAAATTTTTTTTTATAAAATTTTTTATATATTTATTTATTTAAAAATCAATTTTGTGTGTTTTTGGGTTGGTATTTTTACACACCCCCAAAAAAAAACCCCCCCAAAAAACCCAAAAAAAAAACCCAAATATAATATATTTATAAAAAAATAAAAATTTTAAATTTTTTTATTTTAC
>NC_051408.1:17565477-17565548 GCF_015228065.2 Penaeus monodon
AAATATAATATATATATAATTTTTTATTTTTAATAATATTTTTAAAACTTTTTTTTTGGGGGTTTTTTTTT
>NC_051408.1:17565648-17566008 GCF_015228065.2 Penaeus monodon
GGGGGGTTGGGGCTCACCAGGACTGCTGCCTGGCTCGCCCAGCACAGGAGCTCCCCGAAGTCGACCGTGGCTCGGGGCGTGTAGCTCATCCAGGACGCGGTGCCCTCCGAGCGCACCATGGACGCCGGCACAGGCAGCACGCCCCGGGAGGAACGCAGCGCCCACGTGAAGGCGGTGGGCGGAGGGTAAGCAGTCACCTCGCACGTGATGTTGACGGCGTGGTGGCGGGGGACGCCCACCACCTGCGCGGTGGACCGGCGGCACTGCGGCCCATCTGCGGGCGCAGAGGAAGGCTGTTACGGACGGCGTTTATCAGGAGAGATCTCGTCTACTAAACCAACTCTATTTTACGCTTAAGAT
>NC_051408.1:17566273-17566498 GCF_015228065.2 Penaeus monodon
CCCACTTACGTCTAACGAAGAGCTGAATGGCATTGCTCCTGGCGGTTCCCTCGGTGTTGTGGGCCGTGCAGGCGTAGGCCCCCGCGTCCTCCGTCGAGACCCTGGGGACGACCACGCTCATGTTGCCAACGACGACCCCAGGACGCGAGCCGGGGGTCAGCGGGAGGCCCTGGGGGTGGGGACGGAGGTGGGGGTGAGATGAGGTGAGGCGTGGCGGTATTGCAT
>NC_051408.1:17566883-17566965 GCF_015228065.2 Penaeus monodon
CAGGAGCATGGTTAGAAGATGGCAGAGAAGAAAAAATAAGAAGAAATATGAGGGACCAATGAAGGTGTGGAGAAATACGATT
>NC_051408.1:17567028-17567281 GCF_015228065.2 Penaeus monodon
TGGGAGACAGAGAGAAATTCAGAAAAAGTGAGAATACATGAAAAATAACTTAGAAGACTCAAAGAAAATATGAAAAAGTTGAACAGAAGAAACCGCGATAAAATAAGAAAAAAAAATAGATGAGATAAAGGGGGAAACAAAAATTATAAAAGTTTATTTGAACATATCACTAAAAGGAAAGATTTTACACATGGGTTTCAGGCCGCTGTTAGTCATTACCTAAAGAAATACAAATAAGAATCATATAACGACT
>NC_051408.1:17567540-17567698 GCF_015228065.2 Penaeus monodon
GGAGAAAAATATACAATAAAACCCCGGGCAACTGCATGACAGCCAATCAGGTTTCCCTCGAAGCTCCCACCTCATGATACCAGGTGATGTGGTGCGCGGGCGGGTTGGCTCTCACGTTGCACTGCAGCACCACGCCCGCGCCTATCGCCACGCCCATG
>NC_051408.1:17567852-17567989 GCF_015228065.2 Penaeus monodon
CGATCGCTTCGGAGGGCGTGAAGGGGACGACTCTGGGCCGGTCGTGCTGGTCGTCCTCGGAGCTCGAGGAGGCGGGCGGGGAGGAGGAGCCGCTGAGGGTGATCCTCTGGAGCTCGAGCTGCACCTCGGGCTTGTCT
>NC_051408.1:17568629-17568717 GCF_015228065.2 Penaeus monodon
ACAAAATACTTACACATAATTTGCAGAGGCACAGAATCTGCCATGGACCAGGACGACGGGAGGGCGTGGGTGGAGAGGACGCCCCCGT
>NC_051408.1:17568774-17570336 GCF_015228065.2 Penaeus monodon
TGTACCTTAGGCGGCTGACAGTCACGCCCTCGGAATCTGTCTGCAAAGAGGATTTTTATGGTGATCATTGTGGTAGTGGTAGACTATTGTAGTAGAGTGACTCTAATGGTTGTAATAGTGGCTGTAGTGGTAGATGTAGAGTGATTGAACACTGATGAATATTAGTTTTGAATAATTTCCGAATATAATAGTATCGGGTACAAACAAACCCCATCATCGTACTATATACAGCACTCAACACTTCATATTGAGATATCAGTAACATTTGTATTCAATTCCATAGGCTAATCTGTGCATGTCTGTCCTTTTGCGCTGGGCGTGTGTGTATGTGGCCAAGTGCCTGTACTCACCGACGACTGCGCACGCCCAGGCGCTTCGCCGGCGACGGACCAGGAAAGCACGGGCGGCGGCTGCGCTCCCACGCTCTTGCACTCGACGGTGTACGTGTCTCCGGCCGACATGACCTGGTCCGCGCCGAAGATACGTACGTACTGAGGCGGGGCTGGAAGGACAAAGGCCGGGGCAAATTATGATAATGGTGAGAATAATGTGGCTTCGTTGCAAATTACCGAATACGAAGGAAATGTGGTAACCAGGAAAATCAAAGAAATTACCAGAGTCAGAGCAGAAACGGAAAATGAATAGCACGTACACATGACTTGGATCATGACAGGTCTTCTCAGGGGCGGAACGAGGTGCGTGTTGGACGCCTGGCACACGATGGGCACCTGGGCATCCTCCGGCCTAACTCTCACTGCCACAGAGTTGGTGATGAGGCCGTCCTCTCCTTTGTCTATGCTGCCAAGGAGCTTCTGCCCTCCGCGCCACCAGGTTACGGTCGGCGAAGGGCGCCCTGGACGAAAAAGGCGTAGTTGTTTGTGAATGAAAATTAACATAAAAAAAATATATACCTAGAACACAGAAAGGAATAGAAAAATATTGATACATAAATGTTTGACTAGGTTGTCCAAAATCGATACATACGAAGCTTAATGTATTACACAAGGGTGTGGAAATTAGAGATGCTGATAATCAGTGAATGTTGATCGTTACGGAGAAGGATACCTTCTCTAACAGGGTACATGGTCTTAGAGGACGCATGACTACATCCAAAAGTACATAAATCTAACGAACTAATCAAAGGAGTACTAAGCCATAACCTCCAAAGGCCTTTCCTTACTCGACAAATAAAGAAATAAATTTGCCCATTTTTCGGCAAAGTGGACGCCTATCAAAAACTACATGGGGGTTCTGTAACTCCCAAAATGTATTCTAAAAGTTGAGGTCTGCATCAAATGCTCTTTCAGATATCTTCCCTTGTTCACCGAAAGGGGGGATATTGCCCGCTTTTCGGCAAACGAGAGTCCTGGCCCCTCCACCCTTAAAAATGAATAGGTTTGTCCTCCGAACCAACTAACCTCCTGACGCAGAACAACGGAGTGTCAACTCGGTGTCGACTTCCACGACGGCTGCAGGAGAGTCATTGGTGGTGTGCAGCTTCCGCCCGGCCGCCCACACCTCGACCACAGGAGCGGTGGGCGGTGCTGTGAGAGCAGAAAGTA
>NC_051408.1:17570566-17571327 GCF_015228065.2 Penaeus monodon
CTGTATTAATTGCTATGTAATGAAAAATTACCATGTTTTGTTTTGATTTGTTTAACGATTTCCTTTTCATATATAAGAACTGGCGAGTTTGGCAGTAAAATCTAATACCTCAAAAAGTGGGGCTGATTGTAAACATTTAGAAATGCAATTTTAAAGGCGCGCATGAGTGGAATTTCGAAAGTTTTTGCACTGGCAGCGCACAAAGCAGGTTTTGAAAGACTGATTCAAGAGACGATATCCATTTCCAAAAGGCGATAAATAGAACCAGCTTCCTTTTCTAAGCTCCATCTGGGATTTCATTACCATTAAACAGAGACTAGTAGATAAGATAATCAGAGAAATATGAAGTCAAATATAGATACACGATCCAAGTCATGCAAAGTCATGAACAGTTAACACAACTAAGGACTACAATAGCTCTTTATACACATACGACTCTAATCATACCATTGAGCAGTCTCTACAAGTAACATAGAAAGCTATCTTCAGTTCATTCAGTTCAGTGCTAAAGCTGTGGAGTTGCAACAGATGTTTCCTTGCTCGGTCAGTATACTGGATGGCATCTGCACATCCGTGGCCCGGCTCTTGGCATTAAGACAGTTTCAGTAAACAAGTTGAAAGCTTCTTGGCGTGACACAAAACATGCACGTTTCTGTGTGCGCTGTCTTTGTTCTGTCCCTTCTGTTTATGGTTCTTTTTCTTTCTGGTTAATTTGTCTGTTCATTGTGTATATTGTGCATAAATATATATGGAGTACGCAA
>NC_051408.1:17571419-17572442 GCF_015228065.2 Penaeus monodon
GGACGAGACGCGCTAGCTGCAGACCTACGACCTCCAGGCGGGTGTGGGTGTTGACGGACCTCCCTTTTCGGAAGTCCACGCGGCACCTGTAGAGGCCCGCGTCCGTTTCGTGGACGTGGGCGATGTTGAGGAAGGCGAGTTGCGGGCGTGCGAAGGGCGTGGCCGGGAGAGTGAGGTTGAGGGCGCCCCCGAGACCACGGCGGGGGGACCAGTGGCGCTCGTTCCCCGGGGTGCGACCGTCGTAGCTGCGGGAGGAGAGGGCGTCAGAGGAGAGAGGAAGGACCATGTTATAGGGCGGGAGAGAGGGTAAAAGAATGATTTAGTGTGTTATGTTTTCAATACTATGTGCCATGTTAAAGCACAACAGCACTACCATTTTGGGTCGAAACGAGGGTTCATATGTTACGTGCCTGTTATGGATTGCATCCTTTTCTTCTTATTGTTATTTTGTACTCTCACATCTATGGTATTTATGATATTTATAACATTGTGGTAATTAATTTTTTTTCATGCGTATAGTAGTCCCTTCCGTGTGGAATCATTATCAGTCTCATTTCATAGAATAAAACTCAGAAAAGTAACCAATCATGTCCTTTATATTTTCTAAAACAGATGTTCGATCTATACTGTTGTTAAAAAGTGGAGGTAGGTTTCTCCACAAAATCTTCATTCTGCACAGTATAAGCTGACAAAGGCAAAGTTGGATTCGTGAGATAACAATAACGAGAAAACATCAAGGATATATTTGCATACTCTGCTGTTGCATATGGCGTGTCACACAAGCTTTATTATCATAATCATTAGCATTTCTATGGAGCCTCTATAGAGTATATTATAGAGCAGCATTGAATGTGTTAACCTCACTATAAACAGGGATAGTGTTGTTCGTATCGTTGCAGTCTGTCAGGAGCGTAAATCAAGCACTGTAAGTCATGCATTTAAAATATTTATGATTTATAAAGATCTTGTGAATTCCTTGGGTGTTTTCTTTCATTTTTAGGAACTTGTTTCAGTTAGTCTTCT
>NC_051408.1:17575585-17575851 GCF_015228065.2 Penaeus monodon
CTCCTCCCACTTACCTATACAGCGTCTTCTTAATGCCCTCCTTATACCAGAGAATAAGCTTCGGTCGTGCGTTGGGGTCGTCCGGAGTCTTCGCGGGGTAGTCGCGCGGGGTCGTCACGCAGGGGAGGTCAGCCGAGTGCCCTTCTAGCACGGTGATCTCGTTAATCGCCATGGGGGTTCCTGGGGGGGGGGAGAAGGGGAGAATAATTAATGATTGATTTGCGCAGATGGGAGTGTATTAGTGGACGAATGTATTAAAAATTGGC
>NC_051408.1:17576845-17577018 GCF_015228065.2 Penaeus monodon
ATCTCATACCACACCATCATCTAAAACTAACCAAAGCTTAAAAACACACAGCGTAAAGTCAACGTGATGATACTTTCTGTTCTTTTGCTGTATTCTGAGAACTGGTAAACTTTAGAATAAATTCTTTGTCTTGGCACCCTTTGAAATATATGACAAATTTGGGCTAAGAGGAA
>NC_051408.1:17578706-17578777 GCF_015228065.2 Penaeus monodon
AAATCTACATTTGGTGCTGTTCACTTGCATTCTACGTGATGCCTCAAGGAACACCACGGCTTGTATCCCAG
>NC_051408.1:17579061-17579149 GCF_015228065.2 Penaeus monodon
CGTTACCTCAGCGCCAGAGCTAAATGATTAAGGAAAATCGCGTACGTGTCTCAAAAAAGATTATGATTATGCACTTTCATGAGTGCTC
>NC_051408.1:17579689-17581541 GCF_015228065.2 Penaeus monodon
AACGAGAGATAAAACTTCAATTAAACTTTATAAAGCGCATCTGCCCTTTTTTAATCATTGTCATGCCTCCAGAACAAACATTCATGACCTTAATTGATGATGTCATGGAAGTGTCATTTCCTTTTCCAAAAAAAAATCGTTGTCTTTCCTGGGTCTGCGTCTGTCTGGCAGTGAGACGCCGCTGTAAGTAACTTCATTACACGGTTGCTTAGTGCCTACACTTACAAAAGATCCGGTTGCCCATGGTCGTCACGGTAGACACCATAGCATGCAAAGAGGGCAAAAGAACCATGTGTTGATTCGTGCCGGGAATGCCGTCGGCAGAAACTCATATAATCCGTTAAGAAGAAGCAGCGCGTCTGAACAGCTGAACGCCCGGCCTCTGGCTATCAATGGTGCATCGTGTCAGTTAAGTATTTATCCGTTCTTGATGCCCTCCAAAGCACCCTGTCGGCACTCCTTTCCCCCCCTCTCTCTCGCCTAGCAAAACCCTCCGGCCTGTGGCATCTCCAGTATCAGTTCTCTGGCAGTCATGCCGAGGGACGGGACAAGGCGACACTTTCCCACGAGTTAAAAACAGAGATTTAACCCCCAGTTCAAGTTTCCCGCCCAAAAAAAAATATAGAAAACGAAGCAGTCTTGCGTTTACAGTCTGGAGCATTTTCTTCATATCGTCATACTATAAGAAGGGTGATTCATGTCTTCTGATGAATTCACGGTGAGAAACAACGCGTTCTGGCGCTACTATTGTGTCAGGGTAACTTGATATTATTTTAATAGTCTACGCTTCAAGCCACGGCCAAGAACCCACGACAGCCACTTGAGTTGGAGTCACCCGTCCCTTCTCAGAAAGAATAATAGACAAGCGTCGGACAATTAAAATATATGTTATTTCTACTTGCAGATGAGTGCGTGGTTGATTATCTAATCATCTAAAATTTATGCGACGAAATTATAGTGCCTGAACTTTGGCGCGCGCGAGGACATTGTTTAACGTCGACCCCGCTCTAATGTCATCGCGGACTTGATTTGACGGTTCCATTTGCGCGCGAACTCGTGAAGAAAAAAATATACACGCGCATATACAAACTAACAAACGAATTTTACACTTGTACAAGACACATGCACCCAACAAACTATGATGCACACAACGTACACACACATAAAATGTAGGTACACACATAACATCAACCATGCACACACGCACTGGTCTTAAAATGAGGGTTACGATGAAAAGATGGAACAAAAAATGGTCACCCTTTCCGACATCTGATGCACGTCTGACGCTGGGGAAGAGAAGGGTGGCAGGGGGGCAGGGTGGAAGGGTAGAAGTGTGAAAGAGTGAAATAGTGGCAGAGTGGAAGGGTAGAAGGTCTGCAGAGTGGTAGACGTTTGAAAGAGGCTAAGGGTGTCAGGGTGGTAGCGCAGAAGGGTGGAAAGTTCAAAGGTTGGCAGGGTGGCAGGGTAGAAAAGTGGAGAGGTGGCAAGGGGGATGTCGCTGAAGGGTGAAAGAGTGAAATGGTGGCAGAGTGGAAAAGGGCGAAAGAGGGAAAGAGGGCAGGTTGGAAAGTTCAGAGTGGCAGGAAAAAACTGAGAAAGGTGGAAATGTGGATGGGGGAAATGGTGGCAGGGTGGCAAGAACAAAGGTTGTCAGGGTGGAAGGGCAAGGCGTCTCGCGTCGGGAAGGGGCCACATCTTGAATGAATCTTTGCAAGGGAGTCGGATTTCTGTTCGTTTTTTCTTCGTTTTTTTCACCGGGTTGAAAGCAAGCATGTAGAGAGGCAAAGGGGAAACTTTTTAAAAAATGAATAACGAGAGAAATTACGTGTTGTTAAAAAAGATAGAGAGAGAG
>NC_051408.1:17581599-17582108 GCF_015228065.2 Penaeus monodon
ACTAACAAACACAAACTTATCACACAAATTAAAAAGATTTGATGATAAGATCATAACTCACATAGACAAAAATAGTAGGACTAATAAACCACGCCAAGAAGAGAGAGAAAAAACACATACAAAAAAAAAAGACAATACCGAACAAGACCAAGAAAAAATAGCGAACGAGAAGAAACAAAAAACACAACAAAGAATTTTTAGAAATAAAAAAAAAAAACGAACACAGCCCAACAACCCATAAGGGACTACGAAGGAATGCAATTGAAGAAAGCAACCTCCATTAAACAGATGAACATACATGCAATCACTGCAACATAAACAAGGTGCAGCGCCCATCAGGACCCGAGGGGAGACAGACACACACCAGCGAGGGGAAAGCGAGAGCCGCGAGGGGAGGCCGCTCGTATTCCCCTGACGTAGGAGGGCGGGGGAGGGGGAGGGAGGAGGGGGTAAAGGATGTTTTAACAGCATGATATTTTTTTTTTGTGGGTTGCAAGGGATGAATGCAA
>NC_051408.1:17582518-17582601 GCF_015228065.2 Penaeus monodon
TGAGATGAGTGCGTTTCTCCTGCTGTCTCTTGGCTGAGGAACTGCAGGGTCATTCGGGAACTTATGCAAATGAGGGGGAGATT
>NC_051408.1:17583144-17583225 GCF_015228065.2 Penaeus monodon
GGCTGCAAGGGAGGGCGAGCCGTCACAACACCTCGGTAACATGAATCTGTACACGCTCGTACCAAGTGGAACAACTGCAAT
>NC_051408.1:17583308-17583455 GCF_015228065.2 Penaeus monodon
AAAGGTTATTTGAAACATGCATGACAGATGCAGGTATATCTGTACACAGGAACGCAATGATATACATATAATCATACTTTTTTACACGCATATATGCATAACAACAGACACACACAAATGTCACACATGTTCTATACCCAAATAAAA
>NC_051408.1:17583601-17583774 GCF_015228065.2 Penaeus monodon
TCGCAAGCACACGCACATCCCCACCCGAAAGGCGCGTGCTCTCGCGTACTCCGGGCGAGGAACACACACAAAACAGTTATAACAAGATGAATCACGCAGCGCCAACCCGAGATGCAAGAAAGCCAAACACAACGGGCATTAACTCGCCCGTCCCACGCACAGAGGGGTGTGTT
>NC_051408.1:17583807-17583894 GCF_015228065.2 Penaeus monodon
AGTCGCAGGAAGATCTGCTCACACCCAAGAAACGGGATAAAAACGTTACGAAGCAGGTGTTGGTTGGGCGGGTGGGCGGGTGGGCGT
>NC_051408.1:17584105-17584170 GCF_015228065.2 Penaeus monodon
ACCCTCCCTTTATCTCCATACATTCAAATATCTCCACTTTCCATCACCATATATTCTTTTTCATT
>NC_051408.1:17584248-17584371 GCF_015228065.2 Penaeus monodon
GCACAGGAAATGTGCGCCAGCTGGTCCTGCGCCAGCTGATTCTATAACATAGGTAAGGCATACCTTCACCCCCCCCCCGTGCCCCTCCGCTTCTCCCCTATGGCATCTCGATTTTTTTTATCG
>NC_051408.1:17584742-17585131 GCF_015228065.2 Penaeus monodon
CCCCCCAGATTCCGTCAATTGCCCACGAGATGGATTCCCTGGATTCTCACAATAGCCTCTTGACACCATTGGCTGTGACGCTGTACTTTCACTGTCCCTGCGATTGCAAAGAATGTGAACACAATGATGCGTCCTTACTGGCTTCGTATGTGTACATGTGTCTGCCAATTGTCCCCTTGATATTTGGCTAAATAAAGTAGATCCGAATTCTTGGGGGGAAATTCTACTTAGGCGGTTTTTTTTTTCGGAATCGTTTTAAATCTGCCATTCACGAGGTTGGGTAAAATCCTTTGAAAGCGTTCTGTCTGACATTCCTCCTTGGTGTTCGGCCAAAATGCTCAAAATCCCCGACGGTCAGGTTTTCTTTCTCTTTTGGGTTCTTGATATAC
>NC_051408.1:17585473-17586122 GCF_015228065.2 Penaeus monodon
ATTATTTCTTCCTTTTTTGTGCTGCTGCTGCTGTTCTATTCATTTATGTTTTTAATCCTATTTTCTATCTATTATAATTTTGTGGCTGTTTTCTGATGCTTTGGTTTCCGTCTGACTAACCCCGGACGCAGGAATGGCAAGCTGACCCTCCATCGTGACTTGTTGCTTGTGCAGGCCTGTTTAATAATGCATGACCTGTCTGTTCCGTTTGGTGAAGAACGAAACTCTTTTCAGCTAAGAGCTCGCAAGCAGAGTTTAAGAAAAGTTAACCCCTTTGCTCTGTTGTGCCTTATCTTCCTTGGAATCTGCAATTTCCATGTCTAAAGAGATTTTCGGTGTGGCATTATCCAGTAAAATCATCGACTTTCTCCTTCTGACGCTACACCTTAAATCGCAAATCTCTGGCCCCATTTCCGTAAGCAAGTTTGAAGGAGATTTTGTTCTATCCTTTGTCTTTTTTTGGAAATTCGTGAAATTCGAGCGTGTTTCCAGGTGTTTCTGTCTAGTTTCCCGACTTTTTTTTACTCATTAGTATTAACATCCTCTGCCATTGTGGTCGTGTAAAAGTTAAGACCGAGATTGGGATAAAGTGGGGGAGGATCTGGAGGCGATGGTCAGTGTAGGGTATTTTACTGCTCATTATCATTAT
>NC_051408.1:17586357-17586701 GCF_015228065.2 Penaeus monodon
TCAGCATCAAAACACAATCAAGTTGAACCGAACAACGACAGCACCCGACCTGTTCAGCTTAGAGTTGCTACTGTAAAATGATGATGATCAAAGAGATTTGATGACGACGGAGAGAGATTAAAGAGATAAAAGTATAAATAGTGATGAGAGAAACAGCCTTGAATGAAAAGACTGGACAAAAAAAAAATGAACGTGAATGAACAGGGAGAAGAGACTAAACACGAGAAACAAACATAAACAAATATGACGCAATCGCGAGAGATGATCAGGGTACGTCGGTCATTCACGGAACTCGTGGTATTACAGTGAAATGCAATCGCTTTAATGGGGTATCGTCGGTGATA
>NC_051408.1:17586740-17587372 GCF_015228065.2 Penaeus monodon
GGCACTGAACTAGATCAAGAATTGAGTTTATCTGCATAGCAACAGAACTGCAACTCCCCCCTCTTTGCAAAAGAATATAATGATCGCAATGTTATGAAATGATGATGATGACAATATTGATAAAGGAATTACAGTAAGAATAATGATAAAGATGATATTCATTGCATAAACACAATGATATTAAAGATGAAACAACATAATATATCTTAGTGATGAAAATGAAAATTATTTTAACTCAAATCATAGTAGTAATATTTATGATATATTACAATATTCAAAATGATGATTATAAAAAGAGAAAAAACTTCTGTTAATGCCGAAAAATTCGTCTCGCGCGTGTATATAGTATGTGTGAAATATTTACAGACAGACAGACAGACATTTCAAGACCTAGGGATGAGAGAAAAAGTTCTATCACAATCTTTTGAAAGGAAATCAGTTTCCCACAGTGAACAACCTATTTTCCACACGTTCTTAATGACGAAAAATCCATTAATTTCATCCTAAGTCTTATAAATTGGTCCCTGTGTCGTAGGAATCCCTCCCATAAAGTTTCACTATTCGGAAACTATTTACGTAAAAGTGCTGCTAATCATAATCTGAGACAAATGAACATACGAATGAACACTGTC
>NC_051408.1:17587721-17587994 GCF_015228065.2 Penaeus monodon
AATGAGCGACGAAAGAGGGGGACCGAGAAATTACCGTCAGGATTCAATTTCAAGTTTTTGCTTTTTCTTTGAGCCTGACGAAGAAGCGAACACACTGACATATAATTACTGCACAAAGAAAAGGAAAAAAGAAGAAGATAAGAAACCATGATTTGCAAGCGCTGAGATTCGTTGCGAGAACAGACGGAAAACATTATGATTATTCGTAAGAAGAGACGTGCACTGCTGCGCAAATTTGACAGCCATGATTGTGAGAGATTTAATTTTGCTGTG
>NC_051408.1:17588313-17588612 GCF_015228065.2 Penaeus monodon
TTCGACCACACATCATGTTATCTTTCGAGAAAGATGACACACGCCCGCCCTCCTTGGCTGCTCAATCTTACACGCGTATGCAAATTCCTCACTAGTGCACCACACGGAGCACAAATATGCCGATCAATATTTCTCAAAGTAGCTTAAAAGTGGAAATAAAACCGTTAATGAATGCGAGAACACAAGTTTTCAGATCTACATCTTTAGTAGCAGGTAAGGAGATATCGATGGGTGGGTGGGGGGGGGGGGGCGAAGATATTGATCTAGAAGAACTGAAAGTATCTGTTTTACATTAATCT
>NC_051408.1:17588908-17588989 GCF_015228065.2 Penaeus monodon
GCGTTGTATCGGTTGTACTATGCATGTGCGTATGTGTCTAGACGCGCCGCATTTTGGCATTTGTGAATGAGCGTGACACAA
>NC_051408.1:17589081-17589244 GCF_015228065.2 Penaeus monodon
TGCGACCTAGCACGTGCTTTGTCTCGACCGATGAGGCTTTGACAGGGAAGTTGCTGTGTCACTCACGGGGTCGTCATAAGTCATCTTTAGCTTCCAGAAGTAATCCTCTCACGCTAGATTCATGTATGCAAGCCTAACTGAATTAAATTTGCAATCACGTGGC
>NC_051408.1:17589294-17589706 GCF_015228065.2 Penaeus monodon
ACTAAATGGTAAGAGGTGAGTTGAAAGCTGCTTTGAGTCATTCGTACATGTTTTATCATTATCTAGATTCGTGATATTCACTTTCAGAATGTGTATACATTGAATAACCTTAAGGATAATAAAATAACTTAGTAGTTCCTTTCACCTTTCTCTAATTAATATTCATAATTTCCTGAAGCATCACATTCACAGGATTCCATCAATCTCGACCTCACTAAACCACGCCCCCATTTATCTCCAGTGAAGTTGAAGCCTCTTTTTTAGGGCGGCATCATGTGGGCCGACGCGGTCGTCATGACAACAGCATATAAACCTTGAGATTATTAAAGCCTTAATGAACTCCATCCCTCAGAACAAGAGCAGGAATTCCTCCCACTTTAAACTTTATTCTGCTTGTCCAGAGTCATGCGCG
>NC_051408.1:17589799-17590442 GCF_015228065.2 Penaeus monodon
CGGAATGAATGCACAGGCTCAGAAAAGTGAGGAAGAATGGAAGAGAATGTGAGACAAAAGGCAGAGAGAATCTATTGAAATACACATAACATATATATTAATACTAATGTATACTAATGAAAAATATGCATACCAGTAACACGTAAGTTTCTCATTATCTACAGCTGCCAGTACATTCTCTAATCTTCTAAAAATATGCTCGGTCTAATTCCTCAATAGAAAAAAAAATCTCGGCCAGACTTTCAACATTTCCATAATAAGAACAATTAAAGTAGTAGCTTCGCGAGGCCAAGGGCGAGAGAGGAAACTACATTCAGATTTTATCTATATCTACTACGTATATTTGTTACTTTCGCCTCGGTTATTTCCTGGCTCTTAGATGGACCGTTAGTGAGATTATCCGACACGTTGCGAGTGATGCATACTAATTAATGGGTGGATTCGTTATGGCAGCCAGACCGCCGATTCGATTTTGGCGATGAACCGGATCTTTGTGCGGATCCGGGACTCAGTGTAAGGATTCGCGAACATGAAATAGATTTACGCAATTTGGATATGGATTTTTGAATGTTAGTGGACATCTGTGCGCTCTCGGTGTTTCTTGTAATTACTTTTCTTATAGTCTTATATTTTATGTCTTGTA
>NC_051408.1:17591397-17591547 GCF_015228065.2 Penaeus monodon
AGGCAAACTGACGCGTGTGAAAGCACAAATCAATCACGGGCGTCCTTATCACTCTTTACCCTTTACTTTGATCTTGACAGCTTGTGGCAATACATTCAGACCCCCTCTCGTGTAGTATCAGTTATTATACATTTATGAACCTTTATTCTA
>NC_051408.1:17591713-17591780 GCF_015228065.2 Penaeus monodon
TAAGTGACGCGTAGTATCAGTTGTTATACGTTTATGAATCTTTATTCAGTGAAGACATGATATTTCA
>NC_051408.1:17591842-17591923 GCF_015228065.2 Penaeus monodon
TTGATATGAAGATGATAACGTGAACTTTGTGCCCTATGCATGCTTATCCAGTTAATTCATATATTGTTTCTTGTTGAGATG
>NC_051408.1:17598678-17598843 GCF_015228065.2 Penaeus monodon
TTCACTTCATCCTCTCCAGTCTCTCTCTACCCTCCTTCTTCTTCCCTCTTTTTCTCCTCCATCTTTTTCGTACCCCTCCCTCCACCCCCCCTTACCCCCTCCCTCTCTAGGAAACCAGACCACGACCTTGATGGCCATTCGGGGTCGGGAAGGATTCCATAAGGA
>NC_051408.1:17599254-17599590 GCF_015228065.2 Penaeus monodon
TGACACGTCGTGACAGAGTAGAGGCGTTGGCAGGCGTTGGCAGGGGGTGGCAGGGGGTGGCAGGGGGTGGAAGGGGGTGGAAGGGGTGGAAGGGTTGGCAGGATCCCGGAGCAGGAGGAGGAGTCCCTCGGAGGACAAGGAGCTCGGGAATAAGAAGGTGAGGTGGCAGAGACTGACAGCGGCGAGGAGAAGGTTGGAAGATGTTGGCAGGGGGTAGGGGGGGCGTAGAGGATGGGGATGTCAGGAATGATGGCAGGGGTTGGAAGGGGGGCAGCGTGGGGGAGAGGCGGTGGGGGTATTGCCAGGGGGGAGGGGGCGGAAGGCGATTGCTTAAGA
>NC_051408.1:17599636-17599732 GCF_015228065.2 Penaeus monodon
ATGTTGCAGTGGGTTTCCGTTGCTAATGCACTAACCATCAGGACGACTGGCGTGCCGTGTCTAACAATGCACGGACACGCGCGCGCACACTTCAAG
>NC_051408.1:17599801-17601506 GCF_015228065.2 Penaeus monodon
GGGAAAAGAAAAGGGGCGGAGGAGTAAAAGGGGAAATAATAGAGGCGGGGAAGAAGGGAGAGAAGACATAGTGGTGTAGCGAAAGAGGAAGAAGGGGAAAAAGAGAAATAATGAGAAGGAAGAGTGGCGGAAGAGAAAAAGGGGAGAGAGGAGACACGGGGCGGAGTTGCGGCGCGAAAGAGCAAGAAGAGGAGGGACGAGAAGCGGAGGGAGGGGGAAGTAGAGGAAAAGAGGAGGAGCGGTAAAATGAGAAGGAAGGGGAAGCGAAAGTGGCACCGATAAAGAAGGAATAAAAAAGGAGAAACAACGAAAGGGGCGAGCGGCGCGAGAAAGTAAGGAAGGAAAAAAGGAGAAAGAATGAGAAGGTGAAGTGTCAGAAACGAAGGGAGATAGGGAGGAAAAAGAAAAAAAAAAGCGAAAGTGACAATCAAAGAAGGAAAGAGAAGGAGACTAAATAGAAGCGCAAGAGGAAGGAGGAATGAGAGGAGAAAAATGAGGGAGGGGAAACGACAGAAAAGAAATAGGGAGGGACAGAAAACCAGGAACAAGGGGAAATGGCTGAGAAGCAGAGGGATGAGAACGGAGGAGGAAGAGCAAACAAACATGAAAAAAGGGTCTTGAAATACGGGGGAGAGGAAGGAGGAAGAGGGGAAGAGAGGACGAGAATAAAGGGGTAGTAGGGGAACGAAAGTGGGAGTAGATAAGAAGGGGGAAGATGAGATGGAGATGAAAAAGGGTCGAGGAACACAGGGGCAGCGAGACAGGAAGGAGGGGAAGGAGAGCGGGTAAAAAGTAGAAAGATAAGTTTTCCCATATTAATATTTCTCTTTTTCCATGCTTCTAGATTTGAGTGATTATTACACATTTGAATAAATATATGTATAATGATTCATAGTCCTACCTTGATCCACATGCCAGAGAAGACACAAGAAGAAGACGAATTTCTTGTCCATGTTTCTCGAAGACATCATGTTTTGCTTCTCTTTCTTGTCTCATGCATTCCTCTCTCTCTTCTTAATCTTCGCCCTTGCTTTACGGCCAGTCACGTCTCAAGAACCAAAGTGTCGTGTTGAAAAGTTGCAAACGGTGATGGGAATAACATTAAGCCAAGTTGCAAGAGCGTGGATTTTTTTCTTCGTTATCTAGCACCAGATGTGATGTTTCTTTTTTTTTTGTACTTATTGTTTAAACTCACTTTTGTCAAGAGCAGTCACTCTCCAGGCAGAAAGATGTATGTGCTTGCAATGGAGGAATGCGGGTGAACAGATACACGCACGCACGCTGTCACTTGCAACGCCAGCCAGTCTCTCAACGGCGGCTAGCTTGCGTCGCCCTGTGAAATGCCGGCATGAAGACGCAGTCTGTGGCCGCCGCCGCTGCACGCACGCTCTCTGGGAGTCTGGTCGCCGCACGAACAACACGCACACGCATGGTGTCTCCGCTCGCGTGTTCGATGTCACTCGTCACTCATCTCGCAAACGCTGAATCACGCCCTCGGGCGATGCGCGCTCACGGCGTGGCTGCGTGGGCGTTCGCTCTGTCCACTGCGCCGAGAGTGCGCTGAGCTGGCGGCAGTGCGGGAGGCGGCGCGGCGTTGGGTCCTCGAGCCCGACCGCGCGGCGTGCACCAAGGAGGGCAACTGGCATGTGGCACTGAGATGCTCGAGGTGGCACCGTGGGAGCCAGGAGAGCCAGTGCCACTGCTG
>NC_051408.1:17601612-17602491 GCF_015228065.2 Penaeus monodon
CCGATCCTTGGGGTCAACTTACTTGCTCCTTCAATTGATCTCACTCACTCACTCTGCCAGTGTAGCTACTGCGTGACCTCTCGCTTTGTCTCGCTCTCTCCTTCGGTTTCGCTCTTAGCGTCTGCTTCCCACTTCCTGTTCGTCTTTTCATCTTTTCCTCGATCTTCTGGTCTCTGGTCATACTTTTCTCAGCTTTCCTCTCACCCCTTCTTCCGCTTTTCTCACTTTCCTTCTATTTTCCTCCTATTCTCACTCGCTCTCTTCTTTCTACCGTAAGAACATTTACATAGTAAATTTCATTCATCAGCGTACCCGCACACATACGAACACCCATGCACATACGCACATTCACTGTTTACTCTACTTGCCTTATCACGTCACGCAATTATTCCTTCACTTGTCCTTGCTCAGCGCCCGGGGTCTGCATCACCCTGTTTCAGAGCGGCGTGATCTCAGGCTTAGAGTGATCACACGCGCAGATCCGGTACATTTTCCAGCCATTCATTATCTTCTTATTTTTGTGTGTTTGGTTCGTGGGTATGATCACGTCGGTGTGTCGTGCATGTTGCTACAATGTCTCATTTTCCATCATTTTCTCACTCGTTTTCTGTATTTTGAGGGTAGACGTTTGTATAAAGAAGATATATCCTATTCTCACCTACACTTAATTGATAGACAGGCACATAGCTTAATAAGTTTACTAACCAACAGCATTACAAAGAATCACAGCAAAAGGCACGCAAACACCAAAAAAGGAGCAAAAACACGTTGCAAACAATCAGATGATTATCGTGCCTCTGGAAGCAGCAGTCTCTCCTTCCATATCCCGTCACACAGAAGAATCCTCCTGCAGTCGCTCTTGGCTTACAAGAACGGTTG
>NC_051408.1:17602548-17602679 GCF_015228065.2 Penaeus monodon
GGCGTTGGCGTTTTTCTTGTCAAGAGCTAAAAGGTGCAACACACATGTGACTAGAAAAGATCGTGGGAGACACTGTACTTATCGTATATTCGAGAGCAGGCGCAAAAACATGCAGTTGAGTGTATCCATTA
>NC_051408.1:17603052-17603393 GCF_015228065.2 Penaeus monodon
AATGTTCCTTATCTGAGAATGACAATGATAGAATTACCGACACTGAATATCAGGAAATCAGTGACATACGGATGTTAAAATAAACATCCGTATGTTAAAAGTTAATTAACTTTTCTCGCCCACTTCCAGCTGCCTCCACTTCTGATCGTCGGTATAATCCACATTTTCAAAACAGTAATATAAAACCTCTGTTGAAACATTGTTTTCCTTTTAAAGTCTCCTAAGCCTCTTTTTCGTTGGTGTTTGTCTACAACTTCTCTTAATGAGCAATTTTCAAATACTGTTGATGAAAGCTTGAAAACTAGTGAACACAAAAAAAATCTGTCTCTGTGTTTACATCA
>NC_051408.1:17604042-17604249 GCF_015228065.2 Penaeus monodon
CTAGATATACACTAGTCTATCCTTTTTCCTGTTCCTGTAAAGATATCGCAGACAGTGCCAGCCCCTCTTCCTCTTGGCAAAACCGAAATGAGCGGCCTCCTCGTTAGCGTCATGATCCTCGTCTCGGCTACAACATTTGCCATGTGGGGCTCTCCCTGTCAACGTCGCATGTCTTCGCTGGCAGCCAAATCCTATCACAACACGAGT
>NC_051408.1:17604640-17604937 GCF_015228065.2 Penaeus monodon
GCCCCTTTCTCGATCCTTCTGCCTTTTTCCTCATTCATTTAGCGATATGTCCGCTCATCTACCACTCATACTATGTATCTATCTCCCTCCCCCTCAGCCAAGAAATCTAATTATCTACATAGTTATCTACATTCATCAAATCATACATTGCACATCTGTTCACATTTATCATTTTGTCGATTCACTTGTCTCACTCTCCCTGTACCCTTTACCCTTGTCCTTTTTATGTCCCTTGTTATCCCCCCTCCCCCCTCCCCCCCGACTACACATGTCACGAATAAATCTTTTAGTTCTTCT
>NC_051408.1:17605452-17605854 GCF_015228065.2 Penaeus monodon
TTATGGTCGCCACCGTAGCCTTAGCCTCAGGGAAACCTTGGTCTTTCGTCCCTCTTCTTTGCGTTTTCTTCCGTGGAGTTTCTTTTCCTCTCCAGGTCGGCTGGTAATGTCGCCACGTTGGTCTCCATTTCCTTCTTTTCCAGAGGCATCGATGAGGATTCCCGTGCGTGACCGATGTGATATTTTTTTAGATCATTAGATCCAGTCGGGTATGTTTGCTCTTCCTTGTAATTTCGACGATTTTTTTTTTCTGTTGGGTCTTCTATATTTTCAAATTGGTATATGACTGAATTATTTTTTTAAAGGAGGCAGTGTACAGAATGGGTAGAGTTTTTCTGTAACTACGCCTCGTAGGAGCTGGATTTTTTTTTTCTGCAAGCGTGTCTCGGTTCATAACTCGCA
>NC_051408.1:17606056-17606613 GCF_015228065.2 Penaeus monodon
ATTCATAACAATAGTTATTGTTATATTCTTCTATTATATCAGACTCCCAAGAATATTAAAATTGCCTTATTCAATATCTTTTTATTTGAACTGTTGTTGTTTGTCTTCGTATATTTCCTTCTCTTTCTGTCTAAACTCGTTTTCTTGCTAAACTCTTGAGAAATTCTGCCAAATTATGATTGGAATTTTTTTTCTGATTCAGCAGCGAGGTCAATATCATCCGCAATCCACAAATTGGGACCTGCAACATTCCTGTTTTTAATTTGCATCGTGTGGTTGACTCTTCTCTAGTGGTTTAGAACAGATTTTAGAACTTCCATCTGGTGCCTGGATAGAGCTATATCATTTGTTGTAGGCTGTAGGGATAGTTAAAACATGACCATTAGAGTATTTTATCACAATCTAGGTTTATAAAGATATTAAATGCATCTCATCTCTGGTGTGTATGCAGTATAAAGTAGCATAGATGATATGATGTGAATCAGTTGACAATATCAATGCACTGTGATTGATACCCCGTCAAGATTCTGCCACTCCTAGTGCACTGATTACAGTAA
>NC_051408.1:17606820-17607023 GCF_015228065.2 Penaeus monodon
ACAAACACACTCGTAACATCACCTTCATCAATAATTCCGTTTAACCTTCAACACAATCAACTGCGCCCAATGTTTACCCGATTTCCCCCGATGCCTTTCTGGTTGGATTTTAATGATTCCCTTGATCTCCCAAATCGCGCATCGCGTGACGGGGAGACGGGGTCGCCTGCGCTCTTATCGGGCTCCGCGCCCATGCTTCTCCC
>NC_051408.1:17608494-17608969 GCF_015228065.2 Penaeus monodon
CATCTGACCTGACTACCACGCGGGAGGAAATCAGCTGTTATTATGGCCCTCCCGCGTTGCCATGGGGACGTATATACAACAACATGGCGGGCGGAGCGAGGAGGAAAGTTCCAGTGTGGACCAAACCTGCGGCCGGTATGGAGTGCAGAAGGTGCAAGAGGTACGATCTTTAGTGGAAATTTGGACTTTGGTATTCGGTGGATATTATTTTGGCTTGATATTACTGTTTTCGGTTCAATTTCCTTAGTTATGGGACATGATGCATTAGGAGGGGCTGTCTTGATGTCTATCGTATTATTCACAAGAATACCTTATTTTGGTGTAAGCGAAATAGTTTTAATATCTGAGTTTGTGTGAGTTTATAAAACTGTGTCATTTTCAGAATATACCGTATATTTCTTTTTAGAAAGTTTAATCTGTATAAGGACATATGCACATGCACATAATCACTCGCATATGTCATGGATTGCATCCG
>NC_051408.1:17610815-17611191 GCF_015228065.2 Penaeus monodon
ATTTTCCTTCTTTCATCCTCGGCAAACAGAAGAAAGCAGTCGCTGATCGACCAATAACACATTCTAACCAAACACATTATATCACTTTTATCTACTTCTCCACCTTTTCCATCTGTTCTCATTTAATCAATAATGCATTTTTCCTCCACCTCCCCCCCCCCACCCCGCACTCGCACACACAACCAGTCGCCACGCCGCCCATGCCGGCTCCCTGGACGAGCGCGTGCGGGCGTACGGGCGGGCGCAGCTGAGGAACCAGGTCCTCCGGGAGGGCGTGGCCAAGTGGACCTTCCCCGCCCGCATGCGCTCCCCGCCCTCCGCTGCCCGCCCCCAGGGGCTCCTCCGCGTGGCGCCCCCCGCAGTGGAACATTCAGGT
>NC_051408.1:17611546-17612312 GCF_015228065.2 Penaeus monodon
TAATTAAAAAAAACAAAAAACATTCACCTCGACCTTATCACTAAATATCAATGTTCTTACTTCACTTGCTACAACTGCCTCTCTTACAATGGATGCCACCTCAGTGTCACCTTTTATTGACCTTATCCCTTTCCTCCTCCGTCTTCCTCTCATCCCCGGCTCTAGTCTGTGCCAGAGGACATGGAGGGCGTGGTTCCCGAAGAGCTCCGGCAGCGAATAGAGCGTATCCTCGCCTTTCCTGTGGAGGGCGGGGCGGGGGGGCAGGGCGAACACCTCCCCGAGACTCCGCCCACTCCCAACACCCGCATTGAAGCCACCAGGTAACGAAAGCAAAATGGGCGTAGAGATGAGACGATGGGATAAAAAGGATGATGTGGGTCGAATGTTGACTTATAATTTACAGTCCTTGTGATAAAAACCTTCCTTTTTTTCAAGATTCATTTCCAGATTATTGTGTTTTCTTCGTCCACCCTTCACAGAGCGCCGGCAGGAGGACTCCTTCAGGACTATTTGGACCAACTGGATCCTGACGAAGAAGAGGAACTCATGTTTCAGGGGTGAGCTCTCGTGTGGACGTTTCTCGGAGTGTGGGAGTGTGTGTGAGAGGCACTATAGCCCGTCTAAGAAGCATAATGATTACTTTTGTATGTATTTATTATCATTTATGAAGAAAAACAGAAACAAAATAATGGAATGTGGCTAAAAAGTAAAGGGACAGAGCATGGACAGAATATGTATGTCTGTCGTTTTATCTTTGCGCAAAAAG
>NC_051408.1:17612350-17612926 GCF_015228065.2 Penaeus monodon
AAGAAAAAGGAAAATCTCAACCTAGAACCTTTTACATGTGGTTGAGAAGGTTCTTGGGTTACTTGAAAATTGTGCTTCTTTTCCGTTGATTTTAGAAACCTTGTTTGCGTGCACTAAGTACTGCAATAATAAAGTTTGAAGGAACCATAAGAGAACTCCTTATTTTAATTCCCATTCTTTGTATTTTCTGTTGATTCTCTTTCGGTGTATTATCTATTGATTCCCATTTTTCTTTCTCTTTTCTTCTTTAATTTCAATATTTCTAGCACGTCTTTTAATTCCCATTCTTTGCATTTCCCATCGACTCCCATTTTCTCATCGATTTCAAATAACTTGGCACATCCATTTTCTTACGTCTGAAAGCGAAGAAAACGAAGCCGACGACGATCTCTTGTACGACCCTGAGAAGGAGACCTACACGACCCCTTACTTGCTCTTCCTGCAGCACGCCAAGTCGAGAAGGAGGGACTTCGCGACGCAGTCTGCGGACCTCACGGACGACTTGGCTCAGGTAGGTGGTCAACGGTGGGCGTCGCGGGAAGCGGATTTGCGGATTTGGACAGCGCTTACACACAG
>NC_051408.1:17613093-17613452 GCF_015228065.2 Penaeus monodon
AATATACCTTTAAAGGCCCATCTAAATGCGTACGAACCAGCACTTTGCGCTGGAGAACCACTCCTCCGCAGAATCGCGAGGCACAGCTCGTCCGGGACGACGATGGCAGGGGTCGCGACGGAGCACGAGAGATCGTACCGGAACACGAACGATGTCGAGCGTCGTCGGCTGCCCTGGACGACCACTTCCGCTGACGCCGAGAAGGGGACCCCTCCAGCCAGGATGACAGGAAACCACTGACACGAGGCGGAGGCGATCTTGGTGTGCGCTGAAGGTGCAAGGGACAAGCGGCCAAAGTCCCGTCCAGTGAAGGCGACGGAAGAGAAAAGGAAGAAGGACCCGGCGTCGGGGGGCAGCGC
>NC_051408.1:17613491-17614004 GCF_015228065.2 Penaeus monodon
AAGAGAGAATCGTGCCGCAGGGTGAAGAAGGGTCGAAGGAAGCGGTAAGGCGAAAGAGAGCAAGAAAAAGATTTCGACGAAGGAAAAAGAGAGCAAAGAAGAAAAGAAGAAAGGCGCCAACAGGGAACGAGGAGAACGAGAAAGGACGAAGAGACGCAGAGCAACGACACAGCAGAAGAAACCTTTTTAATGAAGAACGAGGGAAACTGAGGAAGCCGTGCCCTCGCTCTCTCAGGGACTTCGCCAAGACTGGTGTTCGCAAGAGTCAGCCGGGGTTCAAGCATCGACACGGCTTCGAGGAACTGCCGAAGGATCAAGGATTCGGACGAGGCGAGAAATTAGGAAGGACGCACGCGAGGGGGAAAAGCAAATGGCGCCGAGGGACAGGGAGAGAGAGGGAGAAAGAAATGTGCTGAAGAGAGTGCAGGCAAGAAGAGATCGAAAAAAGTACCTTTTCTGTCTTCTTTTATATGATTTTCTAAGAGGAAATCTTCAGGGCGCAGTGGCTTAACA
>NC_051408.1:17614578-17615239 GCF_015228065.2 Penaeus monodon
GGAGAAGTCTAATAATATAAATTTTGTCCTTTCTGTGATCTAAACATATACATATGATATCTTATATTATATTATACAGCTTATTTCAAATGTTGTTGCCTGTTGTTTATCACAGCCGTGCTCAATGAAACAGCCTGTGAAACTTGTTGATGATAATATGAAATCTTTACTTATATATTTACACAAATAAATGTAATTAAATTTACTTGTGCTGTCCCGAATATCAACGAATTTACCATGCCGTATTTATTTTGTGTGCAGTTGTATGAAGCCATTACTAAAATAAATATATATTATACACTATTTTTTCAGTTTCAAAATCGCGCAGTGCTAGCCAGACTTTTGATTGGGACACGTGCGCAAAATCTACACAAGTCTCCGTTGTTGTTTTTTCGAAAATATTATTGCTCACGATTGCGAACGCACATATACAATAAGTACGTGCACACACACATACATGCGTGTGTTCTTTTCAGCAGTTCACCCTGACCCCCCAAGCTGGCTAGACCTGTGTAATTTCCCTCTGTGCTCGTAGTCCCTGATATTCTTGACTGTGTGCATTTTTCATGATATTATTGAAATTGAACATAAACAAGCTTATCGCGGAGCTTTCTATACATTCAACTATCTGTTTTTCTTATGTAGAAAACACCATATGTGT
>NC_051408.1:17615816-17616063 GCF_015228065.2 Penaeus monodon
ACTGCTTTAGTTAATGGTTGTCTTGAATAGATTAGATAAGATAATCATGTCAGGTTTCTTTTTGCTTTGATAAATATATTCATTGGGGTTCATTGTAGGTTGACTGTTGATTAGATTCATATGTTGTTTTTTATATATTTTTATTGGGTGAAATATACCATAATATATATTATTAGTTATTCATATTACTTAAGTGCTTACGTTCTTCCTCTTATATCATTATCTGTCATATGATCTTCCACACTTA
>NC_051408.1:17616147-17616697 GCF_015228065.2 Penaeus monodon
TCTTTTTTTCTTTTGGTCGAAAGTTTTCCCTGCTGTTTATTACAACAATGTGCATTTGCAGCGCAGTTCACTGGCGTCCTTGCGCGAAAGGGGAACGTCTGTTGGTCGTCAAGAAGTACAGACCTTGAGCGCTTCTGCAAATATGGGCGAAGTATAAATAAAGTAAAATAAAATGTAAATATCGTTAAAATGTAAGTAAAGTTTCAGACTGTAAGTAAAGACGAAATATAAACGAATTCAAAATGTAGATAATGTCAGAAACAGTAAATAAAGGCATAATGTAAATAATTAAAAAATATAAATGAAGTCAAATTCCTAATAAAGGAAAATGTAACTGAAATCAATATGAAGTGAAGTAAATTTTTTCACGTAAAGTGAAAATTTTAAATTAATATGAAAATAAAGTTACAACGCAAATAGAATAAAGGTAACATATGAATAAAACCAAATTCAAAAATCAAATGGTAGAGAATTTTTCAAAGTAAACTCTCATTTTGTATACAGAGCTAAAATATAAATAAAGTTAGAGGCAAGCCAACTCAGTGTAAAA
>NC_051408.1:17616880-17618254 GCF_015228065.2 Penaeus monodon
GCCTCTTCCCCTCACAGTTGAACCCTCATCCCCTCACCCAGCCCAACCCTCATACTCCCCCACCCGCATCTCCTCACTCAATGCCATCCCTCACACCCACTCACTCTATCCCACTCCCACCCTTAACCCACTCACCCTACCCCAACCGGCAACAGATTCATCAGTTATAGAAAGAGAAGGTCCTATGATGCCACCAGATCCACCAATTATTGAAAGTGGAGGACCTATGATGCCACCCACCCACACCCCACTCACTCACACCCCACTCACCCTACTCACCCTATCCCCACTCCCTCCTCCCCCGCCCCACCCACGCTCACCCCCTCCTCCCGCCCCACATTCCCTACCCCAACCCACCCAACCCAACCCACACCGCACTCCCCCTTACGCCCTCCCTCCGCCCCCGACTCACCCCGGCACCAGGTGGAAGCCCATGTCGACGCAGTCCTCGCCGCAGTCAGGACACGCCCCCTGTTCGTACGCCTCCCAGCTCTCGCAAGGGCGTGCGCTGAAGGCCTCCTCGGGCTGTAGGGCGAAGATGCTCTCCACCCAGTAGTCGTGGGCGCGGCCGTGACTGCATCCTCCTGCGAACCATTGGTGTAAGATTAGGGGATCTGGTTCTGCTTAATTCGGTGTTCTTCCGTAAAATGTTGTTTAATTTGGGAGATATTGGGAGGTAATACAAGCCTTTGATGAAATATTCTTATCCTTCTACTGAGCTTTATCTCACTTTTTTCCGGCCCCATCCTATCCACTCAGCTTTATCTCGCCTTCTCACATTTCACATCGTTTCTACTCAGCTTTATCTCACCTTCACCCATTCTCCTCCATTCTATTCAGTTTTTTATCACGTTCTCCTATCCCCCTTTTTCTACTTAGTAGGTTTATCTTACCTTCTCTTATTTCTTATCTCCCCTTCTCTCTGTTCAGCTATATCTCACCCACTTAAATCCCCCTCCTTTCTATTCAACTTTATCTCGTTTTCTCCCACCCCCTCCATTTTATTCAGCTTTTTTCGTCTCAATCCTTTCTACTCAGTTTTATCTCTCCTTCTCCTATCCCTTCCTCTCTACTCAACTTTATCCCACCTTCTCCCATCCCCCTCCTCTCTACTTAGCTTCTCCTCGTCTCACTCCTTTCTACTCCTATCTCTCCTTCTCCTATCCCCCGCCTCTCTACTCTGCTCTTTCTCGTCTCACTCCTTTCTACTCAGCTGTACCTCACCTTCTCCCAGCCACCTTTACGCCGCCGTAGGTTACCTGTAAGGAGATCCGTCCAGTCCTCCCCGAGCAGCACGCAGCCGGGCTGGTGGTCGCCGCCGTTCGGGTAGAAGTCCACGTCGCCGGTCGGGAGTTTTAGGCCTACGCAGCTCTG
>NC_051408.1:17618295-17618548 GCF_015228065.2 Penaeus monodon
TTGGTGTCGGGTAGTGAACTGGGGATGATGGGTGATAAAGATGCAATTGAGAGAAGTTGGGAAAAATAGGATGGTGAAGAGAGAACGAGAAGATAGAGTTATCTAAGAGTAAGAGCGAGGGAAACTGGAATGATGAAAAAGATTGTGGTGAAGGAGAAGATATGTAAGTAAAAAAAAAATGAAGCGAGAAATAAATGCATATACAAGGCAACAAGAAGCTATTACCAAAAATGTGACCTAAAACGGAAAGGCC
>NC_051408.1:17618679-17618984 GCF_015228065.2 Penaeus monodon
CTCGTAAAAAAAGAAGAGAAGATTGACAAAAAATAAAGTCAGTAGCCGTATTTTCCGTCCATGTCGTTGATAACAGAGACACGTTGCGCTCCTTGTTGCTCCTCACCTCGAGCACCGATCCCGCGTTGGTGTGAATGACGTCAACGAAGATGGCGTCGGAGGGATCCAGGCGGTTCTCCTCAGGCTGGTTGTAGAACTCCGGGCCCGCGGGATCCAGGCCTGTTGGGGAGACCCTTTGAAGGAGGTTTCGGGGGATTTCAAAGATGGTCTGAACCCATGGCACCTATGATATCATTTCTAACCGG
>NC_051408.1:17619150-17619830 GCF_015228065.2 Penaeus monodon
GCAGTGATAATTCTGTTGTATCTGTTGCTTTTTGATTTTTGTTATTCTTTTAACTGTCCTCGGCCTAAAATGTTCCTTAACATCCATTTCTCTCCCTTTCTCTCCAGATATAACTCTGTTCCTCCTTATCTTTCTCTTTTCTCTTCCATTGGCTCTCCCTTCCTCCCTTTCTCCCTTTCTCCCATCCGCCTCCTCTCCCCTTCTCATTCCCAGCCTTCCTCCATTCCACCCATCCTTCCTACCCATTCCCTCCTCCCTTCACCCATCCCTTCCCACCCCCCTTCTTCTCTTCCCCCTTATCCCTTCTTCCTTTCTCCTCCTCCATCCCCCTTCTCCCTCCCACCCCTCCCCCTCCCTTCCACATACCCACCCCCTTCCCCCAGCTCTCCTCCCCCCTCCTCCCTCCCACCCCTCCACTCCCCCTCCCTTCCACATACCCACTCCCTTCCCCCCCCCCCCAGCTCACCTGTGATCCTCGGCAGCCTGGCAGACGCGAGGTGGCGCCCGACGCTTCCGGAAACGTGGGCGCCGAGGGAGTGGCCGACGAGGTGGACGGTCGAGACGTCGAGGCTGGCTTCCGCGTGGAGCCAGTCGAGCATGGACGCCGTGAAGCTGCCGACCTGTTCGGAGTCGGGGTCGGGATGTTTAGGGATGTGGACGCTTTTTTAAGGGGGAATGGC
>NC_051408.1:17620130-17620685 GCF_015228065.2 Penaeus monodon
TGCAAAAGTTACCTCATCGACATTTGCAATCGCAATGTTGTACCAGGGGGCTTCCGCCAGTTTACTCCAGTCCACTGTGATGACGTTGTACGGAGCCAGTTCCAGCAGTGCTACGTGTAAAGGGGAGAATCGTTGTTGAAAATAACCTATGACACAGACTTTTTAGCATCAACAATACCCCGAACTCTATTTGTTCCCTTCGAGTACTGTTAGCATCATCACCATCATCATTGTTACTATTATTCAGAAGACGAAAAAGTTCCATCATTAGTTTCATCATCAGTATTTTCCCTAAAACCGTTAATCGTCACCGCCTATGTTCACACTCACTAATTTTCCCCCTAATTTTGGGGGAAATAACTCACCTGTCTTTCCCTGCGTAAGCCACCCACTCTCTCCATTCGAAGAGAAGCCGTGGACGAGGACGTAGGTTGGCAGAGAGACATCGAGAGGAGAAGCAGCCACGTTGGCTGAGTCGCCCTTGACGAGCGTGTAGTAGTTCGAGTCCTCTGGGTTGCTCCTGGGAAGGGTTGTGTCACTGTTTCGTCTTGCTAG
>NC_051408.1:17621068-17621180 GCF_015228065.2 Penaeus monodon
AGTCCATAGATACTTGGTGGTCTTTATATTCATTGCGTTATTGATATCGTTATCAATATCATCTCATGAAAATTTCATCCATATTGTTACTATTGTTTTCATCACCTCGAAT
>NC_051408.1:17621378-17621641 GCF_015228065.2 Penaeus monodon
CTGGTCCAGAGGAAGAAGGAAACATCGTCAGCAGTGACTCTGGGCGTGGGCGGAGGAGCGGCCAAGGAAGCCACGCCCGCGACCGCCAGCGCTGAAGGAGGCGAGAAGCCCTTGGTTTGTGTGTTTGTTGCGGAAGTGAAAGAATGACAGGATGTGTTGGGGAGAGTGGAAAGGGTTACTTGAGTTTTGTTTTTTATTTTTTTTTAAGGGGGGGGAGGAGATCTGATTTTTTTTTTTTTTTTAAGGGGAAAGAATTACTTGAG
>NC_051408.1:17621665-17621824 GCF_015228065.2 Penaeus monodon
TTGATAAAGGGGATGGATTACTTGAGTTTTTTTTCTTGGGGAGGGAAATTATCTGAGTGATTTTTGGAAAAGGGAAAGATTACTTTTTTCCTTTCTTTTTAATATGGAAAGGAATGATTGAGGATTTTTTTTATAAAAGTGAAAGAATCTAAGGATGCT
>NC_051408.1:17622269-17623238 GCF_015228065.2 Penaeus monodon
TCGTGTACATCAAAATTACAAATGAATGATAGTAAAATATAATAATAATGATGAGTGATGTCTGTTTGGTTGTTAATAATAATGTTGTGTAGAAGGTTGATATTTTAAATCCACACAACACATAAAATCTCTAATGACATACAAGGAACAGCACAAAACATGCCACAAATATATCAAACAGACACACATTTATGAATTTAACACGAATATAGTAATCTAAAGATATTTGTGTAGTCTGTGTTTTGCATGATTATTTTAATGCCTCCAACGATTAGTCGAAGCTCGTTTTCCCTTGGCACTTCGAACGCTGAGGCTTCCTCCGGGTCCCTTGCAAATTCTTTTCTGTGAGCCGCAACCGCTGGATGTGACCCTTGCAGTGTGCAAGATCTCCCCCGGATGCCTTGTATGATCTGGCTCACCAGTCTTCAAGAGCGATTAGAGAACTCCAAGTAACCTTTAGGGAATCTTCGAATTGTCCCCAAGGGACTTCTCATCAGCTTCTGCGAAGTAACTGAGGCGGACGGAGACTACAGGGTTTATCAAGTTTCCATGGTAAAAAAAACTGCCCTGTCTTTACGTAAGGATATCCATGACATTGCTAAGGTTAATGGCCACGTGCACTCAGTTTTCCAGAGGACAGTATATCTCGGTCCTTAAGAGAAAGGAGAGACTAAAGATCATCTTTATGGGAATGTACATATAGCTTTAGCTCCACGATTTTTTATCCTGGTTTTCAGAAGCTGTGAGAGATACACAACGGGTCCCTGACACATCGTGTAGTGGTCATACATCTCGGAAATGATTTTGCAGAGATTCCGATGTCAGGGATTGACCTTCACCGAGCTCAAGGATGATCACAGACTGGTTTGAATTTAAAGGGAAAACACAGGTGCTGCGAGACCGTATTCGGCGGTGACTTTGTTGTGCAACAATGTTTCTTAAATAACGGGTGTGCTTCGAGATTCTTAT
>NC_051408.1:17624928-17625250 GCF_015228065.2 Penaeus monodon
GTTTTTCTCTCTTTCTTAGACATTCACAATGTTTGTCATTGTCAAGATGAATGGTGTATGTAAACGATAATACTTAATATCTAAATCATTATACGACATACAGAAACCTCACATATTACATTACAAAACTCAGCTGCCCTTTATCTATTAAGTATGTAGGCTTAGATGTTTTACATAATAACTTTCATGCTCGTAGAAGGTCATTCCCCACCTGCAGTGTTCCCAGAGATCGAAACGCTCGCAGGTGAATTGCAGTCGATAAAAGATATTACGAATAAATACAGCACGGTGTAGTAGTGAAGATCTCCTCTCGTATTCTCGT
>NC_051408.1:17625349-17625480 GCF_015228065.2 Penaeus monodon
CCCTGGTTTGCCTATTATTCTTACCTCATTGTCTTATTGAGTTGCAGTCTACTAGAAACTTATCTATTCTTGTTTCCATGTAGATTATCTTACTGTTTGTCCAAATCATCTTTGTTTCCCTCTTTATGCTT
>NC_051408.1:17625949-17626523 GCF_015228065.2 Penaeus monodon
AACTATATACATCCCTTTCTAATACATATTTTCTATACCAATGCATCTCCTTTTTCCCGACCATTTGTTGCAAGGTGCAATTTAAAACATCCTTTTCGCCAAGGCTTACATTAGAAAACTGATAATGAAGATGTTTATGATTCTTATAGCATTCACCTAATGCACTGACTAGAAGATAACACACTGATTTTGTTTCTTGCTTGTACATACAAATTTCCGTCTCCATCACGCTGTATAGAATAGTTTGCCTTTCCAAAAGAAGGCGTTTTCTCTGTTCACCGACGCTTCTTAATCACTTTTCATACTTTTGATAACCAGCTAATCAAATAAACTATGTCCTTTTCGTGAATCACAGTTTATTGGTCGTGTAAAAAAAAAAAATACATAGATAGATGGAGAAATAAAAAAAAATAAACATGCAGCGTTCATTCGTTCCGTGCAGGTCACCGTCTGACGTCAAATAATCGTCGAATTTCTATGAAAAATATACAGTCTGCAAACAAAAGTAGGTCAGTCTGATTTTACCTAGGAGCCATCATGGAGTGCTTAATCTATTCACATAGTCTAGAAAGAA
>NC_051408.1:17627272-17627502 GCF_015228065.2 Penaeus monodon
GTGAAGAATGAATGCTTATGGCCACAGAAACTAAAGGCAATGATATATGAGAAAAATACAATGTTTACATGGCCTCTGAATTGTATTTTGCTGCGCCGTCTTAGTTTTATTTCGTTTAATTTTTTTTATTGTGTTATTATTGTTTCGTTCTTAGCTGTTTTATGGTGTTTACATTTTATGTCTCGTTTTGTTTGTTTTCATAATTGTAGATTTTTACCTTTTTTTTTTTT
>NC_051408.1:17630239-17630621 GCF_015228065.2 Penaeus monodon
CAACCAAATAACATGGTTTTTAAAAGACCGGACTTTTCCTTTAAACATTCACAAAGACGAAACACTGAATAATGGAAAAAAGTAAAATTGATTTCTGAAACCTTAACATTCGCCACAGACGTTACACAAGAGGTCGAAGCTCCCTTGATAAGATAGGCGGAACGAGAGGGTGTGATAGGGAGGTTGGGTTACCATTGGATAGAAGGGTAGGAGGGATAGAGGCAGAGGAATGAAGGAAGACCTGGGCGGAATAATAAAGGGAAAAGGGACGAAGGATATATAGGGTTAGGATAGGAAGGAGAAGGTGGAAAGGAAGTAGAGAGAAGGGTAAAATAAGGAAATTATAAATACATGGTAGTGAATTAATTACTTTACCATAGGT
>NC_051408.1:17630777-17630886 GCF_015228065.2 Penaeus monodon
CGCAGAGACAGACACACAGAGAAGGAGAGAAGAAAACAAACCAACAAAGCTATACTGCATCACAGAGAGAAACAAGAAGGAAAGCAGCAAGACCTCTAACAGACCAATG
>NC_051408.1:17630981-17631303 GCF_015228065.2 Penaeus monodon
GAAGGTCGCCCTCAGCCACAATGCCGCCCGCGCTCATTTTCAGTGAGTTTCTCTTACTACGTTTATCTTTTATCTGATATTTCGTAGATATTGTGTTCTGGCTATCTGGTGTTTACGAATTATTATTGCAGTTATCTTACACGATGACCGTCTGTCTCGCAAGACGGAATAAAGTTTTGGCTGTGAGAGCAGAAGGAGCCTTTACGTTAACTGAAAACAATACGAAGAATATCCTTTTAGGCTTTGGAATTCGTAATATTCATGTTTTGTGTCTAAGAAAGGGGATGTATATGCAACTAATTTACAGAGTTGCTTGATAACG
>NC_051408.1:17632722-17632975 GCF_015228065.2 Penaeus monodon
TCTCGCAATGTGCACTGAGTCTCTCTCTTAAAAACTGCCTGAAACTCCCCTCGATCACAGGATCATTTCTTCACGGCGCCCTTCCACCTCTGCCTTTAGGAGACTCTCTTGTCGTCAGGTGTGTGCCGCCCTTTGCTCTTTTCTTTGATTAGTTGTCTTCCTGAGGCTTTTTTCCTCCCTGTTCTTCGTCGCACTTCCTCTTTCCTCACTCGCTCTGCCCGACCAATCTTCCCGCCCGCCTTCAAAATCCTAG
>NC_051408.1:17633342-17634357 GCF_015228065.2 Penaeus monodon
GTACTGCTGTGACAATAATTATTACCGTACGAACAAATGTAGCTATGATGATTATAGTAACAATAGTAGTAAAGATTATAAGATTAAAGTAAAACAGCAACGACACTGATGCATAATAAAGGCAGCAATCCCTTGACATCATCACTAGCAATTGCAATAAGAACATCACCAATAGCAATGTATTCATTTACAATATTATTATCTTCACCGTGACTACTGCCTTCGTTTTTATTCCTTTTAACTCGGTCATTTAACGACACAGCCAGGAGCGGTCGCTGTCACCATTATTATAACATCTATTGTCAATATCACCATTGCATACTAAGTGTCATTCGTTATAATCAATAAGAGCGAACAACCCGTCTCTCCTTGATAAGCACCTGAGAACACACCAAATAACTTCAAAGCCATTAATTAACCCGTTTTGTGCGCTTTTAAATAGTCAATAACCATGGAATATCTCGTACATAAACCTCTACTCGGCTAAACAGATATTTTCTTCAGATATTCAAGCATATATTTAAGAAATTAACCCTTCATTTGACATTTTATCTCAATCCCAAGCCACAAATTTTCTTTTTTTCCAGTGATTATCTTGGTAGCTGGGTCATGCGCCCTTATCGCCAACCCAGATTTCCTAAGATGGAGGAACCAGCTGGGGCAACGACAGGTTGACCAACTGACAAGCCACCTCTACAATGTGCACGGAAATGACCTAAACAATCAGCTGGAAAACGACCTCGTGAACCAACTGCCCAGCTTTCCGGAGAACCAAATGGGAGACCTGAAAGACGTCCGTTTTCTCTTATGGACCCGGTACTCGGAGGGGAAACTTTGATATTTGTTTTATGTCCTGTTTTATCTAGCAAGGATAAATAGTATCCAAGCACGGAGGAAAACTGTTTTGCTGAACTCAATTCAGTATTAGTTCAACACTAAGTGCAACTTGATCAAGTAGGAAAGGACTGCGAGCGACTGATTAGCTTGCTTGCTCTACATTATGATTGAGATGAAT
>NC_051408.1:17634519-17635127 GCF_015228065.2 Penaeus monodon
TTATTATATGTTTATATATGCTTATACAGTGTATGTGAATTTACTTTTTATTCACAACTAATGCGGCATTCACTGCTGGATCCCCAATATGAATCCGTTTTATAAAGTCTATGAATATCTCTCTTTATAATGTGCCCAAAATCCTTGCATCTCTTGTTCCTTTTGAATATATATTCTTAAAATTAATTCACTGATGGAATTGCATATCATTTTCATAAGAGCTGAAAAAAACGTCCGTAATTAAAAATAATAATAATGATGATTTAATGCCCGAATTTACCCCCACCCCCCAATCCTCACCCCTACCACCGCCTATCCACCCATAAATTCTCTCTCTTATCCACATCCACCCTAACCCGCATCATCCCTGTCCACCCTACCCCTTGCCCTTATCCCCATCCCCCTATCTACCCCAACCCTCTCCCACCCACCCTTTTCACTACCTTCTCTGCTCACCCACCCTACCTTACGCTTACCCTCTCTACCCACCCACCCTTGCCCCAACTCCAACCATCTCCACTCACCCATCCCTACCTTCACCCTGCCCTCACCCTACCCTCACCCTGCCCACATCCCCTGCATTAACCCTTACTCTCTCGCCCCACCCA
>NC_051408.1:17635200-17635650 GCF_015228065.2 Penaeus monodon
GCCCGCCCGCCCGCCCGCCCCAGCTCGAACTCCGGCGACGGCGACCACTACCGCCTGTTTCCCGACGACGCCGAGTCCCTCTCCGGCTCGCCCTTCGTCGGTAGCCGCCCGACCTTCGTCCTCTACCACGGCTTCAACGACTTCGGCGAGTGCGGTTGGATCCTGGACTCCAAGACAGGTCCGGCGTGATGCTCTTCCTGTTTTTTGTCTTGTTTTTGTTTTTTTGCGGTGGGGGGGGGTGTTGTTTGATGGTTTGTTTGGGCTCTCAAATTTTTGGTTGTTTGTGTGGAAGTCTAAGGCAGGTCTGGTGTGGCTTTTGTTTTCTTGTTACTTATAAGTTGATGTGGCTCTTGTTCTTTTTGTCTCTATTTTCCTTGTCCTCTATTGTTTGTGTTTTTGTTTATTCGTTTGTTTTAAATATGTGTGGAAGTCTGAGGCTGATGTGGTTCG
>NC_051408.1:17635697-17635807 GCF_015228065.2 Penaeus monodon
GCAATTGTCCGGAAGCCAATGCAGGTGTAACATGGTTCTCCTTCTCTTCTCTAGTCTCCTGGATCTTTGTGCTCTTTTTTCTGTGTGGAAATCCAAAATAGGACCTGGTG
>NC_051408.1:17635888-17636042 GCF_015228065.2 Penaeus monodon
ATCAACCTGTGTGGATATCAAGACGGGTCTTATGTAGTTGTTGTCCTTGTTATTTTTCGTTTCCCCAATCTTTGTTTTACTTGTGTTTTTTTTTATTCGTAACTGTGTGGAATCCATGACAGGTTTGGCATCCTTGATTTTGGGCTGATTCTGG
>NC_051408.1:17636085-17636727 GCF_015228065.2 Penaeus monodon
ATGAATCGATGTGTTTTTGAGCATGAGACATTTACAACGATTTAGGCAAGAAAAGGGGCTATGAACATTAACTTGCCTTATAGTTGTTCTTCATGCAACATCTTCATCGGCTTTAATAATAATAAAAACAGCAATTATTCCTCAGTCACTCTACCAGAGCATCAAAATCGCCATGAATTTCTCCAATCTTGCATTCACATAAAAACATTCTCTCGTTACCCAGAGCTGCTGAAACTGAGCGATGCGAATGTGATTTCTGTGGACTGGCAAACGATGGTTGTTCCACCGTGGTATAATTACGCCGTCGAAAATGTGTACAGGGTAAGTATAACTTTGTTGTTTTCGTATTCCCGTTTTAAGGAGTGCCTTAGATCAGTTATTTACGAAAATTTGAGAGGGACAAACATAGCTTGCTGTTTTTACTTAATTTATGTACTACTATTGGAACCTGGTTATGTCAGTTTTGTTCGAAGAAATGTGTAACTCCTAAAGTGACTTCTTTCCAGACAGGGAATTCTTGCAGAAAGTCACTGATATGCACCCACTAATCCGATGGCGTAGCGCGCGCGAGACGCAAATAAAAAAATATATATATAGTAATAAGATATCTTTAAATGCATCTTACTTTAGTCACATCAGTTG
>NC_051408.1:17636772-17638768 GCF_015228065.2 Penaeus monodon
AAGATACACCTGTTTGGGGTTAAGAGGTTCAGCAGTGGCCTGGTGGAAGGGCCTCGGGGAGATAAGCGCCGACGGAAGAGGGGACGCCCTGCTTGGAGGCTAACACCCCACGTTCCGCCGCTGCATCATTCACCTCATTTCTTTTCCAAGTAAAACTCTCCTCCCTTTTGATTGCATGAGGCTCTCTTCGCCCCCCAGGTGAGCAACTACACCGCTGGCCTGTTGGACTGGCTGCACGACATGACGGGGCTCCAGGCCTCGCAGGTGCACATCGTCGGGCACTCGCTCGGGGCGCACACGGCCGGCATGACGGGGAAGCGCGTCGCATCCGGGCAGGTGGCGCGAGTAACAGGTGGGAATACATTGGGCGTTAATTTCACCGCGGGACAATGTGTCTTCTCATTTTACGGAACGAATATGTGTCTATGTAATCATTTCACCGAAAAAAATATGTGTCGCGTGTGCCATCCATTGCTGAAATTAGTCTGAGTGAGTTTGAGTGTGTCATTATGTGGAGTTGAAGGTTTACTGTTGGTAAGTGCGAGTGAAATTACCTAACCAGGGAAATTTAACCTTTCATGGATTATTTACGCCCCCTGAATATGAGAACAACACGCCGACTCTGTCATCCGACTCATTGATATCATTAGTAATGTCATTTGTATTAGAGAAATCTCAACATCGTCTATCTTCATTTGTATTACAGAATATGTACTCATTTCTTTCTATCCCACCATTGTAGCTCCTCTCGGAAAGTGTCGCAAACTTTACTGGACTTCTGAGAAGCAATGGATTTGCTTTTATATATTAGATTAAGACAACAGATGTTGTCTGCAATGTTCATGCCAAGAGTATACTCATGCTTTATTTCAATGAATCCTAACCGACCTTTATGGTTGCTATTTAGTCAGCAACGAAAATCTGCCCATGCATTTTACTTTACTTTCTTTACTTCCATGTAAATGAATGTTCCATGTATCCTGTTACAAATAACTATGTAAAAATGCGATAAACTTATGCCATAAACATACCAAAAGGTAAAGCATCCTCTCGCCCCCCCCCCCCCCAGGCCTCGACCCGGCCGGCCCGCTCTTCTACAACAAGTCCTCCGACGCTCGCATCGACAGGTCGGACGCTGCCTTCGTGGACATCATGCATGCCAACAGCGGGCCCCTTATCGAGGTGATCAAGTTTTGCGTTTTGAGTTTAATATCTGGTGGATTCTAGAGACGTCATATTTCATGATATCTCTGCGTTTTCCTAAACTGTTAATGTTACATTTCATATATTTTCCTAAGCCTATACTTTCCCTTCTCTTTCGTGTACCATTTACACATCACTTCATTACCGACAGAATCTTTTCCGCTTTTCACCAACTTCCCGAAATGGTTCCAGGTTGCATATGTCTCTTCGAAAGAGCCATCCTTTCCAAAATCATCTGTACCCCTTTACCTAACCTTCTCCCCTCTTTCAATGTGTCAGTCTTATAGCTCTTCACCCTACATGCCGAAAAAAAATTCTTATTCTTTTTCTCTATTAACCTTGTATCATTTCCAAGCTATCTGTATTTTCTATTGATACACCCCCCCCCCCACCCTTCCCAATCCATTGTCTCAACCACATAGTATTTTCACCTTCCCCCTTCCCTTAAAGAGAGCATATTCATTAATCGATTAATTAGCAAGAGATCACACCAGTTCTCACCACCCTCTTGACACACTCCAGGGATGCATAGCTCTCTTCGAAGCCGTCGGCCACACGGACTTCTACCCGAACGGCGGGATGCACCAGCCGGGCTGCACGCTGGCGGATCACGCTTCCTCCAACGGCATCCGGAGCGACTGGCTTGATCTCTTCGGTGAGGAACTGGTCGGGGAGGTTGTGTCTAAGGGAGGCAAAGGGTCTGTTAGAAAGGAGGGAAAAGGGGGAGAACATGGAGGGAGATGTGGTGTATTGTAATGGCTGAGAATGTTTTATATGGTCTTACAGTCTGTGG
>NC_051408.1:17638804-17639250 GCF_015228065.2 Penaeus monodon
TGTATTCACGGCTGATTATTTCAATGTTTATCTACTTCGCCACATGGTAACGAGAGCTATTTCTCTTACGCTTTCTCCCCCAAAACCCGCCCACTCCTCCCCAGGCGGCTGCAGCCACGCGCGCGCCACGGCCTACTGGGTGGAGAGCCTGAGGGCCCGCAGCGCCGAGGAGATGTTCCGAGCGTGGCCCTGCAGCGACTGGGACACCTTCTTCACCGGCGGCTGCCCCGACTGCGGCTCCGGCTGCCTGGACATGGGCTTCCCGACAGCGCAAGGGTGGGCGGCTTTCGAAGAGCCTTTAGATAGATTTAGAATATATTTTGTTATATGTTCTTATTTATTTATTACTGATAGTGCTCTTTGCTGATGCTTTTTTTTCAAGAGTCACATTTTTTATGTTCGCAAGGAAAGAAAAATTATGCTTTTTCTCTGCCTTTGCAATGAGT
>NC_051408.1:17641169-17641872 GCF_015228065.2 Penaeus monodon
ATGTAGATTGCAATACACAGTTAAGTATGCTTATAGTCGAAATTATTATAAAAAGGAATACTGCAGTTTCTCCAAGATAAATTTGCAGTTTGGAGTGTTCACCACAACATTCACAGAAGCCTTCATTTCAGTTATTAATATTGTGAATCAGTGCATTAAGAACATTTCATGGCATAGACATTATATACCCAAGTTGATGTGTAAAGCCAGTAACACAACTCATGTAACACAGATAAATAATATGACAAGTATCGAATAGGTTAGGAGAGTTTCGAAGCTTCACTCATGCATCGCGACTTTTGTTCGTGACTGTACACATAACCTCTACGTTTGTTTGTTTTCTTTTTCTTGCAGGCTCGAAGGAACATATTTCCTCCGAACGAACCCAACATCACCATATGCTCTCGGAGATGTCCAATAACTTCTGACAGCGTGAAATTATATGTATGATCACGAAGAACAGGAATTCCATTAATATTTCCTGTCTCTGTTATCAATGACGCAAGATTCTTATGCTTTATCTCGTTTTGGGTGGAGAAATAAACATCTCATGATACATTACTTGTTTTATTTGGAGAGTTGTTTACGGTATATCGCAGTGGTTGCCCAGCTGGAGTCCCCACAACTAGGAGTAAACAAAGGCAATATTAGAACCCCATGAACGGAGTTCCACATTTCAAGAGGCCCCAGTGCAAAATCTGTC
>NC_051408.1:17642565-17642638 GCF_015228065.2 Penaeus monodon
CCCCTCCCGGGGTATTTATTTTCCCAGTTGATGGCTGCAGTCAGGGATCTCCTGAAGAGCAAACTGCCAGTGC
>NC_051408.1:17645094-17645242 GCF_015228065.2 Penaeus monodon
AAGGAATGACAGGTGTGCAAGCTCTGTGCTCATCTCCTTGTTTGCTTCCTCTGCCCGGAAGAAGAGATAACAAGGAAGACCTTTGCCCAGAGGCATGACAGCTTTCCGGGGGAACTTACCGGTTCGAAGTGAATGACTGCATCCTTCC
>NC_051408.1:17647320-17647387 GCF_015228065.2 Penaeus monodon
GCTATTATGTTTATCCAGGAATAAATGTTTTATAATCCAATTTTCAATGTCTATCTGCGTCAGACAA
>NC_051408.1:17648188-17648313 GCF_015228065.2 Penaeus monodon
GAGATCGCTAATCCCCCCGATCGCTGTGTTTCCCTAACCGACCCAGGACCCACTTCCGATCGCCCTACTTGCCTAGTTGGGGGCCGTAAAAGCCAAAAGACCTTCCTAACCCGGGCGCTTTGCCC
>NC_051408.1:17648387-17648526 GCF_015228065.2 Penaeus monodon
GGACAGCAGGGGGATTACGCCTCGAATCCCCTCTCGAACACTAGTTTTACCGTAATCATTTTACATACCTTAGTGAGGAGGATACAGGCGACAAGGAGGAATTCGTGGAGACGTTTGTCAGACGTGGATATTCATCTGA
>NC_051408.1:17648570-17648752 GCF_015228065.2 Penaeus monodon
ACGCATCAAAGCCACTGTCACAGTCTTGACATCGGTTAGTCATGTTTGAAACTGACCGGCTGTCAAAGTTGCCATCCTTAGTTTACGTGCGCAAAGTATGGAATGAAATAAGTTTAAAATAAAAAAAAACACAGGCCTTAACTGATGAAACAAGGTCATTATGCAGCAGAAAAAAATATTTT
>NC_051408.1:17650873-17651062 GCF_015228065.2 Penaeus monodon
AGGAATTAAAAGGACTACGGAGAGACCTTGTGAGGAAAGAAAGCCATAAGGACTCTGCTTCAGAATCTTCGAGTGATGACGATGACAATAAAAACCGGAAATCAAGGCGACAAAAATGCATTACATCAGAACCCACAAGTGATGAGGACAGCTGCTCAGACACTGAATCAGAATCATCGAGCATCGACG
>NC_051408.1:17651127-17651211 GCF_015228065.2 Penaeus monodon
GCCATATCACACCGGCCCAAACGAAAAACTTGCAAATCCCAGAAGAACCGCTCCCGCTCAAAACCATCCGATCAAGGTGCTGAC
>NC_051408.1:17651381-17652619 GCF_015228065.2 Penaeus monodon
AAAGGTGAAAAGGTACATTACTCACTGTATGGGACTGCCAAAGAAGGAGGGCTTAAAGACAGCACTAAAAATCCTTGATACGAAATATGGAGATAAAAATCTGTACATGAGTCGCATAGAAGTAGAGCTAACAAGCGGGCCACGTGTGAGGGAAGGTGACCATGAGGTCATCTCGGAGGTGTGCCTAAATCTGACGTCCCATATTCATTTTGCAAAGAAAATTGGGAAGCTGAGCCATATTGACAACCCACATGTGGTGAGAAGTCTGGTGGACAGAATGGACGATCGACTCCAATCCAAGTGGCACGCCATTTGGACTGGCAAAAGGCAATCGAAGATTCCTCATTTGAAAAACGTAAAGAAATTCTTACAGAAGGAGATGGACGCCGCACGTAGCAGGCGTGCCCACAACCCTCTGGCATTTTCCAAGGCCCAGTTCTGTAATGCAAAACGAGGCCGAGAAGTTAAGATCATAGATACCATTCCCAGACGAGCATTCATGTCCGTGCCAAAACAACAAACTAGAGATGTAGGACTATTCACAAAAACTAATGTTGAACCCTGGAAACGAGGTGATCAATGTCGTTTGTGTACAGAGCCCCACCCCATTTTTATGTGCTCTGTATTCAAGTCACTCAGCCTGGAGCATCGCAAAAATGTAGTGACAGCTCAGAGGAGATGCTTCATATGCCTTAGGGACAACCACCTATATAAAGAATGTAAGGCGAAACCGTGTGACATTAATGGCTGTGGAGGAAAGCATTCACGGTGTTTACATGATACTCAAAGTGCCTCCCAAAATAATGGTGAAAATGAAAGACTTGGACAGACTGTTGAAGCTACAGCCTCACAACAACAATGACAAAGCAACCATTCACGGAGGACACCGACGGCACAGGTGGGAGCTGTAAGTGGTGAAGTGGCCCTCCCCATCGTTCAAGTGATATTAACAGCTGCTGAAGACAACGATGGTCAAACCCTAATGACATGTGCCTTGCTGGACTCCGGTAGTTTCCGCTCTTTCTGTTCCACCAAGGTAGTAGAAATGCTTCGGCCAAAGGAGAGAAGAGAGACAACGGTGATTACTACACTGACACAGTAAACTTACCATGACACCAAACAGGTTGATCTCATGGTCAAGGGACTGTCCACAGGAAAGAATACCACTATGCGACTCCGTCAGGTGATCGTCCTCGACTCCATCCCTGAAGGTCTGATCAACGCTAAAGCGAGCCAAT
>NC_051408.1:17652698-17652939 GCF_015228065.2 Penaeus monodon
GATCAGACAGGACGCTCCCTCAGCACTTATGCCTCTGGAGGTCAGAAGGGGGAGAGGAGGTGAACCCTTTGCTGTTAGGACAAAATTAGGATGGGCGGTTAACGGTCCTGTGAGCAGATCACTGGGAGCAACAAATTTTGGGACCTACATAAGTGAAGTGCCCTGTACCGCAGCACGAGCACCATGTTTGGATGATCAAAAAGATTTTGGGACCTCGGAGAGGAGCACACAGATGAAAGGG
>NC_051408.1:17653102-17653306 GCF_015228065.2 Penaeus monodon
GAAGGCACCACCCTAAATAAACAGGTCATGCAAGGCCCGGACCTGATGAATGACCTGCTGGGCATACTGCTCCGGTTTAGAGAAAGAAGAGTTGCAGTAGCTGCTGATATCAAGGCTATGTTTCACCAGGTAAAGGTCACCCCAAGGGATCGTGATGTTCTAAGGTTCTTGTGGTGGCCAAAGGGGGATTTCTCTGCGAGGCCA
>NC_051408.1:17653495-17655484 GCF_015228065.2 Penaeus monodon
CACCTAAAACACAGTGGCTTTCACTTAACTAAGTGGATGTCAAACTCAAAAAGGGTTATTACTGCGATCCCACAGGAGGACAGGAGTCCTCCTGTTAAAGATATTGATCTGACAAAACAGGACCTACCAACTGACAGAGCCTTGGGGGTCCTGTGGAGCCTGGAGAGTGATGTGCTTCAGATCAGAGTAACTGTACCGAACAAACCGATCTCAAAAAGAGGTATGCTAAGCGTCATGGGGTCAGTATATGACCCGCTCGGCTTGTTAGCCCCATTTACGGTGAGAGCAAAGATGATCTACCAAGAAGAAGTGAGACGTCAACGAGGATGGGATGAAGAGCTTAGCTCACAGAATTCCGCAAAATGGAATGCATGGCTCAGTGAACAGGTGCATAGTGCTTATGAATCTTGGAAAAATCGGCAGTGTGCAGCTACATCATTTCTGTGATGCATCCACAAAGGCGTTTGCAGCCGCTTCTTACTTGAGGATACAAGATGTCTCATGTTGGCAAGAACAAGACTGGCTCCAATAAAGACAACCACCATCCCCAGACTGGAGTTGTCAGCAGAATTGCGGAAGGAGCTCTCTTTACCTATTGATGACTCCGTGTTCTGGACTGATAGTACTATTGTTCTGCAGTACATCAAAAACACCTCCCGTCGATTCCACACATTCGTTGCGAATCGAGTGGGGATTATACACAAAAATTCATCTCCCCAACAGTGGAGACATGTAAGATCAGAGCTCAACACAGCTGATTCTACTTCCAGAGGTCTATCAGCTATAGAGTTAATGCAAAGAAAGGATTGGAAGGAAGGGGCAGAATTTCTCCTCTTACCTGAAACCTCCTGGCCTCTTCCACCAGAACTTCCTGGGATTTCAAATGATGATCCTGAAGTTAAAAATATGACAATATCATTTGCAGCTGGCGCAATTAAAGTCGCACCTGTGGACCCACTGTTTGAGCGATATTCCTCGTGGTATAAGCTGCAGCGAATTGTAGCATGGCTACGTAGATTCTGTTCAGCATGCAGAAAAAAGTGTTCACACCAGGACTCTAACCTCAACGTTATGGAGATCCAAGCGGCAAGGATGGTTATCATCAGACAAGTGCAAATGACCTGCTTTGCTGAAGAGTTGGACATATTGAAGAGAAGAAAAAATTTGAAGGCAAGCCGCCTTTATCGTTTGGAACCCCACTTGGATGACCAGCGCATGTTACGTGTAAGTGGACGGAGAGTCGATGAATATATCGACCAGAATTCTAAAAGGCCACTGATCTTACCGAAAGATCATCCTGTAACCGCCTTAATAGTTCAAGACATTCATGTGTTCCATGCGAGGCACTCTGGCAGAGAACACACCTTAGCAGAATTACGGAGGAAATATTGGATAGTGGCGGGTAGGCCTTTAGTCGACCGAATACTACGTAACTGTTTCACCTGCCGGAGAGTAAATAGCAAACCCCTGACTCAGAGGCAAGGAGATTTACCTGTTGAGCGAGTTACACCGTGGCACCCCCCTTTCTACCACACTGGAGTGGATTGTTTTGGCCCATTTCATGTAGTATGTAAAAGACACACAGAGAAGCGATATGGTTGTGTCTTTACATGCTTCAGCACCAGGGCTGTCCATATTGAACCCTTGAAGTCTCTAGATGCTAGCACCTTTCTCAACGCACTTATGTGCTTTATAGCTCGTAGAGGAACCCCTATGAAGATCTACTCTGATAGAGGAACAAACTTCTTGAGGGCTGAAAAGGAGCTCCGAGCAACAGTTCATGCCTGGTCTAAGAACAAATCCATTGATGACACATGTAAACAGAGGGGCATTGAGTAGGTTTTCCAACCCCCTGCAGCATCCCACATGGGAGGCGTGTGGGAACGGCAGATTCGAACCATACGGAAGATTCTCTCTTCGATCATAGGCATGCAGAGAATAGATGATGATCGACTACGAACCTTATTTTGTGAAGTAGAAGCCACAATG
>NC_051408.1:17656478-17656896 GCF_015228065.2 Penaeus monodon
GCGGCCACACTGGATCACACATTTTATAAAGAAAATGAAAATATTACAGACTCGATCGATCAATGAACTAGTCAAACAGTCTAAGGGATATATATTTTAGTATACCTTATTTCGTCCTCAACCAGAACTACATGTCAAATAACCAGCCTCTCCTAATAACAGGTCAGCAGTCTCCCTGGCTTTGATTTCTGGTCGCCGGAGAAATTGGTTAAGCACACCATGTCTGGACTCAAATAGTTAGACCTGTTAAATACGAGGCCTTAATGCTTTATTGTATTTTATTGAATATATTACCTTTAAGATATATGCTGGTTTAATTAAGTACCTGGTTGGTAAATTGAAAATGACTGGCCGACGCTACTGTAACCTGGAAGATGTCTAAATTCGGCCCTATACTCTGAGTAAGAAGGCTTACACC
>NC_051408.1:17656963-17657059 GCF_015228065.2 Penaeus monodon
ATACATCAGTTTATCTATTAACAGCCCATTATTTCGCAAAAAATAACGCAGACTCTATTAATGTTAGCCTAATGCAGCTGCCAATGATGACAGTGT
>NC_051408.1:17657305-17657470 GCF_015228065.2 Penaeus monodon
AGCGCAATCACCAAACTCGTCCCTAAGTATGAAAACGGTGTAAAAGTCGCAGCCCCAATCACCACTATCAACGAGATAATAAAACTCACCGCAAAAAAGCATCACAGAATATTTTTTTCTGAGGTTTTAAGCCCATACTGATGGATTTGTACGATTTAATACTAC
>NC_051408.1:17657506-17657673 GCF_015228065.2 Penaeus monodon
GTGGTGTGGGATTCTGTTTATTACGTTCATAACCCGGATGCTCAATGACCATAAATATTTCTTTTTATTATAATAACCAAACAATTAGTCATTAGTGTTGTACAACCTTTTAAGTTGAACTTAATTTTGGCTGCTGTCTATATCTAAAATTGATAAATAAAAAATGA
>NC_051408.1:17658469-17659462 GCF_015228065.2 Penaeus monodon
AGTCCCTCACTTCCTTTTGTTTAGTCCTACAAATCCACAATCTTCGAATCATGCATTCCAAATGTAAGCAGCACGCCGCGCGAGGCACATGTTTACACAACGTGAGAGGGATGGAAAAAAAAGTCCGCGTTTACTTTCTTTCTCTTCCTTTCTCTTCCCCCCTTTTTTCCCCTTAGAGTCACACCTAATCACTTCCTGTAGCTACATGCACTCCCATACGCCGACGACATAACCAGGATTTAGAGACAGATGTTCGGATCCGTCCTGGTAACCCGAGAGCCGGTCTCGCGTTCGCCCGAGTGCCTGCAACGCCTACCTGAGCCCGGCACCGAGCGTAATCCGGCGCCGGGAGATAATCACGCTTTGTTTTCGCGCCGAAATCGGTAAGAAAGAGACTCCTTCCGGTTCTTATTTGAGGAGAAATGATTATGTTTGCCGGGGATGGGATGGCGTAATGACAATGCGGGGGGTAACTGCACAATGGTGAGGAAATGAACCGCGGCGGGATATTAAACGGATTTGTGGAGTCGGGAAGATCACTGGCAGGTTACCATGCATCGATGAGGCACATCCATTACCGGGCGTTTTCATTAACTAATATTTTCTCTCGCAATATCCCAACATGGTGGGGTCGTACTGACCTATGCAAATCCTTCCGACTTACGCATCCGAAGCGAAATGAAGAAAATAAAAGATACGGAGGGAAAACAGAGAGAAAAATAATAAGCAATCAGCAACCGTCGAGGGGTATGTGGGCACAGCGAAGCGCCCTGAGGCACGAACAGGTTAGAGGGAGCACACGTGGCCTCGGCAGACCGCAGGGAAGGTGCACGCAAATCGTTTCTGAACAGGTTGTGGATATATTTATTTATTAGTCTTGAAGGCAAAGAGGAAATTAGTGCGTGTCTTGGTCCGCTCGAGATGGGGATGTTTCCTCTCAGAGGTAAGTGCAGATTCAGTTTTGGTATTTTATGGCTTATCATTATTTCTACA
>NC_051408.1:17659799-17659973 GCF_015228065.2 Penaeus monodon
ATGTTCCAAGTTTAATTAGGTCTTCAAGTGGCATGCTCTTCGTGTTGGCTTGAAAGGTGACTGACACTTTTTAACGAAAAAAAAATCTTACCTTCATAAAATGGTTAATAGTGTAACAGCTAATAGTTGTGGTAACTGTAAAAGATGAGGTTGTCAGCTATAACAATAGAACAA
>NC_051408.1:17663222-17663416 GCF_015228065.2 Penaeus monodon
CGCGAGGTCCCTTTGCGCCCTAACATACAACAGCCATTAGGTAACATGATATAGGGGGTGGTCTAGTTTTTCATTGGTGTGACACGCTGCCCCTTCGCTATACCCAAGAGGGGAGAAGGAGGGGAAAGGGAGGATGGTGGGAGGGGTCACAGGGTAGGGGAAAGGGGGGGGGGTAGAGAATGGAAAGGGATCGG
>NC_051408.1:17663611-17663707 GCF_015228065.2 Penaeus monodon
GGGGTAAAGGTATCTGGTTTACCTACATACAACTTCTATTGGTTTGTGGCTCCGGTGGCCAAGGGGAACCCTGGGTCAGCGAGATTATCCTCTGGC
>NC_051408.1:17664751-17665075 GCF_015228065.2 Penaeus monodon
GCACCCTTGCTTCATTACATATTTTCTCTTTCTTCCCATGTACCGCCCTCATCTCCACTTGAAATTCAGACACTTGTAAACAAAATCCGATCCTCCAAGTCACAAGAAAACATAAAGAAACACTCAAGAATCCACATGATAATGCGTAACACCATCGTATCTTGTTACCGAAGTTCGAACATGCGTATATATATTTCCATCGTAGTTGAAACCCGAGTAGGGTCGTAACCCCTCTGGCCAGCTACGATCCGCGCTCGGTCGTCGGTTCGGGTGTTCGTTATTTATTGTTCGTTACTGATTGTGATATATTTTTTTAGGTGAATT
>NC_051408.1:17665200-17665278 GCF_015228065.2 Penaeus monodon
AGTCAAATGTTTATAGCTTCTTTTTTGCTATTTTTTTCAACATCCATTTCCATTGGTTATGACAGCTTTTATGAATAC
>NC_051408.1:17665295-17665433 GCF_015228065.2 Penaeus monodon
AATCGCTTAATCCTGAAAATGCGGCAAGATGTCGACATGTCCGAGTTAACTGAAACTGACCAGACCACCAAAATCCATCGTGTCGAATCTGTAGGTTGAATAAAAACAGATGTAGGAATTAATTTCGTAAAATATGCA
>NC_051408.1:17665474-17665808 GCF_015228065.2 Penaeus monodon
CTGGTCTCTGGTGTGTGTGCGTGTTTGCGACTCTACTGTATATGAAACGTAGCATGTCGTATTTTAGCACTGTTAAGCTGCAGGGATTTTCATAAATGTAGATTTTTTTTCATTTATACCAATCTATGCCTTTCTTTCGGTCCTACAAACTAAGAACAGATTTTGAGGACGCCGCACATAGAGAGATGATGCCTGTGCTTGCTGAACTTTGCTGAACATGTTTGTCTATCTTCGTGTTGAGGGCGTGATGCGCAGGCATGTATCGCGTCCTCGTTTCTCTCTTTTTTGTGTGGTTTCTCTTCTCTATCAGCCCTTTTCTGTTTCTGTCTTACCT
>NC_051408.1:17666166-17666322 GCF_015228065.2 Penaeus monodon
TAATGTTTGTTTCTTCTAAAAGGGCAAAGCTTTATTTACCTCTGGCTCTCTTTATTGCTCAGTAACGCAGTCCATCCCCGCCGTTCGTTACTGATACGGGATGGTTGCGTATGGGCGCTGCATGAAAAAAAGTTGATTTTTTGCTATAGGTTTGAA
>NC_051408.1:17666835-17667005 GCF_015228065.2 Penaeus monodon
TTCGTTTTGCTGAATTCCGCTTGAAAATCTTTTAATCTCGTTATCATCACAATCGTCACTTTGGCGATAATAGCGTCGGCGCATAATTTTTTTTCTCAACGCTCAATTTTAAAGAAACGACAAGAAATACAATAGAATGGGAATATTGCATCAAACTCCAATTTAATTGA
>NC_051408.1:17667086-17667236 GCF_015228065.2 Penaeus monodon
GCCAAATCATCTCTCATTAAAGACGAGGTCACGTGCTTTGACCTCTTGACCTCAGCAACAGTTGACCTTGGCGCTGATAAACTAGCAATGGCTATTTCCGGCGATTGCTCCGAGGGAATGATTAGCTTTGGTCGGGCCACTGCGGTACGG
>NC_051408.1:17667671-17667830 GCF_015228065.2 Penaeus monodon
AATTGCGAAAGTGATAGAGAGGTATGGAAGGGGGAGAGATAAGGTAGGGAGAATAGGGAGATAATGATCATTTTATTTAATGACGGGGGTGACAAAGAATATTGGAATGACAAAGGGATGCGAATGAAAGGACGAAATTAAAGAAGAAATTAAGAACTA
>NC_051408.1:17667850-17668301 GCF_015228065.2 Penaeus monodon
ACGTAAAGAGGGAATCGTGGAGAAAAGAAGTTTATTCAAGAAATGAATAAGATAAAACAGACTATTTTCACGATCTCGCAACTCTTAATAAAACGAACACGAATGAGTCACTGTGCTTTTCATACCCACTTCTCACAGCCGGCCTTGCCAAGCCTCTAGTGAAGAGAGCCTCAGAAGTACATCGACTAAAATGCATACTCAAGAAAGGATAATTTCACCGTGCGTTTATTTACAGAAGAAGTGGATTCCTCAAGATGCCAAAAAAAAAGAGAAGAAAAGGGCGTTTGAATCCCTTGACCTTAGGCTTCAGTTGGGACAGGATGTAGGTCGGACGTTTTAAAGGCGAAGGCGGGAGAGAATGCATCTTCGGGGGAAATTAATGCATAGGCAGGGAATTCCGCTGGGAGATGCGCCGCCGCGGAATTAAGGGTTGTGCTCCAAAGCCGACTTC
>NC_051408.1:17669235-17669566 GCF_015228065.2 Penaeus monodon
GTTGTTTGTTTATTCTCTAATATGGGTAACAAGAAAACCCGATGCTATGCAGTAATCTTCAGCATTTTTGCTTCGTAGCAATTTTAACTTTCAACTTTTCGTGAACTTGACTACGCTATTTTTTTTCCTTTTTTTTCCTTTTACATTTTATCGTTTTTTTCTTATTATTATAACTGTGTCACTGTTCCTTCCTTGCATTCTCACCATCTCCATTATTACCATCATTACCACAATCTACTTCGTATACACATTAGCAACGTCCCCCCCCCCCCCGCTCAGTGCACGAGCATGCCCAGCCTTACGACTCTACTGGTTATTGAGTTTGGTGCTA
>NC_051408.1:17670823-17671218 GCF_015228065.2 Penaeus monodon
CACCAAAAGAAAAAAAAAATATGGTGATAATACCAAAATTTCAAACTATAACAGACACGAAAAGCAAACCCCAACATTCAAATGAAGTTGTACATAAAAAGTGAAACGGCCATCAAAGAGGTCAATCCCATAAGCGCGTCTATAAACGTCGTCAAAGTGGGCGGGAAGAGATCCAGATCCTACTTGTCGCCTGTGTTTATGACTTGCTGTTTGTGTTGTTTATATACTTGGATTTTCTTGGGGGCAGAGGCAGCAGCGCTCTTTGGTTTTTGATATATGAGGCTTTTCACTTGTTTATTATCGTAAATATGTGTTACTTTTTGTTGTTGTTTGTTCTTTGCTCTTAGATTATAGGGATTAACGCTGATTTGTTGATATAGGGATTGATATACGGA
>NC_051408.1:17671238-17672849 GCF_015228065.2 Penaeus monodon
CCAAATGTGATTTAAGTACACATAGAATTTGATATTCCCAAGCATTTATTATCAGTGGTAATATGCGATCGTCATTTTTGGTGTATGTTAATCTATAAAGTTAATTGCATAGCTAAAGTTTTTTTTCTTTAATGTCGACAAATATTATGCTCACCATTTTTGTGTGAGAATCTAACTGAATGTGGATTTCTTTCTGCATACTTTATGTTCTCACGTAAAAGATATTCAAAATGTCACTAAATCATCTTGTATTCAAGTTGAACATTGTATCCCAAGCTTTCACTTGTGTAATAGCTTGTATATGTGATGTAATCTCATCTAAGCATTTAATCAAGATTGCATGTCGGCCAAACAAGTCCCGCCAACACGTTTCCATTTTGCATACGTTGGAGGGGTTGGTTCACTTCTACACAGAGAGAGGATCACGCTTGCAACATACGGGCATCACTCCTCCCGCCTTAGCAATGTGCCGAAGTTGCATTTACGTGTTGCAATTGTTTCCATGTTGAGCGAGGGGGTAGACGGGTTCTTCAAACATTAGCGATACTGCAGTCTCTTAATTTGGAGATTCCCCATTACTATTAGATGATTTGAAACACCAAAGTCTCTCGTGATAATTGCACAGCCCTGGCCTGACACATGATATTAAAAGCACCAGAATTTAATCAAACACGAGATTCCGCGCATAGACGTCGGCATCAATTTATCCATTCTAATCTTTCGCGTCTGATCACTGATTTAATAGAAATCAGTCGCCAATAATCTTGTTTTTGAGCGTCCCGACGACTACTCTTGTTTGTAAATCCAGGTCAGTCTCGTACCGGCGTGGAAAGGGCAGTTGTGACAGCCCAGCTCACGGCGTCCGACGGCAAGAGGCGAGAAGCGATTGCATTGTCGCCAGAAAGCAAAACGCATCGTCTCCTATCTCGAAACTGGTACCCACGGAATCGTCGGAAACGATCGCAAATCGTCGTGTGCTCGAATTGCGACCTTGCTTACGATCAGGTTTAGGTCCAGGACTCCGATCGACGCCACACTCTCCCTCAGTAGGGCGAGCCAAAGCGAATCCACTCAGTACTGGTATCCTACCTCCTTAAAGTTTCAGGAAGTTGCAAAATGCAATCCGCTCTTATATCCTCGTACATTTTACTAAATCATATCATTTGTTTTAAAGTCGTAATCGATAATAAAATTACAAAAAAAAAGAAAGCATGCGTGCTTATGCAAGACCCTTAACAGTAGGAATTATAATATAGACGCTGAGTGTTACATTTCCTTCGTTACTTCTTGCCTATTTACCCATCTCTTACCATCTCTTCTTCCTTTCTCTCTTCCTCCTTGCGGTGATGTCGTTGTTGGATGGGTAATAGGATTCCCGTGCGCTGATGTCATGTGTTCCGTTGAAGCCAAAGTGAATAAATCGACAAGACTCGTTGCGAAAGGCATTCTGAGCGGTGACCGGACGCGGCGAGAATGTCCGGTTCTTAGTGACCGGTCTTTGTAAAGCGGATGGAATAAGAGCGGCGGCGGCGTCTCAATCTTACGTCGCCTTTTGTTTACTTTTAAGTTGCTTGCTCCTCGAAATCGTTGCACAGCATACACGCACGCACG
>NC_051408.1:17673234-17673399 GCF_015228065.2 Penaeus monodon
GACCTTGTGTCTATATACGTGTGTAGTAGCATGTGACTGGTTGAGAGAGGAGCGTTTATCATTGCAAAGAATTCACTCGATTCCTCCTAAAAAAATATCGCTGAGAATCCCATATGTGAGGCCGGGTCGCCGCCGGCACAAAGCGGTGTTAGAGCATCGACTCGA
>NC_051408.1:17673495-17673983 GCF_015228065.2 Penaeus monodon
AAGTGTGCACAGTTGATTGAATGTCCAATAGTAGTATGAAATTATTGATATTTATATATGTATGTAGTGTAGTTTCATGTTTGAGAGGTATCTTGCCAGTTTTGCTTGATCGGATGCCTTTCCTAACATCAGCGCCAGGGAGGAATCCACGTGCGCCACTGAGGGAATACTTCTTAGGTTGTACACCACAAAATTAAAAGCAATTTGGCTCTAATTTCCTATCGTAGCCTGAAGGCAAATTTGAAAGTTATGAAATCTGCTAAGAAATACATATCAAATTGTATTTACATTTTGCAAAATATATATTTGAACGTTGATGTAAGACTATAAGATCTTGAAACAAGGACATAGCTCAAGCAAAGCCTGGAGTTCACGAATCATTGTTTCAATATGCAACATATGAAGGAACTTTCTTTCGCATCGAAATTATTTCACAATATGCCCCCCCCAACACTAGTCAGTAATGTATTTGTTTTTTCTAACACCTG
>NC_051408.1:17674018-17674707 GCF_015228065.2 Penaeus monodon
CATTCAGTGAAGTTTCTTAAGCTTTCTGTAACTTGTAATTGGTCTGGAATATAAAATTTTTAAGTAAAAAATGTATTGAGGATAAAATAAACATTAATATAAAGAGATGCCTTAATGTACAGTGAAAACATTACAGTGAGAATAGGCAATATTTTGAAATGTACAAATATCTGCTTTGAATTTCAATATAGAAAAAGGAAGAGAAAGAAAGACAGATTATAGTCGCGACGCCATTTTATTTATAGATTTAAGCCGGTGTTAAAGGAAAATAATCTCAGAAGCTAGGATGACTGCAAATCTCAGAGTAAGAAACCAGCCTAAACAATAAAACGAGGAAAAAGGTATTAAAAGAATCAAACAACCAGATCACTGAGAAACAAACAGTCCGCCAATTAACAGTCGTGGTAATACCGATTAGCACAAACAAAATTGATAGATCGGCCTTAAACCAGCTTCTACTAAATGTTAACGAATAAAGAGGAGAAAAAAGGCTATCATGGAAGCACTGCCCCAGGTTCAGATCCACGGTCGTGTTCACTGCTCATCGAGTTTAGGCACATCTTGGTCGACTGAGGAAGCGAGGAATTTCTTTCCTGTGTTTCTGATTCTGAAGTGAATTCTGTGAATCTGGGAAATTATCAACGTCTTGATTTAAGGGCTCTCACAACACGTTGGTAGGAACCAGGGGA
>NC_051408.1:17674929-17677718 GCF_015228065.2 Penaeus monodon
CTAACTGAATTTCAAACCTAAATATATGTAAATTTCATTGATTACTAACTTGAAGTGCTTATATGAAGGCAAAACTCACATTTTTGTCTCTCACTTTCCCTTATTTTAATAAAGCATACCTTGTAGATGCCTCTATACCCATAAATGCTTGAATAATCTGAATATACAGGAACTTTAGGTACTTATGAGCAGATAGTTACAGCTGGCAGTATCGTTTTTCGTTAAGAGTCTTTGAGGAAGGATGAATCATACTCGCACACAAAACCCATGCCTAAATACCTTAGTGACAACGTGGCAGTTTAACTAAGTCTCACCTTACATATCCTGGTGAGGTGGTAACCGTATCTGGTAACACTGCATGACGCCTGAAACCAATGTCAAACAGACGCGGTTCTAGAACAGTAACAAAGCTTTTGATTACTCCTTTATTTTCCCCTTATTTCTGTCTTATTTTTGGTCTTAAGCATTTTTAATTTCTACAAGAATTGAGTCTGAAGACATGGTAGAGGGATTCTATTCATTTTGTTCTCGTTCTCCAGATGTTATGTCAGCGTGACGGTAGAACTGTATTTTGCAGAGTTCCTGTTGGTAGCTTGTTGCTCGTCCTTGGTGGTCGCCCAGCTTGATGGAGCAACGACGACAGGCAGTGGGAATTCTACCTCAGCCGCTTCAGCTTCTCCCACTTCCACAGCCTCTGAGGAACCTCCCTCAGAAACAGCAACTACGCCTTCCTCTCCTGTCACATCTCCCTCGACGTCTACGTCTTTACTGACATCTACACTTCCTGCGTCGACTGCAGTCACTACTTCAGGAGGGACGTCAACGGACGCCGAGGCCGAGGAAACCGATGGCGGTGTGACGGCCGGAGACGATGCTGAAGAGGAGCCCGAAACCCACCACGGCAGTGACGCATCGCCTTCGTCGCACGCAAGCGCGACAGAGACTTCGAGAGTCGACCCCTCCACGGCGTCACCTGCTGCAGACACTACGGCTCATGAAACAACGAGAGACGTGACTTCGGTCACACTCCCGCCAGTTGGCCCTGAATTCGATACCGCTAACCAGAGTCAGTCCACTGCCCCGCCGAGTCGCACAGACACTGATATTGACAATGAAGGGATTGTCTTGACATCTGAAAGTACCCACAACCATCCAGAAAGCAGTGTCACTACAGAACTAAGCACTGAAGAAGCCACTACTCATTCCCCGGAGACTTCCGCTGAGAGCAATGCAACGACATTGCCGATCGTGACCCCAGGGGAGACAACGCACACGGAGAGACACCCTGAAGAGGCACACACAACTCCCTCCAGCGCTGCGGACGAACACACGCCTGCCGCAGAACGTACGTCTCCTGAAGAGCCAAGTAATGCCCCTACTGAGGCTGAAGAACATCAAGACCACACGCTCGCTCCTTCTGAAGCCCCGAGCGAGCGTACAACGGCAGAAGAAACCACAGAGGAAGCACCAAGCGAACCTGACAGCCACCAGGATGTCTCTCCCTCCGCAGGGCCTTCGGAAGTCACCACGAGCGAAACGACTGCTCACGACGACCCAACGATAGCCACGTTACCCACGACCTCCAGTGACACTACAGACGACTCGGTGGTGCAGCCTGCGAGTACTTGTTTCGGCAGCGAGGAAGTAAGTGACTAGACTTATCGAAATTTAAAGTTTTTAAAACAAAATTTGTAAAAGATAGTTTTACTAATACTAGAATAATTATTTTTTTCCGTTTTTCCGTCTCCTAATTTAGTCAAGGAGGATCATACATATAATAAATATATTAAAGATAAGATGAAAAAATTAAAAGTGAATGATTGAGAAAAAAATAGTTATAGCAACAGATCGGAAATTTAATAGAACTATGTATCATATTTTATTGAATTTTCTTGCCATCCTCTTTGTTTTTATTCATAGTTATTATCATTTCCTTTTTTTTTCTTCATTTTCCACTCTTTAACTGCCATTAATTGAATTTCTCCGTATTTTCATGCCTTTTTGCCATTACATATCGCTAATTAACCCTTCCTTTTTCCTGTTCTTTGCATGACTCATTACTGGTGTCATTACCATCATCTCTGTCATCTCTTTTATCATGTTTCATTATCTTTCCTTATTTATTTTTGTCTTTCCTCAACCCCTTCTTGTTTATTTCTCTATCTTCCTTTCTTCCCTCTCTTCTGTTTCCTTATTCTCTTTTCCTTTGCGAGTTCATTGTAATAAAGTAGCGTGAAAAAGTGTATTGCTAAGAATGAATTAGTTTCCAGTATGTAATGGGCGTTTCTGAACCCGTTACTATGGAAACATCTCATATTTTGTGGTAGCTCATTTTCAGTCAGATTTTTTTTTCGCCGTAGTATTCCTGTCTGTCTTTCTCTCTCTCTTCCTCCTCTTTACTCCTCCAAACTCCCCCCATCTCCCCATCTCCTCGTCTCCAATGTCTACCCATCAACATCCCCACCTTATACTATCCATATACAGCATCCGGAAGCCCCTCATCTCCTGAACCATACCCTCCCTTCATCTCCCCATCAATACCCTCATCACTTCCTACCCGCCACCCTCCCCTGTCTCTCTATCCACTATCCTCCCTCGTCTCACCATCAGGAATCCTTCTCATCTCCCCGTTTGCCCCCCTCCCTCATCTCCCCATCCACCATCACCCTCATCTCCGCTTTTGTCATCCTCCCTCATCTCCCCACCCATAATCCCCTCACCTCCCCACCAATACTCCCCACATCTCCCCATGCGCCTCCCTCATCTCCCCCTCTCCCCCTAGGTGAGCA
>NC_051408.1:17677770-17678620 GCF_015228065.2 Penaeus monodon
GACGGCCCTGTGTGTGCATCGCATCGTCTCGCGGAAGCTGTCGTGGGATCCGCCGCCCATCTACTACAACCGCTCGGTGTGTTGAAGCGTGGGTATGGGAGGCTTTGTAGGTATGGGTGGGTATGGGGTATGATGGGGTGTGTGGGTATGGGGTATGATGGGGTGCGTGGGTGGGGAGGGTGTGGGGATATGGGATGTTGGAGGTTTTGTGGGTAGGTGTGGGATGAAGTATGGGGAAGGTCTGTGGGTGGGGAGGTCGTGGGGTGTGGGATGCTGTAGGGTGGGTGGGTATGGGAATGATGCGTGGGTATAGGGAAGGTATGTGGGTACGGGAAGGATGTGTTGGTGAGGGATGTTGGAGGGTGTGTGGATATTAGGAGTATATGTGGATGGAGATTGGGGCGTTGAAAAGCGTGTGGATATGCGAGCGTTGTGCGAGTCGGAATGGAGGTATTGAAAGCTATATGGGCGTGGGGTATGGGCGTAGGGAGGATATGAGATTTCGGGATCTATGGGGATGGGGGTGGGGGTGCACCAGGAGGTCATGCCCAACACATTTCAGGGGCACCACTTGCTTTTACCTTGTCCTTGGGATGTCGCAGTGCCCCTCATGTATGCTGAAGTGCCCTCCACTGAATGTATTTATTCTGTTGAGGTCTGCGATTAGTCTTAGGAGGCTACAGAACGTTGTAAGTGATTACAGGTTATGAAACAGAGGTTAAATGAAGTCAACGAAGGTTAAATGAGATTATCCTCATCCTTTATCGACAATAGCGCCAGCATTAATAAGGATAATAACAATATTTGTATTTTTGCATATCCATGGCAGTACTGCAGGTAGAAGCAAAAG
>NC_051408.1:17678843-17679221 GCF_015228065.2 Penaeus monodon
CAACAGAAAGCCACGAACCAAAGAAAAGAAAAAATCCAATTTTTTTCGGCGAGCGGAGGTACGGCTCGGGGGGGGGGGGGGGGATATTAGTAATATGTTTGTGATATTAAATAAGTTCATGATTTTCAAGTTTCATGAGAATTAAATAATTTTAGTGGAATGAATGTACTGTATAGAACAATTAAAATAAAATAATCAAAATCTTTCATTGCTAAATAGTTTGATTTCTTAAAGACCTAATAACTTGCGTCGCAAAGAAAATTATCAAATCCAATAATTACATTCACAGAAAACATCTCTATAAACATAAAAATTGTATTTTTGTATTAAGAGGAATTAGAAATAAAAGTCATTGGATAAGCAAGTAGAGAAGCAATT
>NC_051408.1:17679343-17679525 GCF_015228065.2 Penaeus monodon
CGTATACCTTTTTTTTTTTTTTTTGGTAAATAAATACGGATCCTAGCTTAAAAGCTAATGCTAAATTCGAATATGACTAATCATTCTCTTAGCTTTACAAAAATAAACGGAAAAGTAAATAAAAGAACTATGAAAAAATAAGTCCGGAGAGAAGCCTCGCTGCCATTGCTATTGCATCCCTT
>NC_051408.1:17679735-17680167 GCF_015228065.2 Penaeus monodon
AAATGAAAATCACCAACTCCACAAACGTTTTTAATCACGTGACTTCTTATCCCGACTCAGAAACGTCCGGCGCCGCGTCCGGAAGCTCGAGCGGGACTTAACCTCGCGTCCGACACCGATTGCAAAGCCGGCGAAGGAGGAAACCCGACGCATATCCCCATCCTGATTACGAACGAAGACGGCTGGTGCGTTCCTTACAGCGAGCAGGATCAGAAGAAGAAGAAGAAAGATGCCGCTGTCACCACCGAAGATACAGGAGTGTGAGGGTTGGGAGGCGGCCATGGCGTGGGGTGCATCCGACGAGAAACCGCTTTCAGGTTACAGAGCAGAAATTCGATCTCTTCGCTTTATTTCTCTTCTGCTATTTCAGCCTCCTCGTCTTCTTTCCTTCGCCCTTCTTATCGCATTTCTTGATTATTTTCCTTCTTCTGT
>NC_051408.1:17680404-17680608 GCF_015228065.2 Penaeus monodon
AATTTCTTTTCTTTTTCCTCATTATCATCGTATTCCTGTTTCTTCCTCTTCCTCAACTTCCCTTCCTTATCGTACTCTGCTCTCTTTCCTTTTCTCGCCTTTTCTTTTTCCTCCAAATTTCCTGTGTCCTCTTCCTTTTCTTCCACTATTTCACTTTTATTTTCTTCATCCTCTCACCATCTTCGTAATCTTGTCACTGAGGAA
>NC_051408.1:17681932-17682996 GCF_015228065.2 Penaeus monodon
GGCGCCTTTCGATATATTATATAAATCTATTTGCGAGTGAGATTTTTGTTTATTTATATAAGTTTGGATGTTTTCCTCATTTTTTATTTAGAACCTGTGATAAAGTCGGTGATTAGCACGAGTTTTTTTATTTTCTATTTAAGAATTTATCTTGGAAATTATATGTAAAAAAAAAAAGATATATAAACAGAGATTAAGATGAATGTTTTTGACTGGAAGTAGATTTTACACTTCAGAGTATGTGTGTTTTTTCTCGTATGGCAAAGGCTAACTTCCTTAATTCATAGATTCTTAAGAAAAAGTTTTGTTTAGCTTATCTAAACCACATATTTTAATCTTTAATGACCTCGTTTATTCTATTCCGACATTCCATAAATAGTGAACTTGCATATTTAGAGTAATTTTAAATTCATATTAAGCTGTGGATGATTTCGCATTTTGCCAAAGAACGAGTTGATATTATAGTTAATGTAAACATATCAACATATTTTCTACTGGCTTTAGATATTTCATTTACCATAGGTGGATATCTATGAAAATCATTAATAGTATATGTTAAAGAACCTTTAGTTATTTATTACTTTGGTTGATGATTGACGCCTTTGTGTTGACATGGGCAATGTAACATTTACATTGCCGTACCTTTTAACAATAGTTAGTTTAAGTGTGTTTTTTAGGCTTTAAGCACATTAATTTTTACCTCGTGATCAAAGTTGTTTGCTTTTTTTTTTCCAAGTCACAAATGGAATACAAAATATGATTATCGAAGTTTATATATTTAGAGAGAATGTGTAGCAAAGGGTTGTTCAGTGCCATGAGCATCCAACCCCGTGTATTGCGCAGATCTTCAGTGCCGTGGCCTGACTGTCTAACTTTCTTTCGCCAATACTATCGAGATGAGCACCATGGCTCCCGAGTCCCTTGGGTTCACTTGGCCAACATGCGGAATAACGGAAATTGCACTATGCCCATTGCAGGAGTATCTGCTACAGCAGGAATATATAAAGTAAGTGTAAATATTCCGAATAGATATATATGAATAATACAACTTATGTGTGTGTGTG
>NC_051408.1:17683125-17683479 GCF_015228065.2 Penaeus monodon
CATACATACACACACAACGTGTCTTGCCTTAAATAGTTTCCTTGTGATAATTCTTTAATAATATTGTTTAAGGAATAATCAATTTGTTTTCCAGTTCACCTTCAATAAGTGCCAGTCATTACCAAAAGTGCTGTATGGTTGTTATCATTTAACAGATTGTTGTATCATTATACTGCGCAGTGTTGTTTATATTTTGAATGTATTCTATCGATAATATTTGAAAGTGCATTTACATTTTAATAAATAATTTATCCATTGCCGCTTCCTGTTTAACTGTCCACGTCGTTCAAAGTTTAAAAAGTTCTCGTATATTTGGCATTCATATTCCTGGTACTTTCATCCTGCATTGTCGTT
>NC_051408.1:17685838-17686326 GCF_015228065.2 Penaeus monodon
GCAATCGCTATTGTTATTAATAAACTTGCCACAGCCTCCTCTCTTGACCGGCAGTGCCAAGACATGGGAAACCGTCTGAAGGAGAGGCTAAGCCAATGAGTGTGAAGGTCAGCTGAATATTTCGAAAACTGGTGTGGATTTAGTCTGATTTTCACAAATTTCTGTCCGTCTTTTCCTCTTTCATTCGTATCATCATTTGTGAATGGCTGGTAAATACACAGTAAAAGGGAGTAGTTATGCCGTCCCCTAATCAATGATAATATTTGACGCAATGATAGGGAAATGGTAGGGAGGTTTATCAGGCTTTTCCTCTGCCATGGCATAATTTGATTCCCTCTGCCATACAAACTAGTAACTCGGAATTATAGCCATCATCAATCATCTTGATTTTTACTGTATATTAATCCACGTCTAAGGTTTTAAAAATGTCCATCCTTCCTATTAAACATTTTACATTTATCTTTTAGTTGTAAATGTAGATTCTGTTT
>NC_051408.1:17686393-17686648 GCF_015228065.2 Penaeus monodon
CATTCCCTTTTTCTGTATTTTCTATAGTTTCAAACAATTTACTCGAAGTTTAACTCGATGGGAATTAAAAAAAGACAGCACACTGACTAACAGACTTCCATATCAAAACACCTGAGAACAATTGTGTGTAGATATCGGACAGAGATACAATACATAAACAGACACGAGAGGATTAAAGAGTGGCTAAAGGACGAAACAGGATAAAGGGTAACAAAGAGGGGAATAAGAGTGAATGAAAGTGAAATAGAAATCGGA
>NC_051408.1:17687214-17687476 GCF_015228065.2 Penaeus monodon
CTGGAGGTACAAAAATTTTAAAAAAAGATTATCAGCCGAGCACTGGGAGAGGAACGAGAAAGGAGGGAAAATGGATACAAGGAGTATTACCAATACAGACATATCTACTGTGTCAGGTTGAACGCCACAGCCTGGTTAAAGGAAGTCTAAACACTCCAACAATGAACAACAAGCACACATGCATGAGTCACAAGGGGTTGGATATGATGGTCAAAGGAATACTAAAAAAAACAAATAAAATAAACTCTTTTTTTTTTCTCTC
>NC_051408.1:17687537-17688806 GCF_015228065.2 Penaeus monodon
TCTAGAAGAATATGGCCATTTCAGAACATAAGGGAGAGTCTTCTACTGCATGATACAAAACCTCCAACATACTGAACATACATTTTCAATCATGATGTTGCAAGTCCTTACAACCATTTATGCAAATAGGAGCATTCATATGTGTACATATCTTTTAGCTATCAGAAATTGTAAGGGTCAAATGCTTGCTATATTTAACAAAAAAATATATATATAAGCTTAGCATGTAATCTACCTTTGAACACAAACATTTTCACATGCACTTTCCATCAGGATTCAAGAACGAGAGGAAAGATATCAGAACTTCAATCTCTCACTCTCCTTCTTCTCAAGAACTTCTGGAAATACATGACGAAATAACTGCTTTGTAGAGTTCAGATTTCATTGATAAAGCACCATTCTAGTACCACTTTTCAATAAGTTTGAACTCTATATTGGTTAAAAATAAATAAGAAAATAAAATAAAGTTCATCTGAATTTTGTCACTGAAAATTGTGGCTATTCATGAAGACAGAAAACAGGGGAAAATAGGCATACACAAAAGCAAACTATATGAAATTATTGGGTTAGTTTTAATACTGCATAATTATTTATTCCTTCATCAATAAACATCACATATACAAGCTCCTTCCTTTCATCTTCTGCAGCTTCACAGTTAACTTCCAACTCTCTCCTGTCCCTTTTCAACCTGAGGACAGGTGCTGAGGGGCAGATCCTGCACCAATGATTCCTTTGGCACTTTTACACAATACACAGACCTATCTAAAACACCAGCACATCTTCCTTGGCTAACATCAGCCAGGCAGAGGCTGGTAATAACAAATCAGCGATGGCTGACAATGTCAAGCAGTGGCTGACAGTGAAAGCAGTAGCTACAGTGACAAAAAGTGCCAAGCAGAGACATAGTGCAGGCTATTGCTGCTATGACAAACAATGCCAGCCAGTGATCAACAGTGTTATTTCCAAACTTTCACCAAACCATTGTAGTTAGCAATGACAAGATGAGAAAACCAAAAGTTACAAAGGTCAATATATACAGCATCTGACCATAACTGCTCTATAAATAAATAATTTTTATAATACAGTTCTGCATTATACTCTATATTATAATTTTTTCAAGCCTTTATATACTCCCATATAAATATGTTTTCTTAGACATAAGTTCACTATAAACATAATACTTTGGTTTGATTTGTATATTTACTTTGCATACAGTAAAGAAAATTGTAACAAAAAGAATATCTACTACTATGACAGTTAAATGTATGT
>NC_051408.1:17689093-17689392 GCF_015228065.2 Penaeus monodon
CAAAAACATCAAACATCTTCCATTATCAAAGCGCTACCAATAATACAGCAAATAGTTGGATCACAGATATTCATAATTTTGTCTAACTTAAAGTTTTTTTTATAAAAACTTTGCAAGGTACTAGGTAATTTCAACTTCATTTGAATTTTAAAACCAACTAATCTATGGAAGTTAAAATATCATTGTATGGGTATGACAAAATGAATGGTTATATTTAATTACTTCCATGACACATTCACAACGTTTGCAAACAGGAGGCACAGTGTGATTCATATCACTCTGTGTTCACTGATGACTCT
>NC_051408.1:17690373-17690574 GCF_015228065.2 Penaeus monodon
ATCAACGGTGTGATATAAACATGTAAGCATGAAGTATGACACCAACTCCTGTCAACCAAACATCACCATGGGATAGAAGTCCCTGAAAATTTTTGCCCCTGCGTCTGGACATGAAAAAGAGCCAATTCTCAAACGTGCATTTCCCAGCTGGATTTTTAAAAAGTCTAGGATATACACTTCTGTAAACCACCTTTTTACTCC
>NC_051408.1:17690626-17691412 GCF_015228065.2 Penaeus monodon
GGACTGCTCTGCGGCTATGAACGGGGAAGGCACAACAATTGGTTATTCTGTTCTGCAGTTCATATGAATGTATCTTATGAAACAGTGTTATTGATAAAGTACATGGCTAAGTGTAGATGCAGTCCACAAGAGACATAACAATGCTTTAAGATAATTCGGAATAGTACCTGATATGTGGGAAGCAAACAAACATATCTACACACACAAAATAGTCCACCACAATAAATATAATAGCAATAAATCAAGTACATTAATTAAGAGAAGTGTATATGGACATGAACACAAGGGGTACAACTGACCAAGTTTTACTGATATCATTAAGTAACATACTATTAATTATTATTCTGAATTGCAAACTGAGAAATCTATAAAGCACCATTCCTAAAGAAAACCCTGGGAAGTTTATAAAATAGCGCCAGTATAAAATAATATTCAGATCCAATGCTAGTTTGGTTGTTCTGTTTTCATTAGAGGACACTTGCACATGTGTAAAGGGTGCATGTCTACTGCAGTACATGATTGAAAGTTATGTGGCTTATATGATCAAAAAAGAGTAGCAGAGGGAAATATACATATCACTGAGAATTGGGTCAAACAACATGAGCACAACTGCTGCATGGGCTATGTGGAGTGGCTGGCAAGTTTTATCCTTTTAATCTTATAAAAAATATACATCAAATAAATAGATAATGAAAATGGCACCCTCCAACTCTAACAAAAATAAAATCTATACTGTGAACATTTTGTTCACTCTCTTTGTCTGCAGGTTAAAGGAAATCAATGTTT
>NC_051408.1:17691549-17692080 GCF_015228065.2 Penaeus monodon
TCCAAATGCCCTATAAAAACTGCCTAGGTTATTATGGCACCTATATGATGCAACAAACATTCTCTTTAAGTGCCACAAAAAGAATACTGAATGGTTTTGGAGTCGAGAGTGCAGTATGCAATCTTCAACGGACGGACAGATGGACTACGCTATGACATGCGCAACGCAAAGTCTAGGTTTTATGGACAGAAGACAACCCTCAGAAACTGGCTGTTGTAAATGCACAAATTTAGCTTCCCACTTCAAGACTGATGCAAAAAGCAAAAAAGACTGAAAAAAAATTTAAAATAAAAAATGTACATAGGATCACAGATACTCTAATATTCCTTCTGTGTGTGTGAAAAGAGGGAGGGGATGATAGGAGGACTAGGGATAGGAGCATCTATTACATACCACTTTGTTCAACTTTGTTAATGCAAGTCAAATGTACCTCAGGTTTCTTATTAACCCTGCTGGACACACCCTAAACACTCCTACTCCTCAATCTGGAGGTCAGCACCTTATGTTACAAAGAGAAAGACAAAGAGAAAA
>NC_051408.1:17692199-17692434 GCF_015228065.2 Penaeus monodon
TACAAAGGAGAGAAAGGAGAGGAAAGTGTTAGTGAAATATACCATCAAACACAATCATACCCTTACCAAAGAGTTCCATAATGCTGTCCAAAAGTCATAGTAGCTATAAATCATTTGGCTTCATTTGCTGTAGCAACCATCAATCTCCTCACATCGAGTTTTGCATTAAGTAACACTCATGAACTATAGGCTGTATCTGCTGAGGACACTTACAATCTACAAACTATGAACACTG
>NC_051408.1:17692605-17694814 GCF_015228065.2 Penaeus monodon
CTTAAATGAGTGGATCGACCATCCGTACACAACACGGTCAAACCCAGCTGTAAAGAGGTTACATCTTGCTCCGACATTGTCATCCGCCCAAGCCACACTGCACACCATTCGCCGGTGACACTGTAAAGAATTTGAGTCGATGACGTTGAATATCAAGCAGGGATAAAAATCAACAATAATTAGATAGAATTCACATAAGGCAACATGCTTCCACTAATTCTTTCTAATCTTCAGAATGATTCCAAATCATGTCAACTGTATCCCCTAAAAATTGAAGAAAGAATGGAAGACCTTTACCTGTCTGTTGCTCCTCGGCAACCGGGCAAGGCGGTTCCCTGATAAGTCATAGAGTCGCACATGACGGTTATCATGGGGAATGGCAATGACATTGGAGGAAGATACTGCCAATCTATTTACGGGGGAGTCTAGCCTGATTGTGGCCAGGGGAGATCGCATGTTCTTCACATCCCAAACCTGAGGAAACAGATATAGACTGCATTAGGGGGGAAAAAGTCTTGTAGCTCCTCCATTATTTGACTTTCAATTAAGTGTAAATAAAAATGCAAATGCAATAAAACAAACAACTTATTGATAATTAATGAAAAACACAATTCCAAAGATTAACAAGAAAATAAACAAGAATAAAGACTGAAAAGAAAATGTGAGACCACACTCACCTTTACACTGCGATCATCTGAACCTGATACAACTTTATCTTCTCGTGTGAAGCAAACCGAAGTAACACTCCTGTGGCAAAAAGAACTTAGTTAACAATATGAAATCAATATTACAGTGATATTGGCACACATTTACAAAATCACTTACAGTGAAGTACAGCCAATTCAATTTAGTAATTACTGAAAATATAACTTACATTGTAAAATAAAAAACATATCCCTATACTAGTTTCACCTTTGTGCCAAAATATACCAACAAAAAAATAGCTAACAAAAATTAGCACTTACTCAGTATGGCCTTGAAAGACAGAAACAGAGTGTATTGGGTCACGGAAATCCCACAGTCGAAAAGTTGTGTCTTTGCTGGCCGTGACAACCAGCCGCTGCGTAGGATGAGAACAGCAATGTGTCAGCTCCTGGTCATGACCTGGAAGACCACAGAGATATAAAATTAATGCTCAAGAATTATACACCAAGTTATGTATTTGATTCACATTATTTTATTACTTTTGTTAAAAGTACTAATCAAATATATGCTAAGAGATTAAGTGGAGTGAAGATAATAGTACCAATCAGATTAAGAACTAACTAAAATAGCATTTCTGAACCTTCTCCACCTCTAGCACCCCTATAGTTAGGCCTAGGCAATCTCGCACCCCTTAACTCTGGTTAACATCTGATTACTAGAAGGATAGAGGAAAGTGAAGTGAAGAACTGCTTGATCATTTATTTTGTTGATTCCTCAAAATTAAGACAAGCTGCCATCATAGCTGTTAAAAGAAATAAGAAATCTCACGAAAAACAAGAGCATGGACAAACCCAAACATACACAGCTGGTGATGAGCTGGATATTTTACCACCAAGTATTCCGCACTTCCCAGCACCCAAGGTTAAGAAACAATTAACTAAAATCAATTATTTAAATTTACTATCATTACCCTAAAATGCACAATTCTTCTCTTCAGACAACATCTTAATTCTTAAATGTTACCCAACTACTGATGCAGTGAATGGTGCATTCTCTTGTGAAATGTTGAATCTGAAAATGGCCTACAAGTTGAATCATAACAATGTTTTTCTTTCTTTTTCCCATCTCTTCACCTTGTCTTTGTTTCTAAGAAGATATCACAAAGACAAACAACTGAGAGAAAATGTCTTTCAAAAATAAATAACAAATTAAAGCAATGCAAATGAAAGAAAATGAATTTTAAAAAAATAGAGAAAGAAATATTACCTCAAACATTTATTGTATACAACAAAATTATGGATGCGCTCATTGAATCAACACTATTTTCAGGCACTCTCATGTATCCAACTGTAAAAATCACACTCAGATTCATAGTACTGATGAATTTTCATCAATATCAGAGTCACTGCTCTTATGAACCCCATTCTAGCCAGGGATCCACAGAGTACTATACCTCTTATTTAACTCACTGGTGCAGGAGACATGTACTGTCCACATTTTCACAAATCTTGTTTTCATGAAACACGAGATTGTTGCAGTGGTATACAATGCAACTGTGACTGTG
>NC_051408.1:17694908-17695245 GCF_015228065.2 Penaeus monodon
TCATAAAGAAGAGTGAAGGTTACTTAGAGGTTCACATCATCAGCAAGAAAGCACTATTTCAGTGCTTGACATCTTCCACATATGGAAGAGAGAATGATTTAAAAATTTTTATACAAAACAATAGCCAATCATAGCATTACACAAACCATTTTCCCTCAGGCTTTCCCCCAGGGTATGCAGTGTGGGCATGAGGGCTCCTTATAAAGAACAGCATAAAGTGTAATGCACAATTCATTATTACATGCCACAAATAACAGGATCCTCGACCAATTCAGCCATTACATGAACCCAATGTCATCCCTGGAGGCTATGAGTTAATATTTCTCATTATTATTAT
>NC_051408.1:17695283-17695795 GCF_015228065.2 Penaeus monodon
AATTAAAATCACAGTACACAGGGCATGTATATATACAAGCTCTATGATCTTTGACCTCCTTACACTGAATACAGGAACTTCCAAATCCATCTAGAAGGTAATGGTTGCCCACATTAACTAGAAATATCTCCTATCTCACAGGAACCCTCTTTATTTACTATACAAGCTTTTGCTTTTGCAAATCATAATGCATATAAGTTAATAAAGTAAAAGTAAAATTCCGCAGGTGACAGTGCAGTATATCTTATACACTCAAAATATACTTTTCAATGAAAACTTGTCTCATTGATAGCACGTAATGAGGGAATCGGGAAGAATGAAGAGTGCTGGCTCATTATGTGCAGGTGTAGAATGTATATATATTGTGTTTCTATATCTTTTTGCATAAATATGTTTGTGTGAGCTCTCCCAGTGTTTGTGAATGTGCATGTATTTGCTTGTGCACCAGTTGCAGCTTAACCCCTTAGATCCAGCTGCTTCACAGCAATCACATGTCCAAAACTATGTTCTGC
>NC_051408.1:17696532-17696684 GCF_015228065.2 Penaeus monodon
TTTGCAAGATGTAAGCAAAATTGGTGTTCTTGTTCATTCAAACACTGGGGTCTCAAAAGAAACCTTACACACTGTCTATATACAGGAGCATAAATGCTTATTGGGTAAATTTTGTGAACCTGTAGTCCCTATTCAATAACAATTATTATAAC
>NC_051408.1:17696957-17699419 GCF_015228065.2 Penaeus monodon
TATCCTTTCCCTAAACCACTGCAAGGTCAGTCACTACTCTTCACTCTTCCATCAACCCCTTTCTCCATTACAAGCCAACTATTAGACAATTGTGCAGTGTTTAGAATATATTGCAGTGCCGTGTAATCTCATTTTGACTTGGCTGAATAGTTTGTATACTCACAGCTATCATGGGCAACCATTCCCATCTAGAAGGACATGAAAATTTCTATATTCAGTCTAAACCAGTCCCAAATTCCTGAAATCAGTTACTAAATATATTTTACATAAAACTTAAACAATTCCTTTTGGCTTTTGTTTCAGTGCTTTCAAACAGATACCTGGAGCAGTCGGGACAAAGATAATCAACAGTACCTGTCAGAAGCTCTAGTAAATATAGTCTGCCTTCCATCTATACTGGCTATTCATTATATATATTTGACACTGTGATATCGGCAAGAATAACAGTACTGTGAAGCTCTAGTAAAAGTTGTCACTATTGCTACATATATTGCACGTGTATGAGTAACTACATGGGTGAGAATATGCTGTTGGATGTTTGCTTTTCTTTGATTAAAAACAAAGCAATTGTACACTTTTGCACAGGCATTTAATGTTGACAACTCCACTATGCTGAGAATTGCTGACTGCATGGAAGGCAATGCCTGTAACTATGTAGCCCTTAATAAGGGATTTATTTACCTTCCCTGAGAGCATCAGTGTCCAGTGTTGTTGTGTTGGCAGCCATAGTGAAACTGTGTTGTTGTTGTGCATCATTGAGGTATCAGAACTGAAGCTGATTTCAAACAGGATCAGATTAAAAACAGTAAAATAAATACCCTAGCAGAAAAACTATGATGACCCAAAGAGGATCTGGTTAAAAGCAGCAAAATCAATAACAAAATTATTAGGTGTACTGAAAAAAAAATGGTAAAATAAATTCTTTGTTACCAAAGATGCAATGATCTATTTAGGTTAAAGTATCACAGAAAGAAGGGTAAGCTCATTGTGCTCAGTGTTTTTACTCTGCAGAAAATAATTAAAATTCATAAGCTATTAGGGCAATTCTTAGATACTTGGAATGACTGATATACTGTTATTCATCATTTATAACGGCAAAAAAAATATGACATATAGCAAGACGAACATCCCATAGGAATGCAATATAAAAGGGTGTAATGTGGATTGGCAACATAATATCCAGTGGTTTTCTCAATCATAAAGTATATATGGATATTCTTCAAATAATATTAAAAAGAATAATACCTGCATATTTATCTAAGAAATTTTCAAACAAAAAAGAATTGCAAATCTTGGACATTGTGAAAATGGTGTAATTATTGCTCACACCACACACATTCTAAGTGGCAGCCAGTGGCATGTGGCAGAGGAATAAGGCTATAACAGGTAGAAGAGAAAGGATCATCCTCTTTTTTATCAGCTATCTCATCATCATTTTCAACCATGTTTCCTGTGAAGGAATCAGGGAACAGTTGAGAGGGATGGGTGAGGATTGTCATGCATTCCATGTTCAATGACACCATTTAATTGCTGATATTAGCTTCGCTTTAACCTTTTTCATGGTATCAGTACACTGGGTTAACACTTACCTTTTGGTAATTCTGCATCGACATAAACACTGAAAGGCATATAAGAGTGCACTGATGCAGCAGCATCAGCCTACTTTGGTAGATGGAAAGTGGACATTAATTGTTTACATATAGCAGGCTTCCCACTAGAAGTGTACACAAACTTTCTGTTTTCAGGAGTTCATGCTTTATTTAATTTTTATCTAATTTCACAGGTGCTTCTTTTATTCTTTGTCTTTTATCAGTCTCTTTTGTGATTACTGACATGTGTATAAAATTTCACACCCCTTATGGAGAAAGAGTGAAATGTGATTATCAATGCATCCACAAAACATCAATGAAAGAGTGAAATGATGAATAACGTGGACCCTATGTGTTAAAAAAATTGAGTATATTTTCATCAGATGTCTAAAAGCTCAGATTCCCATTATGATATCAAAGCCTCATTTCATCAGAGCCTAAGTTGACAAAACATTCTCTATTATCTATTATCATAAACTCTATAAATCAATCTCCATGCAGTCTCATCACAGTCTATTTGTTTAGTGAGCAAAACTACAAAAAAAAGTGAATTGCAGTACACACTTCACATTTTTTATTCTGCATCTCTAACTGCACTACACATCAAACTGAGGTGATAGAGTGGTGCTTACTTTCTTAATCAGGAAAGAATATTCAAGAAATCAAGTTTTAGCAACTGTCATTTACAAAAGGAATATGCTTATCCTAATTCTATACTCTCTGAATCTATTATAGAATCTATTTCAAACAATCATCATAATATTCCCATTACTGCTTTCTTTAAACCTGTAAATACTTTGAATGATTCTTTAATTTCTACCATGCACTGATGACTTCTTTGATGTATGCAGGAGCTATACCCATGTAACTGGC
>NC_051408.1:17700357-17700469 GCF_015228065.2 Penaeus monodon
TATTTCATAGATTTCTGTACAGATAAGTGTGCTCCTAACAAAAACTGTGGAGGCCCTTATTAAAATATTGTAAATTATATACACACAAAATCAAGGATAGAAATTTGCATGG
>NC_051408.1:17700661-17701236 GCF_015228065.2 Penaeus monodon
TACATGTAGATGAACCATAAACAAGAGAGAAGGAAGAGGCTATGTAGCTGGGAGAGTCATTTAACCACAGTTTGATTGTTTTTTTTTTTATGCATTAATTAAACACAGGAATTTTTCTCTCCAAATTTAGACTGAAAGCTTGCATCAGCCATCTTCAATACTTAGAAGGCAAGAAATACCCAAAAACAGAGACCCATGTTGCTTACCACATTTCAACAGTGAACTTCACATTTAAGAATACAGACATTCAGAGTCTGCCATTAAAAAGTCATTATTTTAATTAAAGTCTAAACAGGTATCCATAACAAAAGAGAGGTACTCATTCCCTATACCACCAAGGAAAAGACAAAGCTACTGAAAAAATTTCCATCCTACCTATCAACTGTGAAAGCAGCTCTCCAGTGTGGGCATCATAAAGATTAGACGTTCTGTCCCACGCAGCAGTAATAGCCTGGTCTCCTCCTGGCAGCCAGTCAGCAGCAATAACAACACTGGTGTGTCCTGTCAGCTCTCTCAAGGGAGTGCGGAGTGTTGCAGCTCCACCACCATCACCACGTACTCCCATCATGCCTCCA
>NC_051408.1:17701277-17701481 GCF_015228065.2 Penaeus monodon
TGAGGAATGCACACGCTGGACGGAAGACAACATTATACAGTTAACATTCTATAAGCACAGGTCAAACAAAATCAAATGCAAGCAAAGACTTGCTTCAAGGCCAAGAGCTTACAAAATATGAAATAAACAGTGATTAAGCAAGTCATTTGTTTCAGTTCTTTTAACAACAATTTCTTAAAACAACACAGACACCTTTTTCACATC
>NC_051408.1:17702011-17703273 GCF_015228065.2 Penaeus monodon
GGGAATTTTTGAATTTGAATTTGTGATCTTTGACCTCCAAGTGTAATACTGCTCAAAATTTCAAATGTAAATTAATTTGGTTCGCAATTACTATAAACTTTGGGGGTGGAGGTGGGATGTGTCTAGCTGAAGCAATCATTCTGAACACCAAGAGATCCAAAAACTGGGTCAAGGCAACCCAATAGGACCACTAGCAAATCTCTCTGATATGCTGTTAGTCCTAGACTAGCCTCTATGTACTTAATAGTACATACTACAGCAAGTTAGAACTAGCTCCCATACTCATTAGGGGTCAATAATATGAAGGGTAATGTGCAGAATTTTCTACTGGATTCACAATTTTTCCTTTCAGTTGTAGTTAGCTTTTGTTTAATCATTTTGGCAATCCCACCACTTGATCACAGCATCCATGCTAAGGAAAGGGGGATCTACAAACCAGTTGGTCAGGAGTGATGGCAGCCTGGAAAACATGGGCTGTGTTGTCTCCACTTGCTGTCAGGATCAGGTCTTTTGTGGGGTGAAATTTGACTGAATTGACTGATCCACTGTGACCTGTGTACTGCAGCAGATTTCTCCCTCCATCAATGCCCCACACACAGGCTGTCTGGTCTGTGAAATGCAGGATACACATGATACAAAAGTTACTGTGAAAATAAGTAAATGCAGAAGTGAAGAAAATGTGACAAAAAATGTAAGTTAAATGGATATTACTGCCATTTACATTGTAGGTACAGCTAATGAGAAACAGAAAGAAATGCTTTTCTGACCTTTTGTCAAACTGCTATAAAAGTTTACTTTATTGCAAAACCTAGTTGGTATACATATCATGCTTTCTTATATAATTAACCCACTGACTACAATGTAATATTTGGCACATAGTTAAAGTTCTTAAACCCCTCTCGATGGGTTATGTGGCGACGCACCAGAGTGCATGGAGCGGTCAGTTCCACTACATGTAGCAGACTTCCACTCATAGATTTCTGATACCCGCTGGTGTTGGGTTAATCTCATGCACTCACATTCATATATATATAAACACATTGTATGGCATATTGTTTTTGCCTAGAATTATAAAATCTTGCTCTATTTAACTGATAGAACAGTAGTATGACAGCATCACACTAGTGTTTATATAAACAATGTGAATGTAGAAGTAAAAAGAAGAAGAAAAAAATTACACTGTATAGCACCAGCTACACAAGTTTTTTTATGATAGGCCTCATCCTTTACCTTCAGAAAAAAATAATATAAGCAAAACTGTG
>NC_051408.1:17703426-17703552 GCF_015228065.2 Penaeus monodon
TTAATTTGTCTGAAGCAGCTGTCTCCCACATGTTAACCCACTAATGACAGGCGTCCCACTGGTGAGAAGCCCAGAAAAAGGACCATTTCTGGGTGTCTCATTTGTCGGACATTGTTGTTCCCAGCC
>NC_051408.1:17704615-17704970 GCF_015228065.2 Penaeus monodon
GAGGAAGTGATGTCACTTTACAGCCACCATCTTACTTCCACACAGTAGTACATGACTTCACATATGGGAGTGATGTCAGTACACAGGCAATGATGTGATTGGTCACATTATGTGACATGTGACCAAGGCTGCTTTGACCTCATTGGCTACTGCTGCTTCCTGTACTTCCAAGTCGAAGTACAGGAATTTTCCGTAAATATAGAGGTGCTTGCACTTTGTTCATTACTCGCTCTCACAATGCCATGTTTCTCGAGCCTTCGAAGATGCTCCTCCTCCTCCTCTGAGGTCGATGACCCCAACCATCGACCTCATCAGCGACTCCTGCAAAGGTGCTTCTGAGACTTTTTTGCGCCGA
>NC_051408.1:17705001-17705967 GCF_015228065.2 Penaeus monodon
TTGACCTCTCTTCCAAGGAGAGTTGGGATGAGTGGCTGCCCAGTAGGGCGGAGGACACTATAGACCCTGCTTCAACGTCTCCAATTCGGATGAGGAACTGGACTCAGGTCAACACTACTCTCAATAGCGATGAACATCTTTCCCCAAAGGAATGTTCCAGGGAGCAAGAAGTCTTTTGTCAATGCAGAGATGTCACCCACTATCATGGATTTGAAGGCAATCCTGGCATCAAGGTGATGCTGGACATGTCAAACTTTGGAGATCCTTGGCTGTTTTTCACTGAAGATCTCCTTGATCTCATTGTCCAGGAGACCAATTGGTAAGTTTCATTATTGCTTTTATGTTCTTTCCATTTCTTTCCATGTTCAATAAGTATCACTTACAGTCAGAAAGTATTACATACTTGTTTATTTTTTCCACTCCCACAGGTATGTGCTTGCCCACCTTTCTGCCATCTCCCCTCACATGAGGAAGTGGATGACTTTGTCCAGGCAGGAGGTCATGGCATACCTTGGTATCCCCGTCGTAATGGGGATGGTGAAACTCCCCAATTACCGTGACTACTGGTCGACTAACTGCATCCTGCATCACAAACTCATTGCTGAGGTCATGACAAGGGATCAGTTCAACCAGTTGACAATTCACCTCCAATTCGCCCACTTACAGGAAGGAGCTCCACTCCTGGAGGTCAGGATGTGGAAGCTCCAACTCATTTCGGTCAATATTTGTACCAGGGCAGGATATTACCAAATAGGAGTCATTGTGGAAGTTCCGTGGGTGGCTATGCTTCAAGACCTACAACCCAACCAAGAGGGCAAGGTTTGGGTTGAAGGCCTACAAGCTTTGTGCCAGTACCATACTGGTTGCAGGGTACACCTCTTGCTTCAAGGTGTATACTGGGCAGGACTGTGGTGACATGCCTTTATCCACAAAGGCACAGTGCTGCACTTGATCAAGCTTGGTGGC
>NC_051408.1:17706064-17706686 GCF_015228065.2 Penaeus monodon
TAGGTGGGCTGAATGGGAAGTTCACGTCCAAGGGCCTCAGTGTGAGGAGGAAGGGTGATATTGATTACCACAGCATAAAGATAGGAATGCTGTATTTGATGTGGAAGGACCATAGCACTGTCACCATGCTGTCAACAGTCAACCGCTGCAATGGATGGGGATACGCCGTTGACAGTAAAAGATTACAACATCGGCATGAAGGGTGTTGACTCGCCTGGTACGGAAGGTCTTCTTTTTCCTTTATGACATGGCCATTGTTAATGCATGGGCCATCCATTGTGCCCTGAGATCTGAGGAATCTCAGAAGGCCTTCCGAGTTGGCCTCGCCTCTGGGCTCTTGGGGCAGTTTAGAGAAGGGGCCGACTCAACAAGGAGCAGAGATGCAGTGAGACCACCCACTGCAGTGAGGCATGCTCTTCAAAACAGACAACACACCATTGCAGAGATCCCTGGAGGCAGGAGGAGGCAATGTCAGGTTTGCTCCAGACAGGGTCATCACCGCAGCAGCAAGAGTTATGGTGCTGACTGTGAAGTCAGACTATACACCTATGGGTGCTTTCTGGCGTGGCATGCCGTCTTGTAATGCAGTGCAAGTGAAAAAAATAAATCTGCCTTTCTTTAT
>NC_051408.1:17706769-17708475 GCF_015228065.2 Penaeus monodon
CTATACTAAAACTTCCAACCAATTCAAGAAGTGTCGAGATTGCATTTTAGCTTTATGAGCAAGCAAAACATCATGTTCGGTTCTAAAAAGGATAAACTTCAATATAATCCCAAGGCAATAAAACCAGCGTTTATGCTCTGATTTGGTCGTCCACAGTGGGTGGCACACGCGGAGGTTCCCAGCAGGAGCCACTCACCACTATATTTGCCACCCAGAAAGTAGGGTGTACAGCACTCCGAAGGACCTGTCACTAGAGGGTTAAGTAACATGTGGGTTACAGCTGTGGTAGACAAACATTTAGTAATTCACACAAGTATAGCCTGCCAAACATACCTACTACAGCAAGACAGCTCTACTTCACACATACAATAATATGACAGAACCATTGTAGCTTGTAAAAATATTAACACTAGCTTTTCTTGTTCATCAAAAACTTTTTTTTCATTCTGCATACCATAACAACACACTGACAGCTATATAGATACTTTTCTAATGACTATCAAGTAATTGGAATAACTCAAAAACTCAAACCAAATATTTTTTTTTTTCTTCTTCTTCTTTCAAACAAGTACCTCACAAACTAATATAATATGTGAGAAGCAGCAGCAGTGACTAGAATCACTTGAAATGCACTTAGTAATTAACAAAAATGATCACTACATCAAGTGTAATTGATGGTTCCCATTGTATTTTGCCTATATGATTTTTATCATTATCAAATGACACATTCTTTTTGTCAGGAAAAAGACCTTACTAACACCACTGCAAAATCAGTGTACTAAACAATAGCCATCATTATCTAATAATATCTATTTAAGCAATATACTACAGTAAACATGAGCTACTTCCAATATAAGTAAACAGATGAGATACAGAATAATTAGCTTATCACACTAATCAATATTAACAAAAATTATGCAAAATAGACTCTGAATTTAGCATTCCTGAAGAGCCTGTTTTCATAAATTTGCTAAAGACAGAAAAAAAAGAAAAACAGAAGGAATGATTAAAAAATATAGGTTTGTCTCACCTGCAGATGCTGTGGCTATGACAGGTGTTCCTCCCCTGGACACTGCAACATCCCACACCCCGTCCCGGTGACCAACATACTCACGCACCATTCGGCAAGATACAGAGTCGTTCTTGAAGCTCGACACTATCTTTGACGTCTGAACACGAAGCTTATTTGCTGCTTTCACTTTCTGTGAACTTTGACCTCCAGCTAGAAACATGATTTTTCATTTAGTAGTTTCCAAAAATATAATTCACTGAACAAAAAATTGTAAAAGTAAAAACATCTGAAACACTCTAGAAATCTCTTAAATATCTATGTATGTAATAACAACATTTCCAAAATAAGAGAAAAAAGCAATTATAATGCAATATGCTGCAGTGACTGGTTAGCAATGGATATCCATCTCAAAGCTGAGTACCAGTCTATTCTAATCTTTCTAAACATTTTCTTCCCACCATAAACAATACAAAAATGGAAATTAATTCAAGATCAAAGGTAGTTCTTTATCCGAAGCATAAAATTTTACTCAGACCAGATCATACATGCCAGAATAAAAAAGATTGTGTAAAAGATCCTCATTACCTGAACATCATATACAATAACTTACAAAGTAATAAATACAAAGTGAAGGCATATACAATACCATAATTAAACAATTGAAATGTAAAATCATAAATCTCTCTCCATCTAC
>NC_051408.1:17708895-17708966 GCF_015228065.2 Penaeus monodon
CAAGTATGGACTTGTTGCAATCTTGCATACTGCATTTGATAATGACATTGCATTAGAGTAGTTGAATGAAT
>NC_051408.1:17709037-17710148 GCF_015228065.2 Penaeus monodon
GATTTTGTCTCTCAAGATGGACTTCACTTAAGAGTAAATCTAACTAAAAAATATTTTTTAAGAAATTCAGCTTAAAAATCTGACTTGGCAATTGTACCACGGGCCATTAAAAAACATTTTTTCCAACTTTGGAGGCTCATAATCCCTTACCAAAGGGTAAGGTTAAAATGAGATACTAGATGAAGTACAATTTTATACTCTATAACATGAAAAAAATATACTTCACTAAAACCATTATCTTTGTTATGAACAAATGGAGCAAGGTAAGCCTTGGCTGGGGCAGTCCCTGTAAGATGTTCAAGATCCTTGCATCTCTTTTCAGGAAAAGACACCTAGACTTGCTGGCAAAATGTCACAACAGACCATACAGGAGTGGCTGCAAAAAGACCTGAAGTTGCCTTCTCATCATCAATGAAAAAGAAGCAACTTGATTCTGCCAAAATATATAAAAACTGGACCCCCTAAGCAGTGGTGTAGGTCAAGTTTAGAGACAAATCAACCTTTTGTGTAATCAAAAACAGGCATGGGACTGTGCAAAGCTCCCATACCCCTGACCACTATGATGAAAAGTTCACCTGCAAAACAGATTTTGTGATGGTTTGGGGGAGTTTTAGTAATACCGTGGGAAGGGAAAGATTGTTTTTCCTTCCCAATAAGTGCACCCCCAACTACAAAACTATGCTGAAGGAGCTTCTTGTTTAATTTTTTGAATTCTATGAATTTGAAATGTTAGAGCATGACTGCCCACACAACTCTTACCATCAAGTCTTTTATACAGATAAGGAGATTCAGGTCTTGAACTGGTCTGGAAACAACCCACAACTGAATCCTATTGAAAATTGCAGGTTATTCATGAAATGAAAGTTAATCAAAACCCCATCCTATTCCCTATCCAAGCTTAAGGAAGTAATCAAAAAGATGTGGGTCCAGGATCTGAAGCCAAGCTCCTTCCAGAAATTGACCAAAAGCATGCCAAAACATCTGCAGAAGACGATTCAGAAGAAGAGAGAGATGACTCATTACTGTGATGTATGTAAAATGACTTTTCATAATAAAATGTTGGTTGCATGTAACATTTTCTGTGGTAGGTCAAGCCATTCTGGGTAGAATG
>NC_051408.1:17710461-17710825 GCF_015228065.2 Penaeus monodon
AGCTCCAAAGTCCCCCCTCTAAGACAATTAAAGGCATGGAATTCAGGGGGGAGTACCAGATAAATATGGGCATATAATTTACAAATGTAATGTGCCACTACTGACAGAGTTTGAAGTATCATCTGTGCTTCCACTGTGTGGGAATGGTACAAAATATCTAAGTGGGCACATTTCTTATTTTGTATATTTTGATGGTCAAAAGTGTATACTATCCCAGTCTTCAGATCTTTTTCCAAATCCAAAATATGTACTTTTGTAATTTTGTTAATCAGTTGGAAAAGGACCAACTATTTACTCTTAACTTGGAAAGAATTATTTACTGGTAACTTTGAAAATTTCAGATAAAAGCAATTTCAATTGTACA
>NC_051408.1:17711109-17711294 GCF_015228065.2 Penaeus monodon
TTTTAAACACAGCATATCTATCTGAAAGTGTTCTAACTGTTCAATAGCTTGAATATATCTTGAGACAAAGTCAGAAAATTAGAAAGTAAGAGAAAGGAAAAGACAAGTGATAAACACAGTAATAATAAGATTACCATAAACTTCCGAAGCTAATGAATCAGTAAGCTTGCCTATGTACTTTATGT
>NC_051408.1:17711351-17711454 GCF_015228065.2 Penaeus monodon
CAGTATTGGCTAATATGAATTCTTACTATATTATAATATTATAATTAAAGAGAATCACCTTCCTTAAAAATTATGTCTGCCAATAATACAAAATAATAATTCA
>NC_051408.1:17711677-17714816 GCF_015228065.2 Penaeus monodon
ATCAGTAATCAAAATAGTTTTCAACTGCTCATCTTCCCATTCTACCATGGCTTTCCATTTCAGCTATGTTATAATATTCCAAAGTACAAGACAGATACACTCCCAGTAGACTTACACAGTAGACAGAATAGTAATATACTGTTCCTATATGGTACAGTGATTCCCTGTTGCTAGCTAGAAAATTATTCTTGAGAAAAATCTGTACTCTTGAAGTATTGCATGTAAAATAATATTAATAAACTGTCAGTAAGAAGTTGATGATCCCGAAAAATATGTGCCCTAAAAGCTTTTACATTTTTACATGTGGCTCTAAATTTATCTTTCAATCATTCTCTATAACCTTACTTAATCCCTCAAGTACACAATGTACTTAAGGGGTTACATAATCCCAGCAATTAGGAAAACAAACAATGATGCAAAACAATATAATAAACAAAGACTTCCCTTGATTTTCTTTCTAGATATCTTTAATATATATCATACTGTACCTACTCATTTATCAGCACAGTGAAGGAGCACGAGGCCACAAAATATCATGTCATAAGCCAGCAGAGTATTTGCACAGTAATTTGTTGCCATCTGAACTGTTTTATTCTTTCATTTTAAAATCAGGAAGAAAAAAAATGGCATTTTACAAAGGAGAGGGACTGAGATGGCAGCACTTCCTAGCAGAACAGACTGGCAGGCATATATGCCAGTGTTCCTGGGCAATGGGTTTATATGTGCTCTTCTACAACCATGGACTATAACCACCTAACAGGTCATGGATAATAATTTTGAATTGTGAATATGGCTGGCTAACATGGTCAAAGAGTTAAAACCTATCCACCACCAGAGCTCTCTAATTCTCTTTCAGGGTCTTGAAACTGAATTGGAAGAAGTGAATGAGAATGAAGTTGATCATTCCCTCCCATTCACTTTAGCAATGGCTTCATCATATGCACTCTACAGCTTTGCCGTCAGTGGGTACACATGCAAATGTGTTTACTTTTTTGGAGATTTCTTATGCATGGTTAAATAAGTTACAAATATAACTATTCTCTTTATGTAACTCTAACAAGTGTATAGAGGATATCTGCATACATATCTTTAGTTAACTATATTACTGGTACCACTTAAACCCTGTCATAATATATTCTCATGAGATATTGTAAAATTTGCCAATTTGTTTTTCATCATATTTTTGTAACCTACGCATGATAAGGTTTCCCTATATGAAAAATTGTTCCTCAATGTCTAGCAGCCCAAAAATCAAGAAAAAAAGGAAAACTATTTAAAAATTATTCAACAAATGCTTCAACAAACACTTTTCATGTTTCTCAAAATCTCCCATTTATTAGTTTTTACAATAAATCATGATCAGCCTCAAACAGCATCCTCCTTTTTTAGAAGTCCAGATATCCAAAGTAGGACAACAAGTCGGCAAGCGTAAAATGTTCAGAGCAGAAGAAATACACCAGACAAAGCTACTACTGGTGTACAGCCTGAGACAAAACAGCCCAACTTTAAGCAAGACAAAGGACATCCCCCATTCTCTCTATATTTAATTCATTTCATGCAAATTAAGCTGTAAATTGAATACATGACAAACATTCTAAGCGAAAAATATCCTGCCTACTTTTAAGAAATTACAGAATTTATTCTTAAAAATACAAAAAAAAATTAAAACAATTGCTGCAGGAGTCCTAATACTTTGTATAAATGTAAAAAGCTTATGGATACCCTTAGCTTCACTTATAACTGTTGTTTAAATTTTTTTCCCAATGCTTCATTTATTTCATGCAGGATAAGCTGCATATGTTTTTTTTCCTGGTCCTACATCTTCCATCAGCATGCATAAAAAGCTACCAGTAACTTATCAAAAGCAATTAATTGTCTGGCATGAGATCCATCATAATACTTATCAATTGTTAAACTTTGTGTTTCAAAAAATAATAATAATCTCAATAATAACTTCATTATCAAAGTAGCCTGTGACAAACATTAAAAGCTACTTGCTTTTTAGCAATTATATAGATCCTTGAAACTCATTTGAACCGTAACAATTACTTTAAAGCAACTGCTCTAAGTGTACAATGCCCAGAGTAAATACAAGTGAATCCAATTAAATGTACAAACTCTTCATAATGTTAGATCTACCCATGGGTTGGGAAACATTATCTACTTCCTCTACTATGAACTTTACTCGTCACTTAGGAAAGGGTTTTCTACAAACCAATTACCGACCTCAAAAGATTCTGTTAACGCTGTGATCACACTCTACTGGCAACAATTATAAAGGGATTCTTAGATATCACCTACTTTAGTACAACACAGAAATTAGCAACAGACTGCATCCCAAAGAAATAACAAAGATAACATCAGCTCCTAGCATTCCTCATGACCAGTACCTGGCCAAAAATGATTATCCCAGCACACCTATACTCTAGGATACCATGATTCCTAGCATACTTCAGACACACTAGGCAGAGACTTTGGTAGCTCAAGACTAATAGCAATCTGATATATACACATTACAATAAAATGATAGCTAAAAAATGGTAAAATAAGATAAATCCAACCATTAGAGATCCGATCAGTGGCCCAGGGTAGGAAACCACAATCCTGCAGAACGTCAATCTGAAGAACAGGCGAGCTACCTGCGGTCGGAGGAGACTTACACTCTCAGATAATAGAGTGTTGTCATATATACAGACTCTATGACACAGGAAGTCTATTTTGATATTTCATTATCAATTATAGAAAAGTATTTGTACACCAGTCTATTTACAACAATTATCTACACTTTCCAGTTACATTAAATGATATTCATAATGATTTTTCCAAATCAAATACCATAAATACCCTGTAATGATGGCAGAATGTTATAAGAGTTACAGGAAAAGAACAGGAGACCTTTTACTCAAAGGAAAGTGAAGTCTCTAGCAAACACAAAGATAAAACCAAAGACAAAACTTTACTCTTCTTATACTGCTTCCTTCTAATCTTTTAATCCAATCCACAAAATGTAAAATACACACATTTGTGACTCATCAGATAAGATTTTTATGTTTCCTTTTCAAATTCAATTTGTATAATTGCTCATAAATAAACATTTGTGAATTGTACAATAATGATTGTACTTAAGAATGTGAACACA
>NC_051408.1:17716026-17716619 GCF_015228065.2 Penaeus monodon
TTATTGGATGACATGATGACATGATGAAGACAATGATGTTGGCTTGTGTGACTAGTCAATCCTAATAAAAAGCCTATCATCTGTCTGAGTAAGCATCTCTTCCTCATGTAATACCTTTGCAGCATCAGGCAAACTAGTTAGAATAGCCTCCTATATTATTTTTGTCTTGTTGTTGATTCACACAACTGACTCACTTACACAATACATATTATCATCACATTCAACTTTCCATTACCAACAAATACAAAAATAAAGTTTTTCTTACGTAAAAGTATATGATTAGTTACTGGTCTAAAGCAAAGAAAAACACAAATAGCCGAAAATTCGTCATTAGATTATAAATGGAGTTAAAAGAACATCATGATCTTTAGGTAACCATAGCCCTCATATAACTCCAATTATTAATGGGCATCAATACGCAGAATTGTGTAAGGCAATAACAATACATAGATTCTTGAAAATTGGCTAAAACAATTCTAATACATTGAGTCTTCAAAGACACTTAGAGTGATATTAATAACAATACATGTATATTGCTGATACATCATCCCAATACTTTACTGTAAGAATATATTTAAACTGCTATGTATATA
>NC_051408.1:17717186-17717785 GCF_015228065.2 Penaeus monodon
TCAATGTATCAATTAAAAAAAAAAAAAAAACACCCATGTGATACTGTTACTGAGTAGCTAAGGCTAGACTAGACCAACACCAATACAAAAGTATCAATTAATGTGCATCACCCATCCATGTATCGCAAAACTGCCTATCTTTAGTTCCGATTCTCTCAACGGTTAACTTTTAGAACTCTTTCAAAGTTACAGGTATTTATGGCATTTGTGCATATGCTTTAGTCAAACTGAGAAACTACAAAACATATTTTACACGGGTTTCCTGGAAAAAAAAAACTTAGTGAAACCAAAGTTAGAACTTACATTTGCTTTTAATCGCTCCTTTTGTTGAAGCACCATCATTGTCATCATTACCTCCTGTTCTGTCACCTATTACTGACTCTCTCTCCAACCTCTCGGTTAAACTCTCGACTTTTTCTTGCACTGGAAAAGACATGAAAATATTAAAGATGGAATGTTGAAAACGGGCCTTATCAGCCACCTCATTAGAATATGGGAAAAACAGAATCAAAAATCTCGTCCTTAGTCTTTTCAAGCTTACACTACAACTTTACACACACTTGCTTCCAATGCCACTGGGAACACAAAGTTTACGGTAG
>NC_051408.1:17718139-17718599 GCF_015228065.2 Penaeus monodon
TTGATATTCTGCACTACCACATTTTGCCTGCATCAGGATTGAAGAGGAAGGCAGTAAAGGTAAGACCACTAATTACACGTGATAGCACAGCTGCAGCCAACTTTCATGTTCCTTCATATCAATGCTCCACCAAATCATTTATTCCTTGCTATCTTTCTCTTTCCCTTAGTCAATCTATTTTTAAACATTACTTTTGAACAATTCTTATCCTATATATATATGAACTGTCTCTATTTAACAAGTTTTCTATAACAATTAAAACATAGAAAAAATCCATGCACAATTTCCAACCATGAAGACATTGTGCTTGCTGTCTGACCAATTAACATTTAACTTCCTCTACCTAAGCCTTTCAAAACATCAATGCCTGACACTTGATTTTGTTGTTATTAGTTAAATTCTTTTTTCATTGACTTAAAATTAATTTTCCTTACTGTCTAATTCTTTTATGTTAATAGTA
>NC_051408.1:17719280-17719627 GCF_015228065.2 Penaeus monodon
AATAGTAAAATTAAATATTATTTAAATATTTTTAAATAAAAGATTTAAATAAAATATACAATAATAATTTTTTAAATAAAAAAAATAAAATAATGAAAAAAAAGAAATGGCAAAAAATAAAAAAATAAAAAAGGGGGGGAAAAAAAAAAAAAATAAAAAAAATAAACATAAAGGGGGAAAAAAATAGGAAAAAAAGAAAATCAGGAAGAAAAAAAAACAAATAGAAAAAAATAAAAAAAATAAAATAAAAAATAAAAAAAAAAAAAAAAAAAAAAAAAAAAAAAAAATAAAAAGAAAAGATAGCAAAGACAAAGGGAATGAAAAAATAAAAAAAATAAAAAAAAAAA
>NC_051408.1:17720614-17720859 GCF_015228065.2 Penaeus monodon
ATACTCAGCACTAAAATGAGAATATTTTGAAATAACTTACATGAAAGGTTTTCAGCATACAGAGCTTCAAATTCCTTCTCTATGTGCAGGAATAAATCATTGAGTCTAACTCTGAAAAAAAAAATTAGATTCATGAGGAATATGGCATTTGTCAGATTAGCATTATCACAGTGTCTCACAGACAAACGTAAGAAAATGGATACCACCATGTGATATTTCTTATGTATAAAAGGGTTAAACCCTAC
>NC_051408.1:17721283-17722671 GCF_015228065.2 Penaeus monodon
ATTAGAGTTGCCCATATTTTGCACCACACATGGGCAGTGAAGCATCTGGATCCAAGGAATTAATGTGACCCATGTGAAAATCCTTAACATAAGAGATGGACAATTCGATAGAAAATGAAAAGGGAAGGATATCATTCTGTACACAGAAACAAACGCTTCTCATTATATCCATTAACAAATAAACATAAATAAGTACACCTTAAACTACTTGTAAGATATTCCACAGTATCAGATCAAACAAGGAGAAAAAGACCTGCAAACTCCAAACTAGGGCCCTTACCTGAACGGGTGTGGAAGGAGGCTTTCGTGGTCTTGATCCCGGAAATACTGGAGCTCAGCATCTGTGTGGCTACGGACACGTGGGAGGCCAGACCGCTTTTTCCCGCCCGCCTTACTCCCCAACCCCTCCTGAGGCATCCTACACTATGCCCCTGACACTGCAAAATAACATGAGAGTTCAGTCAAACACTCTTTTTTTTCTCTTTTTCTTGCTTTATTAATATCCTTTCTCTTCACACAGAAAATATTCCTAGCTTTCCCTTAAGTAGATTACAAATATGAATGTGATGCAGAAAAGTTATTAATCATATGATAATTGGATACATATGACAAAAAAAATATTTAGCTTATAAAAAAACACATCACACACTTTGCCACTACAAACAATATATAAATACCTAAATAAAATATAACTTCTTTTCAAAAGCTTGGTTTAATTTCCAACTTTTACATTCTCAAAAATCACATATAAAAGGTATAGCCAATAAATATATTTAAATAAGCTCTCAAGAATTTCAGCTTTCAAATATTTCTATTAAACCAAATTATCTATATATCAGATTTAAAAGAAAATCAAGAAGCACCCAACTCAACTTTTCCAAATATCAAAACACATTATAGTTATAAGTTTGATTTCATCCTTAGTCTTCACCTATTTAAAGTAGCATCCTTCAAACTGGGACTTTGTTTGTAATCATATTGGTTACATTGTACTGCATAATTCATTCTGCTAAATAAATGGCATTTTTAAAAATAATCTTATACCCATTTTTTTGCCACAAGCAACAAATGTGAGCAGCAAAATAGGGAATAATAAACCCAATTTTTATGTAAAAATGGAAATGAAATATTGTATAAACTTAGAACTTATGTTTCAAGATACAAGTCATCAAAGTTTCTGTACACCTGGCATGTCTACATAAAAAATAGTAGAATAAGCCTTACTGGTATAATTCTAATTCATTTTAATGGATATCATAATAATACAGTGAAAGAGTGATACTAAAACTATATACATCATATGAAAAGTAAGAATTAGAGAACACTTTGATTTAGGGCTTCATAAAAGTTAAATTGTCTGGGGATTAACAGTCATGGTAATTACATAG
>NC_051408.1:17722871-17723531 GCF_015228065.2 Penaeus monodon
TAGGAGCGTCGCCAATGAAGAAAATCTAATGTGCAGATTTTGGTTTTAAAAAATGCAGGCATAAACTTTGAAATTTTACCTATAAAATGGTAAATTATGTTAATATCATAGAAATAATGACTCCCATGCAATTTCTACTAGTTAACAGCATCACAGAAATAATGACTGACAAGCAATTTCTAAAGGGGAAATAATGAAGGTCCATGAGTCAGCAGAGCAGTAACAATGCCCACAGCCACTACAGTGGTATATCATCAAGTGATGTATGTTGCCCACCTATAGTATTCCAGCCACTATGTTTATTCATGAAAGATGCACCCTGGACTAGTTTCTTGCCAGTATCTACAAGGCAGATAGAGTTAAAACAATGATACAAGATCTCAGTATCCCACATGTCCGATCAACAAGGAAAGCTAGAAAGCGTTTCCCACTGCCTGAGACTATATAAGGGACATAGAATTCAAACAAACAAAATGTACAAAAAAAGGTTCATAAATACCAGGAACTTCCAGATTTCTGAAAATTTCCAGGGAATGCATTGTGTATTAAGGAATGCAGACCCAAGTAAATATACAATAGCCTATCACTACTGCTGGTTCTTTTTATCTGCCATAATAAATCAGCCTACTAGTGACAAGTTTACACTATCTTTGAAACTTT
>NC_051408.1:17726095-17726835 GCF_015228065.2 Penaeus monodon
ATTGATTGATATTTATTTAATTCCTGAAGAATTACCATCTTCCCAGAAAATTCAGGAATCCTAGGTTCATTACAAGGATTCTCTCTCTTGCCAATGAACAAGGGTCTACTTGCCCATAGAGATAAAATTGCCAAAAAGAAAACAGGATCTCAATTCCCAGTGCCCGCTGACATATCTTCACAGCCGATGGCCAACAGGCACAGAGGCTGCATGCCACAAACTATGACTAATCCATCTAAACAGTATACATTAAATGCAATTCATGGACAACAAATTCATAAACAAATCTAGGTACTTCCCTAGAAGTGCAAAATCTTGATAGTTATCATTTCTATCATTGGATTAACATGTAGCAGATGAAAGTTTAGATTTTTTACAAATATCTGATTTCTTTTCGATATATATAGCAGAATGACAGTAACACTGAGAATGAAGGCTTCTATATTATGATTCTATATTTCTATAATGATTTGTAATGCTGGCTCATCATGACGGGTATGGCTTCACAACTCGCTAAAGCAAGCTGAGCAGAAGTTCGACTAAATGCAGCGAACTTCCCAGCTAAAAGGCTAGACAGCTGCCAAGTCATTGGAATGAGTGACATGGAAATTTCTGGCACCATCATTGTAGGGTTAATGTGTATTTTCTGTACTCCTGTTTCCAATCTACAACTGACACTAAATACGTTTCTTAATGGAAAATATGACTTCTACTTCTAATTCTCTTCAGTAATTATTTTT
>NC_051408.1:17727004-17729470 GCF_015228065.2 Penaeus monodon
CTGAAAATACATATTAAATCTTGACGTTATGAAAACTATCAAATATTATTTTAACTAAATCTCAAGGTACATTTAAAGATAAATCAAAAACTACCAATATACCAATCATAATATCATGATGCCATTTCTGCATATAAGAAACAATAGTTGCATACATATTCTTACAGATATTCACTGATATACATCACAATATTTTATTGGTAAAAAAAAAATTCACAATCTTAAAAATTTCACAAACCTAATACAAAATTAATATCTGAAGGATTAAAAACAAATCCCGTCAAGAACAATTAACCTTGCAAATCATAATAACTCATACAATTAGTAACGACGTTGACAATCGCGATCGAACGAGACGAATAAATAAATTAAAATTAGTTTTAACAAATCGTTTCGACTGATCAAAGTGGTTCGACGAAATCAGTCGACGTAATCCCATGTCACTTGAAAGCTTCTAGAGAATCTGTTCACGTGATAGTCTTCCTATCATGCTTCTTCGCTCCGTGCAACATGCAACTGCAATAAAAGGGAAAAAGAAGGAAAACGAAAGACAGAAAACCTTAATCAATTCGGAGATCTGCTGAACACTGTGTTTACACCCGACACCTGATTGCCACTGAAACTCCAGTGAAGGTAATAGATATCGTTATTTCCCCCAATCAGAATTCAGATCGACAAAAAGGGGATGATACTATTGGTCACACATATGACAAGTAGGAAATCATTCAATTTTATTATCCAGCAGATCTTCTCCAATCAGAAATCACATAAGATAAAAGAAGCGATACCATTGGTCGTACAAACGACCAGCACAAAATTACTCAACCTAACAAGTCACTTGACCTCAGCCAATCAAAAGCTTCCGTCTCCGCTACGTCGATTGCGATTGGTCGATTTTTGACATGACCTATAAAAGATGCGCACGCAGGACATGGCAGATATCACCATTTGGCATTGCAATTAATTAATTCATCTCTAATTAATCTTATGTGAAAGATCCTTTTATCGAAGCAATAGAGTGCTCCGTTGATATCGAAGAGGGACCTATATTTCACACAGCATCAATCTATACTTTACTTTATTTAATATTTAGTCTCTTCCCTGCGCTGTGGATTCTGTTGAGCTCTGGCGAATTTTTTTAAATTGATAAAAGTTCATCATATGTGCATCCAAGGAGCCATTTATCGCCTTCATATACACATGCAATTGCCAATTACAGTACCTATAAGCAGTACGAAACAAGGGCAGATTGCTATTTTAGCAAATAACGAGCTGTTAATAACCGCTAAATGCCTTACTCTCGCATCTTTATCATAAGACATAATAATAACGCCTTTCAACCCAAATGATTATTCCTAAAACGACAGACCTATAAAAATGTGCGAGAAGAAAACCCAAGAAAATAAAAATCCGACCAAAAATGTCAAGTCAAGCTTCGCGCGCGGACGAATGCCTCCCGCGCGCGACAAACTAGTCCCTCTAAAAAGCTCAATATTGTACAGCTATCTTTGCACTTATTGCTTTCATTTTGGGACAGTCGCCTTATAATCGTAAGTTCTACCGAACAATCGGCCGAAAAAGAGCCAAAAACCGAGCCTAGGCTATCTTCATTCAGACCCTCCATGACCGCAAATCACTCGCAGATCCGTCTGAAAGAAGTCGGCAAAATTATATGCTATTTTCGTTGCCTTTTCGCCCGGTTTTCGGTTCAAGCTCTTACCTACAGATAAATAAAGCATCTAAGTTCCTAATCCTCTTCAAAACAAGACGCATCACTTCCCTTCCCTCTTAAAAAACGCATTAGAAGGCGAAAGACCGAGGGAGGTGACCAAACATGGCTGAGAAGCCGAAGTTACATGCCATTTTCCCTTGCTCCTGACCCTCGTTGCGCCTCACCCTGCTCCCTGCATGCAAAATAAACACCAAAGTCCCCATCCCCCAGCAAAGCAACCTCTCCCGACGTCCCCATAGGCTCCAAAAAGGGCCGAGAAAGCCGCAGAGGCAGCGAAAAGCCAAACATGGCGGTGTCGGAGGCCGGGGCGAGCGTGTGCACTAAGGCGTCGCTGAGCATTTATCGTTGCGCCGCCGCCATTCCCAACCCGAGACAATTTCGTGCTCTAGGCTCTTCCTACATGTCCCGATCGCCTCTCAGCGCTTATATCCGGTCTCCAGTGTAGCTCCTTCAGGATCTAGGAGGCGTGAGATGCGACAATTCCAGGTAAATATGGCCTTTGGAGGGAGAAATCGGGGAGAATTTAGTCGTTTTGGAGTGTCGCTTGGACGAGGGCATTAGGCTTCGTTTGCATGGCGTTTTTGGGGCCTTTGCCTTCCCCTGGGCCTCCGCAGGGGACTTTCACGTCGGGTTTCGAGGCCCAGAGGACGCGGCGAGGCCATTTCCACGAACGGAGGAAGAAGAAGTGGACGGGAATAAATACGTGAATAAAGGCAACATTTGGAGGCTCTTCT
>NC_051408.1:17729515-17729710 GCF_015228065.2 Penaeus monodon
AAAGGGAGGGGGAGGGCGGGGGATAGGCCTCGGGCACCCCCCCTCCCTCTTTCTCCCCCTTTCCCCCCACTTCCTCTCGCCCCCTCCCCCTCCCCCGCCTTCCCCCCCTCCACCATTTGATAAATATGTTGCAAATGCGCTAATCCTTCAATTTTTTCCCTTTTTCTTTTTCTCTCATCCGTTACTAATAGACCT
>NC_051408.1:17729772-17729932 GCF_015228065.2 Penaeus monodon
CGAAGTTGGAGCAAAGGAGGGGGGGAGATTGAAAGTCCTTGTTGTTATTATTATTTTTTTGTCTTCAGTGTTTTTAGGGGGGGATTTAGGCCTATGGAAATTTGACTTTCTTGTGGCGGGGGAAGTAAATTTTCTTTTCTACCGTAAATTGCACACTAGA
>NC_051408.1:17729978-17731424 GCF_015228065.2 Penaeus monodon
AAAAGCCAAGGTAAAATGGAAGTGAAAGAGAAGGAAATACTGAATCCCCCTATTTTCCCCTTCTCCCCCCTTCCCCCCCATTCTAAAAGAGTGAAATAAAAGACCCCAGTAGTAACCCCAGGCTGGGAGGAAAATCTTAGGGTCGGAGAAAATTAACCAGGTTTTTTTACAGCATGTGACCTAGGCTAACCCCTCTAATGTGGAGATGGAAATTCTTTTTCGTTTTTCTCTTTTCGTGGATTTGGGAAGGCGTTTTGATTGTGTGTGCGGTGAATTGTAATGAATCAGTGTTAATTTGTGTTAATTGTGTCTAGTTTTTAAGTGTGTGTTGTACTGTTTTCATTTCTTAAGAGTTTTTATTCCCGGCACGGTACATTAGTCATTTATTTGTTTGTAAGGTATTTTCTGCCGCAGGTTACGCTTTCCAAGCACTTTTGAGAAAATATTGGAATTTAAGGTTCAGCGATTAAACAACTCGCAAGTAGTATAGAAGCACAAAGTTGAAAGTCGCTGTTTGTTACACGTGCTCTTCTTAATGTAAGGGAATTTGTTTTGGAACTTGCATTATCAGGAAAGTTAAATCGGCAAAGAAAATAGAACAGAAAGACTGATTTTGTTGTTTGTTACAGCGATACTTGAAAAGATAGGAGTTTATGAAATTAGAGAAATGACGTTTTGTGTTTTTTATTATGTACTTATATTATGTTTTATATTATGTTTGTAAACAATTTTTGGAGTTGGGTTAGCTGTACTTATCCCACCTGAAGATTATTTTTACTGAAATGTTTTCATATTCTTTCTCATACTGCTTTGAGAATGAATCTTTTGTGAGGAATAACAGTGTATTCTTATGTTATAAGGGGTCCCCGAAGAAAAAAAATTTTGTTAGTATAAATTTTGTACAACAAAATTTTTTGGGCCTTGCTACAGCAAAGAGGTCACATTTATCTTTTGATAAAGTTGTATTCATGTCAATTATCAAGCTTTTTGTAGAAGTGATAAAAGAATAGTGGGTAACTAATGTATCTGTGTTCCCTTCAAGAAAGAATCTCTTTGCTGTATACATATCATAAAGAACAGAACCTTTAGCAGTAAAGTAAGTTAAAGTTGGGGAAAATTTTGAAATACTAAATATTAATCTGCAAAACTGGTGAAAAATAAACTTATATTTGCAAATTGAAAGTGTATGTGAATTCATATGTAAGTTTCTTCTTGAATGTCACTTTCACATCATCTCTTAGTGCAGTAGATCCTTTATTTTGCACAATATTTGATTAACAAGACAAGTCATGTTAATAGATTTAGTTCTTATTCATTTCAAAGGAAAATTAGAAGTACCTGTAAAAAACATGTCTTGTGATTTAGAATTGCCAACCTTAACATTTGTTATATAGTGTTTTTAATTTATTTTTTTCATTATGCAAATGTGCATATTCATTAAAAAAA
>NC_051408.1:17731466-17731759 GCF_015228065.2 Penaeus monodon
AACAATCACCTCTCCTTGTAGATGTGTTATTGACCAAGCAAATATTGTCAGCTTTCATGGGAAATTGTTTTACTTGATTTGATTTATGAATAGTTTTGGTATTTGAAAATATTTCTTGAAATTATTAGATTATCCATTAATGATTTTCTACTTAGTCTTTAGAAGCCTTCACAAAATAATGTTCTCATTAAGATTTACTAGGTGACGATGCGTCAGATTTGCTTTGGCTGGCAACGGGGATTATTAACATTTAAGAGCATTAATAATCAAAGTTTTCAGATATGATGCTAAAC
>NC_051408.1:17733551-17736616 GCF_015228065.2 Penaeus monodon
GTTGTTGTTGTGTAGAAAATTTCACTTCTTGAATATACTTACTCATTGTTACAATAGGGACTGCCTCTCATATCAGTATTTTTTTTTTTTCTTGCATGCTTCTTCTTGCTTTTGCTTGGGGACCAAAAATGTGTTGTATACTGATTTTTTACATGAGGAGTTTTACTGGTGGATATTCGGTAGTTTAAGAAAAATAACATTATTTATTATCAAACATTCATTACATCTTCTGCTGCATTTAAGGCTGTTGCTATATTTAAAAAGACTTTTTAAAATCAAACATGATTTTTTTTTCTCACATTTTTAGACTTGCGGAGAGTCAGTGTGGTAGCCATGATGTCGGAGAGCGCCCGCCTGCCTCCCCTGCTCAGTCCTGCATGGAACCCACCCAATATCACCAGGTAAGTGCACACCATTCAGCCGTTACATAGAACTTCCCTCTCATCCTCTAGTGCACAATCTGTTCTTGACCTCTTTGTTTTCTTTTTAATCTTATGTCACAGTATATTTTACTTACCTTGATTTTACTATTATTGCTCAATTTCAGGTAAGAGTATTATTCCAACTTACTTGTTAGTTTTATATATCACTCAATGCAATTCATGTAAAATGTAAACATATCATATTTCCCCCTTTGAAATAGGAGAGAAATAAACATAATAGCAATTGAGGTATATCTTATACACCAGCAAACATCTGAAGCATCTCCTGGCCATGTAAGTAAACCACGCTTCCTGTTGCAGCAGCAGTGTGGGTGCGGGCCGTCGTGGGGCGGGTAAGCGGGCGCGAGAAGCCGGGATTCACAACGGTCATCATGCCCAGCCTCGGCCCAACTGTCAGCCTTCCCAGCAAGACTCCACGGCACACGTCCAGGACAGTACCCGGTGCCCGTCACCCCTTTCACCCCCTGCACCAAGCCTCAGATCATCAGTCATCGCCACAACCATCACAGACACAATCTCCACTCAGGGACATGCCTAAAACACCAGGTGATTTAGATATTAGTTGGGAGTATAGGAGTTGGGTACTTGTTTTTCCTGCATATGTAAAATATAAAGCATGAAATGAAAAATAATAGTGAATGTACTCTGATCTTGTAACTGTACAGGAAGAAAATTGCAGATTTCAGATGACCTCTCCAAAATTGGGTAGAACATTCCATATTGGAAGTTGACAACTGAAGATTACAAATATTTCATTAGGCCAAACTCTGAGCCCCACAGAACTTTCTCTTACTACATACCCTAGAAATGTAGTTTTCAGTTAAGTAAGGATTTGAAGAAAACAGTAGCTAAAAGTTTCAAAGAAGGGTTTTCGAAAATATGAATTATGGTGTGATTGTATGAGTTGATTTATGTCATGGAATGTAATTTCACTGGCATCCTGGAACCCCCCATTGCTTACATCAGGGGCACAAAGTTTTTATACACTCTCAGATGAGCTGTTCAAAATATTTTATTGTAGCCCAATTTGAGGTCAATTGAATTTTACTTACTCCAGGGATTATGAAGGAAGCTGACATTACTCTCTCTTCCTGTTGAATTCTCTTCTCTGATGATTATATGAATATAAGTGATTGTATTTAAGTTAAAGATAAAAAGAAAATTTGTCCTATATCCTATGAAAAAAGAAATAGAAGAGGATAAAATAAAACAGATATTGAATGATTAATTTGTATTCTCATGCAGCTTATCACTCCCTTGAAGATATTATATGCATGAAATGAAATTACTGTAGCACGAAATAACGTGCTGTATACTGAAAAGAAATGCTAATTAAGAAAATATACAACATTCCTAGCAAGGGTTATAGTTGCATTCCTAAACAACAGCATGTGGGAGGAGATAATGACATATTTGCCAATCTACCATCTACCATCACAACACTTAACATTAAATGTAATGCTTTCTTAACATACAAACAAAATCCTTTGCTTTAACGAGATATTATTATCCCATTTTACATATACGAATATGCATTTAAATATTTATGCCTCAGTTTTGATGTTTTTAATAATTATAATCAGGATTAAAACCTTGAAAAGGTCTGTAAAAGATAATTATATCATTATGCCATAATTGAGTTATGTGATTGGTTTACCTCGTCCACAGTGCTAGTTAACAAATTTTATCATGCGATAAAATTAAAAGCATTATCATTACTTTTGTAAGGAATGAGGAAAACCTATGTATAGAAAATGAAGAAAAAACAAACTGAAATTTAAAAAAAATATACTGTTAAAGGTTTGCTGGAGAATGACATTAGCTGAAACAAGCACTTAACTGCCCAGTGACAGGTGAGAATGGACTATTTCAGGTACAACAGTAAAGAACCACAAGCCAGATTACTTGCTGCTTAGGAGGGAAGCTCTTCAAAGGGCAAACACTTAGGTTCATTTGCAAATTTTTTTTATTAAAGATAAAAAAATGAATGAAAAAAAAAAATGATATTAAGGGCTGATGAAATTACAAGTAACATGGTTACCTTAGTGAACATGCCAAGTTTAGCCAAAAGGCAGACTTCCAAGGGTGCCAGATTTAGTCCCATTGCATTTTCCTAAGGCAAGACTAACATATCAAACCAGTTTAGTCATTTAACTAGTCTAATCATTTTATTTATTTGTCTGCTCTTAAAGCACTGTTGTGCCATTTATATTTCTTTTGAGAGGTATTCTAGTAGTTATATGACACTTCACTGAATGCATGGTCATTGATGAAGGTCAACTATGGCATGTTAAATAGCAACAAAGGGTCAGGCAAAGCATTTGATCCTGGGTGTGCTGTAATTATCTTGCACTGGGATAGAATGAGCTAGGATACCTCACACCGGGAAGCCAGAGCTGGGAGAGGCAGAAACAGGATATCATGTTCTAGGGTAGATCTCTGGATATTGTGTACGTAAGTAAATACCAATTATAATGAAATATAGAATCCAATATCAAACGAATGCAGCATAAATAAATTTATGGAAGAATTTATAAAAATGCTGCATAGGCTTAATATCTGTGTGAGTCGTGCACACATTTACTAATGCACAAGGTCAGCGATTCCTTGAACAATTACAGA
>NC_051408.1:17737587-17738105 GCF_015228065.2 Penaeus monodon
TTATCAAGACAAAGATGGGAGTTATACTGCTGGTGCATATTTGAATACATGGCTTACCTGAATACAGTCTATTGAAGTAGATTTTTCCCTATTTATAATTGGGATGAAACACAAACTTTCAGCTAAGTGGAATTCTAGGCTCTCAAAGTGAATCAAATGGAGAGTTGTGTTTTATCTCATTTCTAAGTAGGTAAAGCCCACTAAGCTGAGTTGGCGATTAAGTAAGGTATTTTCCATGGATACTTATATCTTTCAACATTGAAAGCACCACGGGTATGGCATGATTTTTAAGAATGAATTATTTGTAATCAGTCAGGAAAATATGATTATGAAATAAATTGCGTGAATGTTAGAAAATATACATTTCTCTCTAACAATATAGGTATAATTTTAACAGTAAGAATGGGTGATGTAGATAATTCGCAAAGCATAATAAGCAAATGAGGAGGAACAGAACTTCTAGGCATAGATACTGGAAGTAGAAGCAAAAAAAATGTTTGCAGGATATGTGTTAGATT
>NC_051408.1:17738147-17738307 GCF_015228065.2 Penaeus monodon
TAGTGATATCTAATAAAAAGTTATAAGGAGTGTCCCAAGATGTTAAGAAAGGAGCTGTGCAGGTATTTGTTTGTTTGTTTTCAAATAAGAACCCATTTAACTACCTTTGCTGAGACTGATATACACAAAACATTGCTGTTCTTCTTGTTACACAGTGGTT
>NC_051408.1:17738548-17739491 GCF_015228065.2 Penaeus monodon
TGCTACTGGTAAATAATGTGAGAACTTTTCTTTCTGAAATTTCAAAGAGTATAGTAAAATCAGCATGTCTAGTATTTGACACTGGAGACTAAGGATGTATGTTTAAACAAAATTGATCAAACAAAATTTTTGTGGACACTGCTATACAACTTGTATACAAACACTCCTAGTATTAATGGTTTAAGTTTCATTTGTGCAGAGTTTAGGTTGGAATTCTTTTTGAAAGGAATATTCATTTGCCCATTTTCCTATCCTGTTTTAAGATTTTACTAATGGCATTGTTATATTGCAGTAACCACCTCGAAGAGCTTGAGTGGAACCCTTCCAACTTCTCCAAGTTCAACCAGCGCAAGCGGAACCTTCACCTCCCCCACCAGCCAGTCCAAAGGTCGGGATCGTTGGGGAGGGTGGCTGGGAGGTTCCCTCAGCTCCCAGCGAGGACGCACTGAAGCCACCCGGCACCGTGCAAACTCCAGCCCCCTTCAGAGCTCTGAACCAAGAGCTTACGATATGACGAAGTTATACCCAGAACTGTCGGCCAAGTTGGGGCTCACCAAACCAAACTGCAGTGACAGCACGAACAGCCACAAAAATGGTATTACGCAAAGAGAACACTTTACCTCAGGCCCTTTAAGCAAGTCAGAGAGTGCGATGGATGACTCAAGAATTAAGGTGGTTTCCTCTGGCCAGATAATTAATAATACAAAAGGCCTTCTCGCTGCCAGACTCAGTAATGGAGTGCAAAGTAGCAAATCAAATAGTGTTAAGTCATCAAAGCCAAAGCCAAAGTGCGGGGAAAGAGGACAGAAAAGAGAAGGTCATGGCAGGTCAGCCGGACGGACAGAAGTGATGGCCTCACCCCAGATGCTGTCTAACCTTGGACCTGCCGGAAATTCTATAAAGGGACCAAATTCTTATGCCTACAATAACAAAATCTCTGGTG
>NC_051408.1:17739613-17739738 GCF_015228065.2 Penaeus monodon
TCAAAGCAGTTGGGAAGCACAGCATCCTCGCATGGGATCCTGCCCCATCAGAAGTCATCACAGGCCTGCATAGCCAGGCCTGGCAATTTGACTCGCCCTTTCTCCATATGTAAGTTTTGCACATT
>NC_051408.1:17739767-17740471 GCF_015228065.2 Penaeus monodon
GTTAATTGCAATTAATATTTCATTCTGTGATACAAACTTGTCATGCAAGGGTGAAGTCATTGGAAAATTACTTAGAAATTGATAACATTCCATTGAATTGAAGCAATATCCAAAATATTACTACTAGTTTGTTTTCATAAGATGCTAAATACTTGCCTTGTAGCATAAATAATACACATATTTTGCTGTTATACCACATATTTTGTAGAAGAAAAATGCCAGTTGCCTTTTGAATTTCAATATTGGACCAAAAGAAAAGAAAAACACTTATTCATATCAAGGTCATGATGTATGAAGTGGACTGATGACATTATCTTTGTGTGCATGACATCCATCTTCCCCCAAATCCACTTTCCACCTAACCAGGCATTAAGAATTATTTCTCCCATTTATGAGTACCATCCTCACATTCTCAGATGAGAGAGAGAGAGAATCTATAATTTTTAGATATGTATAAGATATGACCAGTTTTATATGTAAAAGGCTGGTAAATATAATTCAGAAATGAAAGATATGACAGTTGCAGTTGTTGTATTTTTGTCTACAGCATAATACAACACATGTCTGAAAATAGTCTGCATACTTCTGGGCTCATTTTGAAAAGGATGGGTTGTGTTTTAAATTTATGGTAGAAAAATAAGTAAGTCAAGGAAATAAATGGCAAAAACAATAACTTGGTGGTCATAAGAAAAAAATAACCTGGA
>NC_051408.1:17740620-17741992 GCF_015228065.2 Penaeus monodon
ACTAGTCAAAGTATATTTATAAAAAGCTTACAGGCCAATCTAGATATTCCTAGAAGAATTATATGGAAAAATGCCAACATGAGTGAGTTGAAAAAAACAGTGGTAAAAAGATAAGTTGTCAAAATAAACTTTTTGAGATACAATTTATGTTTTTTGTTCATTAGATGGAGGAATAGTTTTTTCCCCATTAATGTATTATTATTCATCTTTTGCTTATTTATAATGCAGTAAAAGAGAAATTTGAATCTCTTCCAGGGATGCTTTAGTGCATGAAGCAATGTTTTATTTACATATAGACGTGTGGGTAATTTGGTATTTATCATAGAAAGTTGAGTTTGGTCTCATTTGAAAGGGGAAGGATTACACTTCGTTCATGCAGAAGATAAACACCTAAGGAAAATACACAAACAGAAAGTTTTAAGATAGCCAATAATGTCATGTGAGCTAGAACTATATTTCAGAAAAATACAGATACAAATACTTTTTGTTGGTGTTTTTAGAGGAATTTTCCTTTTTAGTCATGGGTAGTTTTTCTTGTAGTTTGCTCATCTATAACATGGGAAGATACACAAAATTAGCAACCTCTCCAGGGGTTCCTCTGCTCTTCAGTAACAGATTTTTTGTGTGTATGTTGTAGTATGCTAAGAAAGAAAGCTAAGGTTGGTCTCCTTCTAGATGGGAGAATGGCATACCAATATACTGAATAAAGAATTGAATGTATTTTAATTTCAATATAAATAATGGAAATTGTGAAATAGTTTCAAGGCTCATCATTGCCAAAGGCATTTTTAGAACAATCTGTGTAACAGAAATAATCCTCATACCTTATTGCCCTCACAGATATTGATTCTTGTTAATTAATTAGATTTGAAAACAAATGATTCAGATCCCAGAATATAAATCCCTCATACTTCTCTTACCATCAAGTAAACAAGTTATTGGTTATTCAGAGGAAACTCTTTGGAAAGAAACTAAAACTTGAAATTCTTAAATGTGACATATTTCATAATTATAGCACTGCCTTTTATGAACACATAAAAAAATCTGGCACTAAGATCATGCTTCAAAGACAATTTTTGAATGGCATCAATAATAATAATAGGTGAGCAGTGGCATTTGTACTACTCAGAAAGTAGAGGAGACATTTTTGGGCGCAGAGGAATGCAGTTTTATGATAATATATTTCTGTAACATCTTTATATGATTCATATGTAACAAAAAATCTGCTTAATACATTCATCTGTAAACTAGGAATGTAAATAGTTTAGGATAGTTATAGTTATTTTGAAAAATCTCTGGCTGAGTCTAAAGAAAATTATGCAACTGAGCCAGATCAATATATCAACTCTTAGTTGATATATTGATCTGGCAC
>NC_051408.1:17742687-17743806 GCF_015228065.2 Penaeus monodon
CCAGTGGGTTAAGTGAAGGGGGCAGAAATAATCTATGGGAAAGCCCAATTTTGTTAGAGGGTAGGGGCACTGTGGACTCCTAATAAGTATCACTGTCTATGAAACACTTGTGAGGCAAATGATAAATAAAGCAAGTAAATTTTTTTAAATGTAAAAAACAAGGAATGGAAATTAGAGGGGGACCAATGATAGTTCATGTAATATCCATATCATGGACAAACTGGACATCTGTCTATGGGACTTCAGTTGCTATCTTACTGAATATGAATGTTTACTGCCAGGCTTACAAGTCTAGACTCTATTTCCAGTACATTTTGGCCTGAACAGCTTATGGCACATCACATATATGAGGCAATGAAAATGGCATTTTGTGCAGTTTATAATACATATTACACTATCATAATAAATAAGGCTGACATATATAGTTAGATTGTATGCATTGATATGCTACCACTTGGCACATTCTTGCTTTTACAATCACCCTAGATTGAACGTGAGAAAATGGCCAAAATTACACATAGGGAACAGGTTGATAATATGATAAAAAAGTAATTACTTGGTCTGTCCTGAGGTTGTAAGCTACAGAAAATAAAGTGGGTAGAAATCAAATTGCTGAGGGCAGAAAGTCAATTATTAGGTTAGGGTAACTGTTCAGCACCAGGACATGTCTTTCAACATGTGGTCAACTGCCTATAGCTTTGCTAAACGTTTCCACTCCATATAAACCTGCCTGCTCTCTCCTGCTATACACTGCCTGCTTCAGCATCTCCGTGTTGCCAGCTGCTTGAGGACTCATACACACTACCATAATAATTTTGATATTTTTATTGCAACCATGCCTGCTAATAATCTAAATATCTACAGCCATATCCCAGCATTTGTAGACCACACATCCACAGACCTACTTGAGCCTCAGGGAGGGGACAAATTACTTAAAGCCTAGCATTTAGGGGTAAAGGAATATGAGGGGGGAAAATTAAACTTGAATATTATATACCTGAAAATTTTTGTATGAAAAATGTGAAATATTATGTTTGTTATCAAAATAACTCAGTTATGTAGAATGTTATAACTTGAGAACAAATTTTCGAATTCTTGATATATGATTTTTACAGGTGT
>NC_051408.1:17744226-17744458 GCF_015228065.2 Penaeus monodon
CCAAGAATTTTCAACTGAAATGCTACCAGAACTCAGTATTGTCTGAGGGCAGCTCCACATCAAGGCCAGAGTCAGACATTTTAATGTAAATACTCTGAAGACAGAGTGATATGAGATATTAGATACTAACATGAATTGGACCATCAGTGTGAACACTTCATAAGGGTTATGAAACACTTTAACATTTGTTACCTAAGTTGATTGTTTCCAACAGTGGTGGTCAATTGGTCTG
>NC_051408.1:17745487-17746043 GCF_015228065.2 Penaeus monodon
CCCCCCCATCTAGTTCCTTATTTCTGTACTTTTCCCTGTCTGCAGAAAGAAGAGAAAAATGATAGGGACGAAAAAGAAGAGCTGTGATGATCCCAAACATAGCCATCCAGTTCGCTGAATAGCCTTAATGGCAAGGTAGGCTAACAAGGCTTCTATCTCATCCACAGCATCCACGGCTTCCCCTAGTAGGAGTCTAGTCACCAGCCCCGCCACGTATCCCCCCTCCGTGGCAGCACACCAGCCCCGTGTGGTCACTCTACCCCCTCGGAGACCACCACAACCCACCATCACACGAGCTGCATCAGCCACTCTCCCCGAGCCTCTCTTACGGGTCCATTCACTACGGGAAAAATACTACGCTTATAATTCTGATCTCTTTCCTTTAGGTAAGAATATCTGTAATTAGCACAGTAGAAGTTGCATGTCCATAGCTGTTGGTTTGCTTGGAATGCTCACAGAAATTGGTAAATCATCTGATGTGCTAAAATATATCTAAGAAAGAACTGTATATAATGGGAAATTGCGAGAATTCCTGATGGAAAATAGGATTTATTGG
>NC_051408.1:17746572-17747309 GCF_015228065.2 Penaeus monodon
TGACTTCATTCTACATGGAAATCTAATTTTTATTCAGATGCCTTAATTTCTTGTTGTTAAATCTTTTAGATGTTTAGATACTGTGTATTTCATCAAATTGTCACGATTTGATGTAATCCCGCCACTTGCCATGCTGACATATTACAGATCTCACCCCAAGAATTACAGTGGTGGCACAGTCACAAGTTGCCACAGTTTTAGATATGCCACTTTGTCTGAGGAGTGCACATATTATAATCCCAGTTAATTACAATTATCCATCCACTTATATAGTAGACAAAGAAGAAAGTGGTAATGGAAAAGAAAATAACAAGCTTCAAGCTAAATATTTACTCACATCCTACTTAAAATAATGTATTTATAAAGTTTGTAACTTTTGAGTAAGTAGAAATAATACATTTATAGAAGTAATACTATTAATAATGAATAGTTCTGCAAGGTAGTAAATTATTAAAAATATATCCAGATGTTAGATTAAGACTGAAAAAGAAAGTATGCAAAGTACAAAGGTCAGTCATGGAAACCTTCCAAAAAATAATGGTATGGGAAGAGAAAAAGTATGATAACAATTAGGATTAAAAATGTTATTTATTGACAACAGGAGTATAAAGTAATTACTTCAACCCCCTATGTAGTATTCCTTTTGTTACACAGATATTATATTGCCCTTGAAAGATTTCTTTACTCATATTAAACTCTCCTTCGAACAGAATTCTAAATAAAGTGCATGTGTACCT
>NC_051408.1:17747356-17747547 GCF_015228065.2 Penaeus monodon
GGTTCTAGAAACAGAGTAGTTATTATAGAAACAGTGTCATGCAAATAATTTAGTTCCAGGCTCTAAGGGTATTGCATGGTTCTTAGATCTTGAATTAGAATGCACTCCAAATAAACTCATTTTGCCTGACTTTTAATATCTACTTGGGAATAGTCCTCAATCTTTTGTTCTCTCTGTCACTTTTTTTTTTT
>NC_051408.1:17747586-17748967 GCF_015228065.2 Penaeus monodon
CTTTATATTATCGACAATCTCATTCAAGTCTAACGCAGTTGAAGTGAAGACGTGGTTGACTGTAACAAAGTTTGAACCTCGTCCTCTAGTTAAATTGACTCTTTAATCCAAGGTGTTGTCTGTTTCTTGTGTTCACAGGTTGGACGGCAACTCTGGGCTGTCGTGTATCAGTGTACTGTATGGGGGTCCTTTAACCTTTAGACAGTGGGTAAAGCCCTTCCATTAGGTGCTGCTCTTGGGTCACCAAGCACACAGAGTTCTCTATGCAATCTTCAGAGCCAGTTCATCTTGCTTTGCTGTATTTTGGCCAAGAGGTGACTCACATTTAATACACTCTCACTCTGCCTCTCTGTACCTCTTCGTGGGAACAGATCCCTGACTGCAACTTTCAAATGTGAGTATCACCCACCTAATTCAAGACAAAATATTTGTTCGCTATGCAATGTCATGTGTTGACAGGTTTGGAGGCACACCTGCTCTTGGTGTTATGCCATAAGGCCAGCCTTGTTGCAGCCATAACCTAGTGCCAGATCACCTATATGGATGAGGGGAACTACGTATGCCAGTTCCACAGCCTACTGTGGCTTCAGAGAAATTCACTTCTCATGTTTTGGCTGTTTTCTTTTGTCTTGTAGAGCAAGTTCCACATCCACTGTCTTCTGCGTATACATATCCAAAATATAAGATCGGACTTTTCCTTACATATTACATTGCTAATTGGTGGTCAGATCATGTCATGTGCATTATAGTTATGTTTATTTTCAGAAGGTGCATTTTTGGTGAATTTGATATTTTTGTATTGAAACTAGGATGTTGAGAATCCTTGTCACAAATTCACTCTTGCATGATGCAAGTTCCAAATTATGTGCTGTTACAGCAAACCATAAATTTTGGAAAAATCAGCACCTGTTATGTTGTGTTAAAAGATGGTTGTGATTGCTTGTCTTAGGGGCATTGAGTCATTCGCAAGCCACTGTCGAAGTGAACGAAGCTGGAACCAAAGTTATTCTTCAGTTATAGGGTCTCCCTAAGAACTGCAAGGAGGACAAGGAATATTGGGGATAAGTATAATGAGGATGAGCTTATATACTTGCTCTGTAAATGCATGAAAACTTAAGAAACTTTCAGTGGATGAAATGGTGATTTTTCCTGTTCATAGAATTTGTGTTGATTTACTTGTAGCACAGATAGGTGTTATTGATGCTATATTTTGTAGAACATTTTTGTCTGTGCCCTTGTCTTACTGCAGTTGCATAAGCACATCTTATTTCCTAATGAAAATTGAATAAAATTTGTGCAAATTTAGTTTAATAATAGTAATAAATTCATTTAAGGGAGCCATCATCATCTAATCTGGGATACCCTTCACCCATTGGATCTG
>NC_051408.1:17749851-17750254 GCF_015228065.2 Penaeus monodon
GTTATGTCTCGAGTTGGTTTCATATAGCAAACAAATAACTGAAATAAAAAATATATTCTTAATTTTTCTCGTTTGGCACACCACACTGTCAGACATTTTGTAATCATATGTCTGTCTATGAAAGAAAAATTCTGTGGCATTCTTCATTTATTATCTAGAACTTATACATATGTTTACTTATATTCCTTTTATTAGTTTCAATATTTGAGTTTCAGTTTTCAAGAAAAGAAAAATACTGTTTCACATTTATTTTTATAATAAAAATTACACTACTAAATGCAACATAAATGAAGAAACTTATACAAGTATTTACAAAATTATATGGGGGGATGAGAATTTTCTATTTGGTAGTTTACTGTAAACTATTTCTTTAAGTGGTTTTCCTCTCTCTTTCTTCATTTCT
>NC_051408.1:17750551-17750634 GCF_015228065.2 Penaeus monodon
TACAGCACTTTAGAAGCTTATAAATTTTATATAATTAGTGAAATAGTAGCTGTAATTTCTTTAATTGTTTAGTAAATGTTAAA
>NC_051408.1:17751271-17751386 GCF_015228065.2 Penaeus monodon
GAATTATTGGTTTTCATTATTTTGTGTACAATATTTTGTTTTCTATTACCAATAACATTGTCTACTGTAGTACAATGCTCACCATGTTTTATATTTCAAATAGCTTTTCCCAGAG
>NC_051408.1:17751449-17752322 GCF_015228065.2 Penaeus monodon
CTATTGTAAGACAATAGTTGATATATATTGTTATATATGTTAGTATTTTTTCATACTATATATCTAAAGAGGAAACATGGCCTGTAATTTATGAAATAAGTAATGACTGTATTGGTGTAATGATTTAGTTAATGAGAATGATTTTTTGGAACTGCAAAATATTCTCATTCATACATTGCAGTGTACATTAGGATAGCTTGCTTGATTCTGATAGTTTTCTAAGATTCTTGGTTTACAGTATTACAAGGTAGGGATCATGGATTGAGTAGGAAGACAAGGACAAAACCTGAATAGTGACTGTAGTTTGGAGTCTAAGCTTGGTCTTAAAGCTGCATATTTCCAGTGGGATAACAGTGAGGGAAGGGGTGAAGGTGAAGCATCAAATAAAATGTAAATATCCTTTTTTTTTAATCTGTCTCCTCAGGTAGATTGGATCTTGGTTTAACGACACCATTACCTTTTATTGCTAACAGGCAGCACTTTTTCCGCAGGTGTTGAGACGAGCGAGGAGAGTGACAGCAGTGACACAGATGACATGTGTGGGAGTCAGCAGGGCTGGGTCGACCCCACAGATAGTTTGTGTCTAGCAAGAAGAGGCTGGGACTCTCTTGGAGGAGACTCCAGTAGCAGACAACAGCAATGGCTTGACCCCTCAGGCACCACGCCAGCGTGGTCTTCTAAAAGTACAAGTTGTCAGCGGTCCAACACCATCGCTGCTGCCCTGGCATCATATAGACGGCAGGTGAGCTGGCCTCATTTACAGTACAATTTTAGTATTCTCTCAGATTTTAGTAAATGGTGATCTTTTTTAGGTAAGGGAAGATCGATTTAGTCATTTAAATAAATAATGTAATAGTCACTTAGGAGTTAGAA
>NC_051408.1:17752666-17752839 GCF_015228065.2 Penaeus monodon
TATTTCTTGTTGACTGTTAGTATAGGGATTGTAAATGGTAAATAGAACAGCTAAGGATTTCCTGGTTGATTAGTGTCATGCATTTTTTTTATTAACTTGATTGTTAAGTCATTTAATTTTGCTACAATATTATATTATTATTCTATTAATGCCGGAAGTGCATGTACACTGTT
>NC_051408.1:17753162-17753265 GCF_015228065.2 Penaeus monodon
CCAGTGACTTAACATTGCTATCTTGGACAGATGTTTTAACAGACAGTTGCAGCTTATGTCTGCAGCACTGCTTTATAGAGTGAACCACAAAACACAGCTCTGA
>NC_051408.1:17753327-17754326 GCF_015228065.2 Penaeus monodon
CCCTTCACTCATATATGTAATTATTTCCAGGTTGTAGCATCTCGATTACGTTCCAACCAGAGAGCGTGGGAAGCTCTGAAACAGTGCCCGCTTACAAAGTCTCTTGTAGAGGCTGCGCGGACTCATCCCCGCTTAGCTGCAAATGCTTGCTGTCTATTTAGGAATTCACAGAATGAACATGAATCTCCTAAAATGAAGTCTAGGTAGGTCAGCTTCCGAATTAAGTTGTCAACTATTTTTATCTCCATTCTTTCTGATAGCATCAGTATATTTACAGGCGAAAACTAACTTCCCTTTTTTTCTGCGTGTTATATATATTTACAGTAATTAACCTAGTAACTGTGACATACAGAGCTATTAGCTAGTTGCTGCCCCATGCAAGCTCCTCCTTGGGGAAATCCATATGCACAAGTATAGGGTTGAATTTTTCTTTCACTCTTTCAATTCCAAGTGACACTTTCTTTACACACTAGTAAAGGAAATATTTTTTGCAAGAAGATATAATTTGAAAGAATGTGTCTTCAAGAGTTGATCATGTGTATTTGTGTGTTTTTGATAAGTAGTTGTTACCTGCAGTAATAATTTTTTATGTATACAACTTAGGTGCATACCATTTTAACTCACTCAGTGTTACATTTCTTCATTTTGTAGAATCTATATTCATTTGTGTTTTTCTTTTCAAGATTTAAGTCATCTGTGTTGATTCGTCGTGACTGCGCCTACGATGATGGGGGAGGAAGTGGGCCGTGTGGTGATGCTTCCTTGCCTGGGACAAGACATTGTATACGGCACATTATGTACAATGTGGACCAGCAGTTGTTCACCCATTGTACTGCTCGGCACTCGGATAACACACCTTGTCGTATCCCGGTGTTCGATGTGTGTCATGAGCTTCCACTCTGTCCCCAGCATAGCGTGAGGGTGAGTTGAAAGAGAGTCATCTTTACTGCTCTCTTAAGGAGAAGTGTTTTTAGAAAGAGTTTAGAGAAGGAGATCCAA
>NC_051408.1:17754362-17754905 GCF_015228065.2 Penaeus monodon
ATCTTTACCACAGTTTTAAGAAACTAGAAATTCAGGTGTAAGTATACCTGAAATGAATCTGAAATACGTTGACATATAAACTGGTAAATAGTAGCTTGTACAAAGGAAATCTTTGGCAAATATGAACTGTCTTTTCTACAGGAAAGTTGTAAGAAAAGCAGTGTAGAAGAGACCCCCAAACCTAAGAGATCTCGCAAAAAGAATAAGATGCCAATATTATCAAGATATGGGAAACGCAGCAAAAAGCGACGGCGGTCCTCTAACTCCACTAGCTCGGTGATCCCTTCAACAAGCGTCAGACCTCCCATGGCAAGCCAGTCATCCCTCTCATCACCTCAGCCATCACCCACAACCCCACAGACCTCACCCCACTTCTCTGCTGCCTCTTGTACAGGTGAGCTGAAACATAAAAGTCTCAGTTTGAAAGTTTCAAAGTCTTTAGCCCTCTGATGACATCTTGTACCCATGCCATTCCAAGCCTCATGCCAGGCATTGCCCACAGTCAGCTGCTCTGGTGAAATACTAAAATCATGGAAAATTTAC
>NC_051408.1:17754929-17755231 GCF_015228065.2 Penaeus monodon
ACTACCTACAGTTTTAGCATATGTGATCTTTGAAAAAACAAGGCTAAAGAGAGTCTTCAAGACTGCTTTGAAGGGCTGTACCTGCTCAGTGACTATAGTCAAAGCCAAATATTGAACAACTATTCAGTTTGCATAGCAAAGAGCTGGCTTTCTTGCATCCCAGTAAATGGGCTCAGTATATTATGGCAGGAACAGATCCCCCTTGGCATGAAAATATTTCTCTGCCTGTCTGATAATGGGAATCTGTATGACATGTTTATGCCATACGCTCACCTCATGCAGGAACTTTTGTTGCATCCTAA
>NC_051408.1:17755262-17756827 GCF_015228065.2 Penaeus monodon
CCCGTAACTTTCTTTTCTTTCTTCCCATAATTTTCCCTTGAAGGAGGTAGATATGAACCCTTTTATTGTTCATATATGCAGGTGCATACAGTGTGGTCTTTCTCAGATAAAAGTAAAATAAATTTCCTTCTCTGGATTAAAAAGACTGATTCTCAGGGTTGGTGGAGAGCAATCAAGATTGGGGATGGGGATGGGTTAAGTACTGTTGATGTCGTATTGTCTGGTGTGTTTTGAAGGAGTGGTTTTGATCATGGTTACTTGCTTACTTACAGAGTATTAATTGCAGAGAAATATTCCTTCAGTGGAATATATTTGTAGATGATATAATTAAAATATTGATGGAGATCAGTACCACATATACAAAGGTTGAACAGCTTTGTTTTCAAGGCTTAATCTTTTTCTGTGAAGAATATGAAAATGTGGGTAGAATGGGTGTATTAATTGATTACTTGTTGACAGATTCTGTAGCTGAAGCGGAAGCAAGTGACCTGGAGGACGACATGGAAGGGATGGTGGAGGGTCTGGATGCTGCTTCTCGTCTTCTTGACCCTCATGATCTCCAGGATGTATTGAACCGTATCCCAGATCATGAGCTCACTCAGCTCTTTGATGCACCAGGTGTGTTCTTCTGTATATTATGAGTTAAATTTTTTGGTAGCATCATCTTCCTAAGTGTTTTTAGCTGAGTTTAAGCCACATAGATAATAACATGTTTTTAATTATTTTTACAGAAAGTAAAACCGGAGAATTTGTGGTTGCAAGTGAAGAGAAAGTTGAGCTTGAGACAGATCATGGTGAGGAAGATGAGGTTACTGCAGACTCACCACCTCCCAGCAGCAGCCCGGCTGCAGCCACACCAGCTGCAGCTTCTGCCGCCACCACCTCGCCCACACCGCCACTAGTAGAGGAAGGCACAACGCTTAGCCTCGATGAATCCACCCTGAATGACCTAGTAGCAGGAAACATCCCCATAGATTCAATCATCTCATCCTCATTCAACCAACAAGAACTTAACACCATCTCTCAGGCACTATCAAACATTGTGCAGGAAAACAATATTAACCTTGCGGGATTTGACCTCAATGCAGGCAACTCCTTTTCCGCCTCAGAGACAGGAGGCTCTGGGCCAGTGGGGGATGTCAGTGACAGTTCTCTGATGTCCCAGGCGAGTGATGCCACAAATCATACAGATTTTTGTGAAGCAGGACCGCCATTACCCGAGTGTAAAATAAATATATTGAACCAGCGACCTGGGATCATCACAGACACTGCCACTCTTTCACCACTAAAATAAGACCTTTTTAAAAAGTTTTGAATTATTTGCAGATTCGTCTGCTTTTGCTGCCCAAAAATATATTTGAAAAAAGATATACTGTACTAGTTGAGAGTTTTGCTATGGCAAGCATCGGTACAATATCGAGAGGAGGACTGGTTAAAAGGTACAATGTGATTAACATGAATTATTCCTGTGCAGTTGTGTGTTTACTTGTCAACAGTGTAACAGTGATGTTAATAAACTGTACATAATTGGCTTGTTCACTTTGTTAAAACACTTCTTGTAAGGT
>NC_051408.1:17756861-17757202 GCF_015228065.2 Penaeus monodon
ATGAAAATTGTATTCTTCCATGTTCAAGTATATACTTTGAAATGGCACATTAGTAGCTATCATATAGTATTACTGAAGTCAAAGTAGTTATTTGGAGGAGGTAGATGAAGTGTTTGGATTGGTAGTAAGGAATGGGAGGCTAGATCTTTCTGATGCAGTGCAACTATCTAGCAGTCTTGTGTTGTACACATTTTTCTAATGATCCACTTCACAGCAAACACACAACAAATGCTGTATGATACAGGTTCTTTGAGCAAATAGTAACAAGAATTTGGGTAGTGGTTCAGGCCACACTGATGAAATGTGCACAACCTGTGGAGAGCATGAGCATCATTATGTAA
>NC_051408.1:17757226-17757488 GCF_015228065.2 Penaeus monodon
AGCATTAGAAATTCCTAGCTTGTATATACACGCAGAAGTGAAGGTTCTCCTATTGCAGTCCCATATACAGTGTTAAGGCTGGTAAGGATTTGCAGTATGGTAAATGTGAGCATGAATCTGGTTAGGTGTTCTGCTGTTCTTTGCATTGACTATGGACTTAAGTATTGAGCCTTCCCAGCTTTCTATCAAATTTTCATGACTTGGAGCTTGCTTCCATTGTCTTTATTTTTATATATTTTTTTTATAAGATTTCATTCTCATG
>NC_051408.1:17757532-17759051 GCF_015228065.2 Penaeus monodon
GTACTTATTCTTCATTCCGCCATTGAAAAGTGCTGCAAGAAAAAAAAATCTGTTGCTGGCTTTGGAAATGTTTTGGGGGGACCTGAATGCAGATGATCAAAAGATCCTCCTCAGCACTAGAGAAAATGGGAGATGATTAGGAATAGGCGAGTTATGACCATGACTCCATGATCTGCAGTACCACGGAAAGCTCACCATTAGCTTCTAACTTACCATATTGGCCTAGGGAACTCAGGATTTTTTCCATAGTTCAGGGCACTTTCACTCATACAAGCGTACTTGTTTATAATAGGATAAGAGTATACACTTTTACTGTGTGACTAAGAAATAGCCGGGCTATAGAAATCGGAAGTAAGTGTCGTTTGCTAGATGTGAATTTGAATAAAAAAAAAACTTGACTGGAAAGAAAAATCTATCTGCATTTTTACTTAGTTTTTACTTATAATTATTGTACTGTCAAATCCACAAAGAACAAGTGATTTCTTTTTTTATGTTTTAAAGCAACAAAGTAAGTGAGAAATAGAAAGGTTACTATTTTCCTCATGTAAATGATTATGAAAGCATGGGTATAACAGTATTGAAGAAGCAAGTTTAAAAGTAATCAAAATACATTTATTTGCTCTTCACAAAACAAAAAAGTTAAGACTGAATAGTCCAATGAAAAATAATGCTTAGAGGAATATTAGCTCTGGAAAACACATGCATTTGTATGTGTTTTAGATCTGGACTTGTGATAAAAGAATAGTTCAGAAAACATACTTTCTCTAGAGTAGTGCAGAACATGGATAGCTGGTACTCACAACTGAGCACATGATTGTACAAAAATGTGATTAAAGTGTAAATGACTTAAATTACCTCCATATCAGACCGGACACAATATAGCCACGCATAACAGTACAACTAGCGTTATACAACTAACCGATACAAGTGTATTCATATCCAGATAGATATATGCATGTATGTGGGGGAATGCATGTGCATGCATGCAGTCTATTTGCTTCTTCAGTTTGTTCTTGTTGTGTTTTGTATTTTTAATCTTGATCACTAATTGGCATACTAATTTTTAGATGTATATCAGTTTTACATATTTTTATACCGGCTTCATCAATACCAACTTCAAACTCATCTTCATCATCCCTTTTTCACCTCCCATGGAATCATTTTGGATTATTAAGGGCTTATTCATGAACTTGGAACAGTGCCAATACGTAATACAACTAAGCCTTCAGGGACACATGCAGAGAAGAGTGCTTGGGAACCTCACAAGGATCCCAAGACAGAAGTGGTTGCAACTGTTACCCTTTTACAAGTAGATAAATTAACAATGTTCTTGCCTTTTGTAAATCTGGGTTACCCAAACAGTCACTGAGCTTATAAGAATTTGACAGTTATGCTGTTGAAAATGGAGCTTGCAGTTGAATGAAGTGGGTAGAGAACCAGCTGCAGATATTCTGTGTTGCTTTTTGTTGCATGCATATTAGCGTGTGTCCGGTAACAGAAACACACAGCATCGCCAACA
>NC_051408.1:17759092-17760512 GCF_015228065.2 Penaeus monodon
CTTGGATATTTGAAGGTGTTTTTGGTGGTTAATGGTCAGATTTACCAGTTTCTTCCCAGGAAAATGCTTTCTGGTTTTCCTCTTCAGACAGTTTATCCACTTGTATTATCCTAGTCTGTCACCTATTTGGTCTCCTCTTGTCATCATTTAACCTTTCTCTCTTTACATTCTGAAAGTTACTCTAGGAGAATATAAGAAGAAAGAATTGAAATGAAGTATGCAGGAATCAAACATCAAGCAGTTCACTTCATCAGAAATGCTTTCAATATAATTTATCTGTTAGTATTCATGCCTCCATTGATAAAAGGGAGTTTTATACAAATGCAAAGTTTTGAAGTCTCATGGAGAAAAAATATTACTTGCTTTATTAATCTTTCTGTGAATAATTGTTTCTTCTGTCACTGAACACTTAAGATGACAAACCAGATAATGCCTAAAGACTTTATGGGCATATATGGATCACCAGCTTTCAGGGGTATCATATCATATATTTATCTGAAGTGATGGCGAATGACCAGTCACACCATTTTTTTCTGGACTTTCTAGGGTGTTAAGAAAGTTTGTTATCACTTTAATTATTCAAAGTGACATTTTTCTCTGGAGTAACAGGTAATAAGTAATATTGATACATGAAAGAAAATCCTTCATACAGCTTGTATTTTGCTTAGATAGGTATTTAAAATCATACATTATCTGAGGCAACATGATAATGTGTTGTTTAAGAGAAAGCACCCAAATTAGGCTTTAGAGTTACTTTCCTGTGACACTCCAACAACGAGTTGATTTCTAAATGCAATGACTTTTGAGGCAAAATAAAGTAATTTTTCACCAAACTCAAGTTATGCAAGGCATATAATTGAAAATCTGAACCGAGCAGATGATTTCAGTCTTCAAAGAAATGCAGTGGTCTTTCATCTGTCTCTTCGTCTGTGTCTGATGCTAATTTAATTTGATCTAAGTAAAATTAATGACACAGGAACCATCCAAAAGTATTTTGTTTGCCTTAAAAGTAGTACATGGTATGCTACATTTTTTCAGGAAGTTCAGGTGTTATTGTTGGTATTGCTGTTGCTATGTATGTTAAAGAATGAGGAAAATAGGGAAGAGGAACACCATATATGAAAGAATACCAGCAGTGAAGAAGCAGCTTCAGAGGAAAAAAAAGAGAGTGTATAAAACTATGGCCAACATTATCTTGTAGAAGATATGTCTCATGCAAAGTACAATATAAAAGCCAATGCTGATTTGACTGTCAAGTCAGTGTAATATGTTGCCAGTTGATGTTGTGACTGATAGTTTGTTGTAGTGCAATATTGATAAGGGAAAAAATCACAAAGAAAAGCAGTTCAGGTACTTAGACTTTGCGATGCTGTGTGTGGGAATCTGTTTGCTGCTGTAGGCAGTGCCATTTGATGCTTGA
>NC_051408.1:17760565-17761223 GCF_015228065.2 Penaeus monodon
ACGAGATTCTCCCCTTCTAGCATTTTAGATTGCAGAGGCATTACTTGTGGGACAGTATAGTGAGATACATACTTGCATGTCTCATGATGAGCAAGTTAAAGGTGATGCAGTGAACTGAGACTTGACATGAGTAGTCCCATTGAAGAAGAATAGTGTCGGGAGTGTCTGCACTTGCCATTTTGGTTCTATTTTGAAACACTGTGTGCATCAGGGCAGTGGAGTGTGTTTGTTCATTATTTCTGGACAGTGCACACCTTCACTGGTAGATGTTTAGCTGCAATTGATAATTTGCATCTCAGTTGTAGTTGTACTTTTGTGACCCTAAATCATGTGTGTCCCTGTCTTTATATAAAGGAGGTTATCCAGCAGTGACAAATAACTTTTGAATTATACAGGAGAAAGAGGAAAATTCTGTTCAGACTTTGGCTTTGTTTTCTCTTTGTACATGTATGTGAAACGGCCAGCAAAACTACTCTGATTAAAACTAGTCTATTCTGTGATTATAGAATTGATGTAACTACTTGTAGGTACAAAACTTGTGTTCGTAATTGAACCTATGGGTGTTTTCTTTCCATTATTTTACGTATTATTCATTCATATTCTTAACAGTATTCCCACCTATTTTTAAACTTTGTATGAATATTGTTCACTGTTTTCC
>NC_051408.1:17761318-17761749 GCF_015228065.2 Penaeus monodon
AAGTAGATGTGGTAAGGAACTGGTTTATGATTGTTTTCCAACACATGTATGTTCAACAGTGGGAAGGCAGTCTCTTCATGGCAGTTGTATGGTGTCTGTACACTGTCACCCCTGTTCATATCTTTCACTCTAATATAAGCAGTGATTGATACCGAGTTTCAAGAAAATGAAAAAAAAAATGCCTCTGTCAGTTTATTTATTTAGTTTTAATTTTGCGGGTTGAGAAGGGTGGTCCATTAACCAAGATTGAGTGTGAGAAGGAGAAGGATTTCCCTGCTTAGTGTCATAGACTTTTTATTCCTATTACAGTTATTATTAGGACCAGTTTATTGTGTTTATGAAACAGCAGCAAGGGAGATGTATGTATAATCTAGAAGTACGTTACAGTTATACCCTGACACTTGTTTTTCAAATTTTCTAACACCTTAATG
>NC_051408.1:17761778-17762664 GCF_015228065.2 Penaeus monodon
GGGGGGGTGGGGATTTTGGGATAAATTCTAGAAAATGAATGGGGAAAAAATAAAATACAAAAATATTGTAGACTATCTGCTCGTCAAGGGAAAATGTTTTTTTACATTGAGTTTGTGGTCTTCAGGTAATCAGTGGTCGACATATGTAGTCTGTGACTGCGATTACTGCAGCAAAGCATCTTCAGGAGGCAAGTCCAGTATTTAACCCTGACTCCTTCCCTTATAAAGGTGTGAATGAGAGGAAGGCATTTCACAAAGCAGAATGAATAATTGCTGTTATGATTTTACAATCCTTTTTTATACACAGTAAAATCAGTGTGTCTAACTTATTTTTACCATGTGAAATTATTCATTCTCATTCATAGCTTTTTCAGCAATTGTCACAATGTATTGTTTTCATCCTACTCCCCTTACGATGTTATATTTTTTTATTATCAACATTTCCTTTTCACTAATTTTTGCCAGCATTCTTACTGTCCTTTCATCAAATTCCTTTCCTGTTTTATTGCGTTCCTTATTTCTTCTCCATTACATTTCCTCTGTTTACTCAGAGCTTATATTCTTCCTCTTCCCAACTCCTTGTCACATTCCTGGTATAAACACAAACCGGTGAATAGCAAAAATGCACATGAGGGTCAGTTGATCATTGATCAATAGCCCTGTTGTTAAATCTGTATAATGATTTATTCTTATGCCTTGGTTTGTGGATTATTTTTCTTTTCTTTTTATTTGGAGATGCAAAAGAAAAAAAGAGAAAACTTTATTCTATTTTCCTTCCTTTTACACAGAAATAAGGCAGTGTATTTTTTTGTACTTTATGTCTGCTGATGCTGGACTTGCCTACTTCCTGGTTTTTGTCATGTTTTATAACCACTTTGTTGTCAGC
>NC_051408.1:17762799-17763637 GCF_015228065.2 Penaeus monodon
GACGGCAGTATTTTTTGTTAGTATGATATTGTCTTCTATTGTCAATGATGTAGCAACATTTAGACTGCTGCTCCTCAGTAAGTTCCGTAATCTCCACTGCGGGATATTTTAGAATGCATAAAAAAGATAAAACATAGCATGAGTTCATTGTCAAATTATGTGAAAGTTTGGAAGTAGTAAAATTATTTTTTGTAAAGGATTTGTCTTACTGCCCTTCATATCTTTTTGACACAGCTCTCTTTGGTGTTACTATACCTTAAGGGTTTAAAACTAAAGATGGCTTATCCCATAAATGCTTAAAAAGGAAGACCACGCCATTACAAAAGAGCCAGTGTGACCTATTTTCACTGTCAAATCTAGAAAATTTTACATAGGACTTTATATACAGGGGAACAATAATATTATTAATTTATGGCTCAATTTTTTTGTTATGAATAGTTTAGATTTGTGTTTTACAATTACAGTTTTATAAACAAAAATGTTTACTGTCAGCTCCCCCGCCTCAACTGTAGTTTCACCATTGCCTACAATCCAAAGTATTCAGTTTAACTTTAGTACTTCATTGAAGCTAAGTACTGTAAATTAGACACAAAAAAATGTACCAGTGATATGAGCAATACCTGTTTACCCTACCAACCCACAATGGATCCTTGGTTAAATTAACCAGAGCAAAGGAATATTCTGTCATGAACTTTATACAGATGTTATATCACCTCGGTTCTTCTTGATGTACCTCATTTACCATTAATGTTTTGAAACCTAATTGAAACCCACTCGAATTGTCTAGTAAATATATTTATTTTAGGTAACTTGGCCGCGACTTATAAAAGATTATTAC
>NC_051408.1:17763847-17763945 GCF_015228065.2 Penaeus monodon
AGAATACTTTCGCCTAACCGATCGCGATAATCTCACTATCTACTATATAAATACATCGAAATTAAGCCGCAGACCCCCTCCCTCCCACTAAGCGAAAA
>NC_051408.1:17764294-17764674 GCF_015228065.2 Penaeus monodon
GTTTTTTTTCCATATGCATTGCTGTGAAATTTAGATATTTACAAAATTCAGATTAATTTTACAGATACAAGTTGCTATCGTTATGGGCTAATTGATTCCTAGACGGCTGCTGCATAGTCTGGGATCCGCTCTCCGATGCACTGTGCTATTTCCCGCCACCACTTGTGGTCTTTCTGCACAAGGTCTATACAATATATAGACCTTGGTTCTGCAGGGTGTTGTCGTTCTGAGCTTTTCGTCCAGGATCGCTAGTTACAAAACAAAGATCATATACCACTATAGAAAGGTGTAATAGAAAAAAGTGTAAAGGGGGTTAGTTGACGATTATATGTGCTACACATCAGAAGTCGTATAGCAGTTCCGGCAGTTAGGGAAAGGGC
>NC_051408.1:17766693-17773887 GCF_015228065.2 Penaeus monodon
TGACTAGGATGTATAGTTTGGTTAAATTTCGTACTTTCTATTGATAGCAGGTTATCCTCCTCGTTTCTCCTTGTTGCTGTTCGTATTACTTTGTTTTGGAACTGCTGCATCTTGGTTTTGTATTCCATGATGGATCTGATAAGGGTTTTGTAGAAATGTGGTTGTATTTTTTTGCTCATTTTCTTGAATCGTTTTTAGTTTTGCATACTGGCATTTGGCCAATGCTGCTCATTTCTTCATGCGTGTAGATACTCCTCGAGTCCCAGATTCCATTCCAGGTATTGTCACTTTGTTTTTAAAAAGTATGCATTAGGTTTGGTGCTAAGACAGAGAGTAGTTGAAATTTATTTTTGTTGGTTTTGTTCTTCCACTTACTTTCGAATTTGTTTACTTTATCTATTTCGTTTGCTGTCGTTGTTGCTAAAATGTCCTTAGAACTTAGTAGATATATCATGATTTGGGTGTTGTCATCTGCATAGCTTGTCCTTGAGACACTCCGCTTAGCAGAGGGAACTTTGGTCCCGTTACATTTTCATTCTCATCGTTGCAGTGCAGTATACTACAAAGTTGCAAAAAATATATATCCATGATATCAGGGAGACTTAACTGAAGAATTTTGAAGTGGAGTTTTGGCTTTCATATCTTGTTAAAAGACTTCGCTATATCACCATATACTATGTTTAGTATTTTTTTTTCTTTGTGGGATTGCAATGGTTTCATATATTGAAGTTATGACTTGTTGTGTGTCTCTTCCTTTCCGGGATCCATATAAATTTGAGACTGAAGAGATCATTGTTTTCCATGTATACTTTTATTGTATTGTTGATATTTTTTCCGAGATCTTGCCTGGGAAATTGGTTTAGTTTTCAACTTTCCTGGAGTCCTTACCTGCCTTTGGTGTTAATGCATTTTAAATGCATTTTTTTATTTGTTTGGGAAATAGCTCAATGAAAGAGCCCACTTAAAAGTTCTTTAATTCTGTGATGGCAACATCTGGGAGATGCTGCGTCACCGCTTTGGCCGGGGGGTTTATTTTTGAAATTGTTGATTACAGACTTGATGTCTCCCATAGTTATAGTTCTTGTGAGATGATTGTTATCATCAATCGCTGTAAGGGAGAAGTCTCTTGTCTGTGAAATAATTGTCGACCATTGGTTCATGCTGCAAATTGAAGTTACGGTTCTCAAGGTTGATTTTGAAGATTCCATCCCAAAAATTCCGACGTCTCTTGTTTCTTCAGGTCTTCTATATTTTCTCATGCCTTAAATTAGTATATAAGGTGTTTCTTCACGACTACTTTCCTTCAGGTGTCTTATCCCCCCCCCCCCCCGAATTTGTTAGGATTGTTATACTCGATCTCAGTTTCCTGTATAAGATTGTTCCTGTGGTTAGTGGATAACCTTTTGCTTTCTTTCTTCAGGTCCTTTTTTCGTTGCTTGTATTAGCTGCGAAGTGGCGTCTATCCAAGGATGTTCTGTGATCTCTAAAATGGGTTTTGTATCTCTATTGTAGCGGTTCAAGATGGTCGCTTTTAAAGGGTGAGGTAAAGTTGTGTATTTTTCTTGGGAACTGCTTTATTCATTGCATTTTCAATATTTGCATATCGGTTATTAATTTTAGAATCTATGTATCCTTTGTAAACAGTATGTTCTTCTGTGGGCTGGTTCATACACTGTTCTATGTCCCTTTTAAACAATTTATAATTAAACATTTTTGTCTGCGGGTGATGTTGCCAGGGTGAAAAAATAGGGATATGACCTGATGTAGTTTGGGGCCCTTGTTGGATGGGGGAGTTCATATGTTTATTCTTATTTCCTAGGATGATGTTTGGACGGTCTTTCCCCTCTTGCGCTTGCGTGTCAAAGTCTGGACAAAGTCACTGCCCATGTGATTATTGTTATTTTGGCCGAGCGAGCGATGTCGGGCATTCAGGACGGCGATAATGTATGCTTGAGCGTTTCTCATTATTTTCATTAAGTCCAGGTATGGGAACTGGGGTCGTCTAGGCGACATATAAGTCGTCAAGAGAACGAAACTCCGTCAAGAGAACGAGGAAATCCTCGTTAGAAGTATGTGCTTTATATATCCCTTAATAGCAATAGCAGCACCGGCGTCTCCTTCATTTAGTATGTTTCGTTGGTGAACATTGTAACCGAACAATTTGATAATTTCCCCGTTTTGTAGACAGAGGTAATTAATATAATATAAATGTCTTCTGTTAAATACATGTTCGAGAGTTCGTGCTTCCTTGTACGCCAGTTTAGAAGATTATGCCGGACTGTTTTATATTTGTTAATGGCCATTGAAGCTATACTATGTCTGGGTCTGTGAAAGATTTTCTGGCTGGATGTTGCTCTGCTCTCGTTCCTTTTACTATTCCCTCGAAGGATTGATTGCTGACATACTGGATTCTGAAGGCGGTGAGATCGATGATACTGGATTCTGAAGGCGGTGAGATCGATGGTACTGGATTCCGAAGACGGTGAGATCGATGGTACTGGATTCTGAAGGCGGTGAGATCGATGGTACTGGATTCTGAAGGCGGTGAGATCGATGGTACTGGATTCTGAAGGCGGTGAGATCGATGGTACTGGATTCTGAAGGCGGTGAGATCGATGGTACTGGATTCTGAAGGCGGTGAGATCGATGGTGCTGGATTCTGAAGGCAGTGAGATCGATGGTTCTTCTGTTCAGGCTATCCTTGATTATTTGGGCATCGGAAATATTATTATGGACATATGTATATTTGATGTTTGTCTGCGAAGGTTTAAGAATTTCCGTGTGCGTTGGTCGCCTCGGGATATGTCTATACTATCTTCTCTTGCTCTTAGTCTTATTTTTAACAACCTTTGTAATCTTGCTCACTATCTTGTGCAGAAACTGGTCTCTGCCGTAGGGGTTCTTGATTTTGTTTTAGATGATCATGGTACTTGACTGGAAGCGGTGAGCGGTGTACCCCGAAGTTGTTGGTCTTTTCTTCATGTTCCTTTGTTGCAAACTCTTTCGTCCTTGTTGATTCTTGGGTCAGTGTAGTTTCTCTGTTCCTCTTATGGTTTACTTCTTCGTGATCCATCCCTTCCTTTTCGTCTTGCGGCGTCATCGTTGGCACATTATCATTTGCGTTTATTAACACCACATATTTCCATTGGATGTACCCGTTCAGGGAATCTGACCTTAGGAAAGTTGTAAGAGTGTACATCTCGGTAATCGTTTTCTGGAAACTGCCTGGTTCCCTGGCTTCTCCTGTGTACAGTGTACCCAAACAATATGACACTTATTATGCAAGCAGCTGCTTTCGGTGAGAGAGCTGCGTATCGTTTCATTGTTCGTGATGTATCCTTTGTCAACTGCATGTTCTTCTGTGGGCTGGTTCATACACTGTTTTATGACCCTTTTGAACAATTTATAATTAAACATTTTTGTCTGCGGGTGATGTTGCCAGGGTGAAAAAATAGGGATATGACCTGATGTAGTTTGGGGCCCTTGTTGGATGGGGGAGTTCATATGTTTATTCTTATTTCCTAGGATGATGTTTGGACGGTCTTTCCCCTCTTGCGCTTGCGTGTCAAAGTCTGGACAAAGTCACTGCCCATGTGATTATTGTTATTTTGGCCGAGCGAGCGATGTCGGGCATTCAGGACAGCGATAATGTATGCTTGAGCGTTTCTCATTATTTTCATTAAGTCCAGGTATGGGAACTGGGGTCGTCTAGGCAGCATATAAGTCGTCAAGAGAACGAAACTCCGTCGATTTGTCTGCAGTTCAACCGCAAGGAAATCCTCGTTAGAAGTGTGCTTTATATATCCCTTAATAGCAATAGCAGCACCGGCGTCTCCTTCATTTAGTATGTTTCGTTGGTGAACATTGTAACCGAACAATTTGATAATTTCCCCGTTTTGTAGACAGAGGTAATTAATATAATATAAATGTCTTCTGTTAAATACATGTTCGAGAGTTCGTGCTTCCTTGTACGCCAGTTTAGAAGATATGCCGAACTGTTTTATATTTGTTAATGGCCATTGAAGCTATACTATGTCTGGGTCTGTGAAAGATTTTCTGGCTGTATGTTGCTCTGCTCTCGTTCCTTTTACTATTCCCTCGAAGGATTGATTGCTGACATACTGGATTCTGAAGGCGGTGAGATCGATGGTACTGGATTCTGAAGGCGGTGAGATCGATGGTACTGGATTCTGAAGGCGGTGAGATCGATGGTACTGGATTCTGAAGGCGGCGAGATCGATGGTTCTTCTGTTCAGGCTATCCTTGATTATTTGGGCATCGGAAATATTATTATGGACATATGTAAATTTGATGTTTGTCTGGGAAGGTTTAAGAATTTCCGTGTGCGTTGGTCGCCTCGGGATATGTCTATACTATCTTCTCTTGCTCTCAGTCTTATTTATAACAACCTTTGTAATCTTGCTCACTATCTTGTGCAGAGACTGGTCTCTGCTGTAGGGGTTCTTGATTTTGTTTTAGATGATCATGGTACTTGACTGGAAGCGGTGAGCGGTGTACCCCGAAGTTGTTGGTCTTTTCTTCATGTTCCTTTGTTGCAAACTCTTTCGTCCTTGTTGATTCTTGGGTCAGTGTAGTTTCTCTGTTCCTCTTATGGTTTACTTCTTCGTGATCCATCCCTTCCTTTTCGTCTTGCGTCGTCATCGTTGGCACATTATCATTTGCGTTTATTAACACCACATATTTCCATTGGATGTACCCGTTCAGGGAATCTGACCTTAGGAAAGTTGTAAGAGTGTACATCTCGGTAATCGTTTTCTGGAAACTGCCTGGTTCCCTGACTTCTCCTGTGTACGGTGTACCCAAACAATATGACACTTATTATGCAAGCAGCTGCTTTCGGTGAGAGAGCTGCGTATCGTTTCCCTGTTCGTGATGTATCCTTTGTCAACTGTATGTTCTTCTGTGGGCTGGTTCATACACTGTTTTATGACCCTTTTTGAACAATTTATAATTAAATTTTTTTGTCTGCGGGTGATGTTGCCAGGGTGAAAAAATAGGGATATGACCTGATGTAGTTTGGGGCCCTTGTTGGATGGGGGAGTTCATATGTTTATTCTTATTTCCTAGGATGATGTTTGGACGGTCTTTCCCCTCTTGCGCTTGCGTAAGTGTCAAAGTCTGGACAAAGTCACTGCCCATAAGATTATTGTTATTTTGGCCGAGCGAGCGATGTCGGGCATTCAGGACGGCGATAATGTATGCTTGAGCGTTTCTCATTATTTTCATTAAGTCCAGGTATGGGAACTGGGGTCGTCTAGGCAGCATATAAGTCGTCAAGAGAACGAAACTCCGTCAAGAGAACGAAACTCCGTCGATTTGTCTGCAGGTCAACCGCAAGGAAAATCCTCGTTAGAAGTATGTGCTTTATATATCCCTTAATAGCAATAGCAGCACCGACGTCTCCTTCATTTAGTATGTTTCGTTGGTGAACATTGTAAACGAACAATTTGATAATTTCCCCGTTTTGTAGACAGAGGTAATTAATATAATATAAATGTCTTCTGTTAAATATATGTTCGAGAGTTCGTGCTTCCTTGTACGCCAGTTTAGAAGATTATGCCGAATTGTTTTATATTTGTTAATGGCCATTGAAGCTATACTATGTCTGGGTCTGTGAAAGATTTTCTGGCTGGATGTTGCTCTGCTCTCGTTCCTTTTACTATTCCCTCGAAGGATTGATTGCTGACATACTGGACTCTGAAGGCGGTGAGATCGATGGTACTGGATTCTGAAGGCGGTGAGATCGATGGTACTGGATTCTGAAGGCGGTGAGATCGATGGTTCTTCTGTTCAGGCTATCCTTGATTATTTGGGCATCGGAAATATTATTATGGACATATGTATATTTGATGTTTGTCTGGGAAGGTTTAAGAATTTCCGTGTGCGTTGGTCGCCTCGGGATATGTCTATACTATCTTCTCTTGCTCTCAGTCTTATTTATAACAACCTTTGTAATCTTGCTCACTATCTTGTGCAGAGACTGGTCTCTGCTGTAGGGGTTCTTGATTTTGTTTTAGATGATCATGGTACTTGACTGGAAGCGGTGAGCGGTGTACCCCGAAGTTGTTGGTCTTTTCTTCATGTTCCTTTGTTGCAAACTCTTTCGTCCTTGTTGATTCTTGGGTCAGTGTAGTTTCTCTGTTCCTCTTATGGTTTACTTCTTCGTGATCCATCCCTTCCTTTTCGTCTTGCGGCATCATCGTTGGCACATTATCATTTGCGTTTATTAACACCACATATTTCCATTGCATGTATCCGTTCAGGGAATGACCTTAGGAAAGTTGTAAGAGTGTACATCTCGGTAATCGTTTTCTGGAAACTGCCTGGTTCCCTGGCTTCTCCTGTGTACGGTGTACCCAAACAATATGACACTTATTATGCAAGCAGCTGCTTTCGGTGAGAGAGTTGCGTATCGTTTCCTTGTTCGTGATGGCTGATCCCTCTCTTCAATTCGACTGGTCGTTATCGTTGTTGCCCTGCATAGGCTGTTTGGCGTTTTGCTGTTCTTTCGCTCTTTCCTTTATTATCTCTTTTCGTTTCAGGCGTTTTGCGAATAAAGTTCTATAATTACCATTGCATTTTAGGAACTGTTTGATGTTTTCCCTGCAATCTTTGTATGTATGTTGACTTACATTCCCTGGACATCAACTTTTTGAAAGTTTCATCGTTAGCAACTACGAAATATGCACCCATGTACTTTGGTAAGTTATTTTTGATTGCTCAAAGCATTGTCATAGCTCTGCCTTTATATGTGGATTGGCAGTTTTTTTCTGATTCTTGCCATTGTGACTCATGAGTTGTAACGGCAGTCCCTATTGCCAAATGGTTTGGCTGAGCTTTGTCCTGCCTCGTCAGGGCAGTGCAGCCTCGGTTGTTTGATGGCAGTTTGGCAGTTGTTAACCTTCCGTGTAAGCTCGCCGTTACTGTACAACTCTTTTGTTTAATATTTCAACTTATAAAGGATGATATTTGTTATAAACCCTATACCATGCCGGCACTGAACGGGTATCGAGCCTTGGAAGTTTTCCGACCACGACGGCTACCCCCTAGAATGCAAGGAGGGCAATATAGCTTACAGGAGCACCAGTGGGAACGTGTCAACGGTCCGGGTATCCTGGGCGGGGGTTGGGGGAGGGGTCGCAAAGGGGGGGAACCCCTACATAGTACCGTAAG
>NC_051408.1:17774052-17775136 GCF_015228065.2 Penaeus monodon
GCCTTAAACCCAATGTCTTCATCACAAGCCTCCAAGTCTCGTCCTAAGTTCGCGGCTTCACAAAGTCTGCTCGAGAGGTTTAAGGACTTAAGACTGAATCAAAACAAGCGCGGTGGTCGCTATTCAACTATTTCGTCTCCCGTTATCCACGAACTTTTAAAAAAGATACTTTACCCAAGATTAGCAGTACAGAACTGATCCGAAAGTATGTTATTTGTGACCGATATTTGCTTTGGGAACAAACAGCAATTCTTTCTGTCAGGGGATGAAAGTGATTTTTACTTTACGATCCTTACCCACTAAATATGCAGTTCTATCATCAACAGATAATAACAGTGATATGAGATAGCCTAGATGTTATTATATCATATACTTTACAGATATGTTTGATATCTCGTTACTAAAAGAATATTTAGTAAACTGGATATCACCTGATCTGACATTCGGTACACCCGGTTTAAAGAATCATAACTTGAAACTGAAAATTAATTAGCATATTCGCCACTGAGGTATTTACATAGCACTCAAAAATAACATGCTTTTAGTGAATAGCTACTAAAAAGAAATAGAAAATCATATAAGACTACTAGATCTCGACAATGATCTTGGTAGAAATAGAATTACAATTACCATAAAAGATCACCATTTATTATTATTGTGCCTGGCAACAGTGTGCGAATTTCAGAAGGAAAACTGTACTAGATGTAACACTTTGAAGTAAAAGTGAGGTCAATAATTTGCATACGTTTGGCTAATAATCGTTTATTTCAGTTGGTTAAAACATGATAGTATATAAACAATTCATTTCCTGCCACTGAATATTATTAATGGGAACTGGATGGAAAAACTGAGACCACATGAATGACAACATTGTGAATTACATGCGGGATCCCTTGGCATGTCCTTAAACTACAGTGTAATTGGGTCATCGTTCATGTAGCTACCGGTACACACTGTACTGCAGATAACATACATTGGCAAAATTCGCAGATCAACGCATTAAATAATTTGTTCACAGAGCCACACTCTTTGGAATGCAGTATATACACGGAGCGCACGTACACATGCGCATGCACGTACGAAA
>NC_051408.1:17775246-17775425 GCF_015228065.2 Penaeus monodon
TGTAGGAGCTGCTACACATGGCCAGGACGGACTAAAGTAAAATAATCACAGCTCATGGACGGAATGAAACATCTGGTAGGCCTACTTTGCAAATCCACTATTATAAAATGTTAACACATATCATGGGTCTCAATTTCTTTCTCATTTCTCATCTTATTTTGAGGTATGTCTTTCTCATG
>NC_051408.1:17777408-17777878 GCF_015228065.2 Penaeus monodon
CTTTCTGAAAAAAAAAAAAAATGGATACTCGCATATTCCACACTTAAAAACAACTACAATAAAGAACACGTTAGTAATTCATTACAAAGGTTATTACAGACGCAACCTCACAAAAATAATATTGAATCAATAGAAAACACAAAAATACATCTGCTTGACATCTCAATCCTCGGCAACGGTGGCGGCTGCTGAGGCGAACATCTGGAGAAAAAAATCTACGTCTGTTTTCTTGCTGGTGACTGGAAATCCGCGTTCTTGTTTACTCGTATCTCCAGTTACACGAAGAGATACGAACACAAAATAAATGATAGCATGAAGGAATCCATTACATCAATAAACACGGTGACATTAATTCTCTTCATTTTCTATCTTACATGTAGAATACAAATGTCTAAATAACAATTATATATACCTCAAAATAATTTCGTCTTTAATCTTTCCCAAAGGCACGCTTTCGCTAAGTAGATATT
>NC_051408.1:17778028-17778591 GCF_015228065.2 Penaeus monodon
CGAACACTTTCCCTCCGCACAATATCTGAATATACATAAAGTGCCTTCCTATGCTTACTTCAGAGCATTTCTTTCGGTACAATTCATTCCGCACTTAAGTTTATTTATACGGAGCAATCAGAGACATCTGGTGCTGCCGATATTTTACTCTCACAGAGTTTAATCCTGAATAAAATAAAGTACTTCCTATACGATTACAGTTTGGCAATAACCCTAACAAGATTCACATAAACTATTAATACAATTAAATACAAAATAAAATTTGATTTTTTTTCCATTTCTATTCCTAAAAAGATCAGTCAGAGAAATGCTTATATAAGAAATATTCACTTGGGATCTGTCATAAATATACACAATTCTATGATCAGTAAGTAGCCACGTCGTCGACTCTTGGTAACGGAGAGAGAGAGAAAGAGCGGGAAAGTCAGCATCGCGGAGGCGAAACTGATTTACCTAAAATAGCTTGGCACGACTGGTTCATGGGCGGTTCATCTCACGAGTCTGTGTTTCACCTGAAGTACTTTTTCTTTGTTTGTTTGTCTTTGTGAGAGAGAGAGAGAGAA
>NC_051408.1:17778825-17780006 GCF_015228065.2 Penaeus monodon
CGCGAATGAATTTGCCCGTATTTAACTATTAAACGTGCAAACGTTTAATTCACATTACGGTCTTTTTGATTGGACTGAACCAAAAAGATAGAATCCCCCCTTTTCAGAACTAGTGTTCGTTATCCATCATAAATTTACCTAATCATTCAACAAAGACTCATCCCACTTTTGTCGCTCGCTCTAGACTGCACTGGGAGAGGGAATCACCTAACGACCACACTGGGCATTGTGTTTGAAATTAGCACTACGCAAGAGGATATCTTCCAGATCACATCACTCACACAGACAATTAGCACTGGGCAATTTGTATTTCCGTTGCCATTGTTGCCATAAAAACTGACAACTATACATGACAGAGGACACGCTGCTGGCAGTCATGAATTTCTGCTACTTTTTCTTGTTTTGTAATTGAGCGACAGGTGTACGCGAAGCAATTGGATATTACACCACTTAATATAATGGCGTCAAATCTCCGTATGCTAACATTATAAAAATAATTTTCTTTGTTTATCCTATTTTCCAACAAGTTGGGTCTACGAGAACTTGTATAGGTGTTTACAACCTAAAGTTTAAGTAATTTCACTTCGAGAAAGTACAACCCACCTGATGTCATCACACTGTTCTCCAGGTGTTTCTTGTTCTCGTTCAGACACGTCACTTTTATAACAGTTTATTACACTTTGCAACTCGCAGCACTCGTCGGCACAGCAGCTCATCGCGAGAACGGCAGAGGTGGCTGGCGACGGCCCTTCACACGGGCGTGGACTGGGTGTGGATCCGGACCTTCTTTTTGGGCGTGGGACTCGACTGCTTGAAGGCCAGGTTCTCGATGCCCAGGGACGAGTCCGTGGTGTCCTCGGAGGGCTGGGGCTTCGGTCTTCTCAGCGAGGACCTCCCGGGCGCCCTGTTTGGGTCGAAGGCCACCACGCCGTTCCTGTGGCTGATGTGGCCGTTGGTCCCGTTGCCGGTGACCATGTAGGGCTGGCCGCTCAGCCCCGTCATTTTGACCCCGTTCGAGTTTTGGTGGAGGCCGCCGCCGCCTCTGCCGGAGCTCCTGGTTCTTCCCTGGCGGCCGTGGCTGTTGCCCTGAGCGTGGCCGTTGCGAGGCTCCACGACGTACGGGTTGGAGATGGTGGTGGCGGCGATGCCCTCGGGGTCGCGTCTGTACACCGTGGGGTCAC
>NC_051408.1:17780059-17780152 GCF_015228065.2 Penaeus monodon
ATTCCGACCAGCAGCGCCAGCAACTGCGGACCGAAAGCGGATTGCTGTTATGTCAAGGTTAGGGAAACATGCATACTAGAGTTATAACTAACC
>NC_051408.1:17781130-17781418 GCF_015228065.2 Penaeus monodon
GACCTAACAAAAGAGGCAAACAAAGGCAAAAGCACAAGGCACCGTGCCAAGGCCCTCCCTCACCTGCAGGTAGAAGGCCCAGTTGAGCGTCACGTAGAGGCCGGACTGGTGCCCCACCCGGAACACGAACACCTCCAGCAGGAAGAAGAGGACGCTCGCCACGGCACACAGCACTGGGGGGGGGGGGCATTAGGAGGTCATTCGCTTGTTAATTCCGCGTTTTGGGGGTTCGTTTGTTTGTTGTTCAGTCACTTCAGATGCGAACATTTATTTGATTTTGTTTTGATT
>NC_051408.1:17781474-17781831 GCF_015228065.2 Penaeus monodon
CACGCGCGCGCGCGCGGTGTGTGGTTTCATGATTATTAATCCAATAGCTTTATATACTCTTACTATCAACTTATTGCAATCTTATCTATGTTTAACAACGTATATTTAAACATCTCATTTTCTTGCTTATAAATACCTGCCTTTGAAAATACTCCACATATTATTAGAAAAACAAAATCAACAGAACCTTTACCTTTCCCGTTACAGTCACTAGATGGCTAATTTCATGATCAGATGAGTCATAAAAAACGGAGCGGTATTTAAGTGCAAGCATCCAGTCTCATGTTCATACCTTGTCTTTCTTTTCTCTCTTTCTCAGTCAATCTATTTAATCTATCTCGCCCTCTCACTTACTCA
>NC_051408.1:17782662-17782918 GCF_015228065.2 Penaeus monodon
GTGACCCCCATCCCCTCACCTGACGTCGCCGTGCAGACCATCTTGACGAGCGTGGCGTGCCTGAACTTGACCAGCGTCTTGGTGGCCGTCACGTGCATGGCGACGAGCAGCGGGCACATGAACAGCGCTAACCCGAGGAGGCACGTGCAGGCCGCCGATCCTGCGCCGGCCACTTGCGACGCCCCTGCAAGGAAGGAGACGGTGAGACTGCTGGCGCTGTGGGGGAGGAAGCCGGGTTTGGGGTCGCGTTTGGTGT
>NC_051408.1:17783142-17784118 GCF_015228065.2 Penaeus monodon
TAAAGCTGATTATATAGGGGATAAGTGTGTAGGGGGGGGGGGGATTTGTGTGTGTTTATGTGTGTGTTTCTTAATCTATCCCTGATCAACCCAAAAACCTCCTCATACTCTGCCCTTATCAATCTTAATCTACCTGCAACATCTACTCGCTCTCCCGACGCACCAGCAAGATGCTCACAGGCATTTTACCTATAAAGTTTCATCACGATTCGCTTGTAACTTGGCATAATCCTGTCGACAACCTAGCAAGCCAAGAAGCCGAGAATCCAGCCGAGAAAGGCAGAAGCAAGAGGCGCTCAGCAATACTAACGCCGCAATTGCAACACGAATTTCAACTGCAAAATTCGCCTACACCATGGCTGCGAAAACGTATTCTTGAATTACTTATCGCGATGAAACCGCACATCAAGGGGCTTGAAGACTTTACGAACTGCCGTGGATAAACCTGTATAACTCCTTCTCTCCCCCTCTTCCCCCTCCACCCACTCCACCCTGCCTCCTTGTCCTCCCTTCACCCTTTTTTCCCCAACTCCCCCACCCCCCACCCCTCTCCTTTCTGACCCCCTTACCCTTCTTGTCCTTCTCCCCTCGTCCTCTCCCCTCCCCTTTTCCCTGCCCTACCTAGTCCCTTCCCCTCGTCTTCCCAACTCCTTTTTGACTCCTCCCTTCTCCCCTCTTCCCTTCCAGTCCTAAATCCTCCCACTCCCGACCACCCCGTCCCTCCCGTCTGACACCTCTTCCCCTCCCCTAACACCCCCTCTCCCCAACGCCTCCCCACGGGACCCCAGGAAGAAAGGGGGGGAGGGGAGGGGAGTTGTTAGTCACGGTCAAAAACCCAGAAGGGGGCGAGGAGAGGGGATGAGGCGCGGTGCGGCGAGCGTGAGCGTGTGTGTCTAACTTCAGAACGAGGAGAGGAAGGGGGGGGGGAGACGGGGAGGACGTGGGAAGATGAAGAAGGAAAGGTAATGGAAGAGGA
>NC_051408.1:17784192-17784453 GCF_015228065.2 Penaeus monodon
TAAGAACAGAGCAGGAAACAACCAAGTAAGGATACCAGAGCAAGACGAAAGGTAGATAGAGCACTGGACAAGGCACACAATATGCCTATATCCGTCCCAAGTACAAATACATGTTAGTGCGAGTATAACCGGTCCTCCCAGCCCGTTATAAGAAGCTGACGCGACAAAGCCCAGGCCTCGTGAGGGGGAAACACTGTATGTATTGAGGTTTCATGTTTACGAGGAGGATGAGGATAATCATAGTGGGAATATTTGGGAAAC
>NC_051408.1:17785759-17786099 GCF_015228065.2 Penaeus monodon
ACTACACTAAGCACGACACACAGAACAAGAGGACGGCGGTACTCACAGGTCGGCTGGAGAATGGAAGAGTGGGTCCTGCAGATGGGATACGGGTCATTCTGGCACACTCTCCACGGTCCGAAGTGGCCAGTGATGGAACCTGGGCAGAGGAGAAAACGCGGGGTGAGGAAACATGCCATTCATAAGCAGAGGGCGTGGGAGTTCATGTGGATGTGTTATGTCAAGTATGTCACGTCGCTCGCTCTCTGATGTTAGGATACGCAGGGGAATGCAGAGACATGCGCACACAGCGTACGTACACGTACGTTAATGTACTTATACGCACGCGCATGCGCGCGCC
>NC_051408.1:17786254-17786461 GCF_015228065.2 Penaeus monodon
AAGGGCATAATTAAAACAAACACAAAATATAATTAAAAAAAAAACAGATTACATAGCATGCAAAGTGACTCCGTGACTCAGCACTATGTCCACAAGAGGTGAGGTGCTTCTATCCAGCAAGTGGGGCAGGCAGATTCTGGGTCTCTGATCCTGGTAAATAGCCCTACAGTAATTATGCGGATGAGTTGAAAAATGCTCACAGAAGCC
>NC_051408.1:17787434-17787600 GCF_015228065.2 Penaeus monodon
GCTGGATACCGAAGATCACACAGACAACTCAGTCAGAAACAATGTCAGGAAAATTCCCACAAATTAGACATGCACAGTACCAAGGTATTTGGATGGCTAAGGAAAAAAAACATAATCTCAACACCGACGACCAAGGCGAGACAATAGAACAAACAAGAAGGGGAAG
>NC_051408.1:17787628-17787741 GCF_015228065.2 Penaeus monodon
TCTGGCAGACAAATTCAGACGCGCGGCAGAGAGGCCGTGAACTGAACGAGAAACAGCGATGGGTGAAAGTGAGAGTGTGACCCACATAGAGCTGTATTCCTGTGTACCTCCTT
>NC_051408.1:17787836-17788231 GCF_015228065.2 Penaeus monodon
TCTTCCTCGTCCCCCTTTCTTACCCTTTTTCCGCCCCCCCCCCCTCACCTCACTTCCTATACCATACCTTCTCTTAGAATCCCAACCCTCAACCCCACACTAATGCCCTTTTTTTTTACCCCTTAACCCTTCCTTCAGCCACACAACCCCTGTCTTCTGACCGCCTCTCTTTCCCTGCTCTCCCCGCCCTGTCCTCTCGGCACCGCCCTTGCCTCGCCAACTGTTTCCCTGCCTATGGGCATTTGTGGCCGCCCGGGGAATCGCTCGCTGGCCCTCCCGCCCGCTCGCCTCCTTCCCCAACTGGCTTTCTCCCCCTCTGCCTGTCTCCATGTCAGTTCTCTGGCTGACTTCTAGACTGACAGATTGACAGATGCGAAGAAGGGTTGGATTAAAAA
>NC_051408.1:17788510-17788904 GCF_015228065.2 Penaeus monodon
GAAGTGCACCAGACAGACAAGCACACAAATGTCAGTCTGTCTGCCTGACTAGCTACAACATGCAAGTAATGCCACGCGAATTCTTGCAAATCCATCTGAGTTTCCGCCCGCAGACCGCCAATCCGCTCGCCCATTTTGACAACCATGCAAGCTCGCCAGTGACATTGCCCGTCCCCCAGAGCCTAATGGTAAGCTCCCCCATGACGCACAATACATCACATTTACAATATCCTGTTATGGAACGGGATGCTGCTGACTCGGGCCCAAAATCGTGTTCGTTCTCACGTGCGCCGATCGTGTTTGGCATTTAAGAGGACCGCCTGAGGTATGTTGCGTGTGTGTGCGTGCAATTGTGGGGCTGCGTGGGAGAATGTGTACAGTGTGTGTGGGATGT
>NC_051408.1:17789347-17789414 GCF_015228065.2 Penaeus monodon
TTAATGCTCGACAATGTGCAAAATTCCGTGTATCCTTTTTTTTTGTAAATAGGAAACGCATGCAAGA
>NC_051408.1:17789452-17789666 GCF_015228065.2 Penaeus monodon
AAAGTGCCTGGAGCGGAGGCGAGGTGCCACAAACACGAGGTACACGCACCTGTTCCCAGGGGATAGACTGTCAGGAGAGGAAACATGGCGGTCAAACAGGTGTCACCCATTAATTACTTTTTCCAACAAGACAGAAAATATGCGCACAAAAATTATACATTTGATACATTAATACTTAAGACTATTATTCATACATGAGCAAATATGCACGCAA
>NC_051408.1:17791259-17791483 GCF_015228065.2 Penaeus monodon
GCTTTTTCTTCGAGGCCCCTCTCCATACCCACTCCTTTTTCCATTCCCGTCCCCCTTTCCTTTTGAAGTGACCTCCATTCTCCATCCTTTTCCCTTCCACGTCTCTCTTTAAGATCCTTTCGCCTCCCCTCTCCCTTTCCCTTGCACTTCCCTTCCCCTTCCTCTGCTACCTTCCTTCTTAGAAATCCCCCTCCCCCCCAATCATCGTATTGATAATAAATGCA
>NC_051408.1:17791617-17791759 GCF_015228065.2 Penaeus monodon
TAGCACTAGTGAAAACGATAGATTTAATTAAATAGCATTCTAATAGATTGATAACATGATGTTTTAATGTGAGCGTGTGTGTGTGAGACGACTTCGACTCTGCAGTCACACTGAATATGTTTTCAAGCGTAACATACAGTAA
>NC_051408.1:17794698-17795474 GCF_015228065.2 Penaeus monodon
ATATCTTCACTATTTGCATTTAAAGCTTTTTATCATAATGCTTCCATTCTCATCATTGCAAATATAATTTTTCTTTTCACCCGACTGTTATTGACATAGAAGCAATCTAACATTCCAGTGCTATCGAAAACAGTAAAAACAAACAAACATACTAATTTGCAGAACTGGCATCTTGCTACCCCAATGAACGGAAATTTCCAGATGGAATCTTCCACGATATACCAAGCACTGCACAAGGATAACTACTCTATCATTTTAACCAAATTAGCCCACCACGGCATCAAAATTCAAAATCTCTCTCCGTCTCATTAAAAGTGCCATAAAATAAGAGTATTTACTGGATTTGCACTTGCGTAGATGGTACTTTTACCCCTCCCTTCACTATGGCGTCCGTCAAGGTTTAGTTCTTGGCCCAGTTTATCTTTTTATATACGGAAATGCTATCATCAGGTCGCCGTTTTTTATTCATTTATACATATTGCTTGTTTTTACACTAACAATATTACAATTGGCAATGACTTCTTACCCGGCCACTTTGATTGATCATACAAAATAAATCATGTTTACAAAAAGATGTCGAATTATTAGCTTATTTTGAGGTATTGATTTTTTTTCGTCTGTTTATTTATTCGATTTTATTTTATTCTTTTTACTGGACATAAATAATTTCGGTGCCTCTAGATAATCATCTAAGATGAAAAAGTCGCATGCGACATAATTTTAATTAATATAAGAGATATATAATTGATACCTCTACCTATCCTTCTACTCACTCA
>NC_051408.1:17795617-17796659 GCF_015228065.2 Penaeus monodon
CCTATCCTTCTCTCTCCCTATCCTTCTCTCTCCCTATCCTTCTCTCTCCCTGTCCTCCTCTCTCCCTGTCCTCCTCTCTCTCCCTGTCCTCCTCTCTCCCTGTCCTCCTCTCTCCCTGTCCTCCTCTCTCCCTGTCCTCCTCTCTTCCTGTCCTCCTCTCTCCCTGTCCTCCTCTCTTCCTGTCCTCCTCTCTCCCTCTCCCTCTCTCACTTCGCCTCCTACTTTCGCTTGCTTCCACCAAGCATCAACCCAAAATTCAAACCGCCAAGTCACCCAAATCAAATATCTGAAAAGTGCCTGTTGTTTGCAGAAATTTCATGCAATGCGCTATCTACCACACTTTCTTTTTACAGTATGTGTTCTTTCCTTTATCAAAGAGACATGACAGAACGTGGCATAGCATCGCACAGGGAAGATATGGCCATGGCTAAGATATACGAGTGTTTATCCTGAAGCAGGTTCGTGATGATAATATGGTGATGCTTTGTAATTCATACTTCACACAACAGGATTTTGTGGGATGTTGCTGTTTGTATTATCAACACTGTTATTTACATCATGTCCATTCCTGCTGTTATGCTGTTGACACTGTCATTTGTTATTGTTATAACCATCAATTCCAAATTTTATCATTATCGTTGTAGTAGTAATTATGGTAATAATAATTGAAGATAAAATAAATGACAGTATTTAAAAACTGACAACAATAATCACTGAAAAGGGTAAATTGAAAAACCAGCACAATAAACCATAATGAAAAGTAGCCATCACCACACAATAACATCACACGCACAGAGTGACGTCATGTCTCGTGTTCGTCTCGGTGCGTTGTCATGACAACAAGACCAACATCCAATAGCGAAATAATTGACCATAATTACTTAATTATGACACTCTAAGGGGATAATAAGCCACACTTTAAATAATTATGCAGTTAGCACACACTTGTGATAATGTGTGGATGACACTGTGTCCCAGATATGCAGAGAAAAAGAGCAAGTTTAAGTATATTTTCTTTCGTTGGAAACCCTCTTGCCTCGAC
>NC_051408.1:17796711-17796869 GCF_015228065.2 Penaeus monodon
TTTAGTTTTACCTTCTCTAAATAACGATTTACACAAAACACAGTCACACACACACAGTTGACTATAGACCTAGATATGCCCATATATTTAGGCCTATATACTAATAGCATCAACATCTTCGATTCCCTTGCTCTCTTCTTGTTGTAATAAAAAGAAAA
>NC_051408.1:17796943-17797255 GCF_015228065.2 Penaeus monodon
GATGTACCTGTCTCGCCCTTTTCCACTCAAACACACCTGTGTCGCGTGTTTGCCTTGCCTGTCTCCTCGCACTCACTCCCCTCTCCCCGTTGCGTGCGTGTATATCTGCCGTGCTTGCCAACCTGACGTGGACTTACCTACACCTTATTATTCATGACTTTCTGTTTCAAACTCACTCACGGCTGCACGAACACTGCATTGACACATGGCACACTCTCGTGCGTTATCACACTGACATTTGGCGAAAGCAATTCTGATGGTCAAAAGTCGCATTTTCCTACTAGCATTATTTTTTTTAACTGTCTGCCTCCG
>NC_051408.1:17798630-17798931 GCF_015228065.2 Penaeus monodon
TTCTACGTCTCTCCGTAGCATCTCCCGTACAGTTGCACACCGGATGATCAGCCAAGGTCCCTGGCTGTGATTGCCGCTGTCAATGTATCACGCGCAAATGACGCATAGCATGACAGTGTTCCAGCTACTGCAAAGTCGCCTGAAAATGCTTGTTGCAACATCAGCAATATTGGGTACTTTATTCGCACGGAATCAGGATGAAGAGGGAGGCCATATTTGTTTGCGTAGATGTGTGCAGTTGTTCATTCTTTAAAAAGCTATGCTGTTACTGTTATTATGTTAATGATTACATTAATTACAT
>NC_051408.1:17799890-17799987 GCF_015228065.2 Penaeus monodon
TATATTAATTAACAGTGTAGTTTTACTGAGTTTTACCGCGTTCTGCTTACGGTGTTTTTAACGTTCTGTTAAGTTTGTTCTGATGTTTTTATACTAG
>NC_051408.1:17800733-17800814 GCF_015228065.2 Penaeus monodon
TAATGTACACATACGTATACCACACGTCCACATAGGCTAAGACTGTCTAAATCCACGTTTTTAAAAAAGCGCGAGCGCGCG
>NC_051408.1:17800836-17802653 GCF_015228065.2 Penaeus monodon
ACCCGTCACCTGTACACCACACCATCCTCTAGCCCCACATCCCCACCGCCGTCGCCGTCGCCGCCATGAGCAGAGCTGCTATCTCCCGTGGCCGCCAAACTACTATCGATTCTAAACTATCGATATTCCCCGCAGAGCAACTACTGTGTTTTGTGAGAAGCGAATGGGGGAAAGGTAAGAACGAAGAATAAATTGGAGCAGTAGATATAATAGGGCAGAGATAACGGTAGATCAATTAGGTTGGTTGATAGAATAGATAAATTATGACCTACTAGCATGAATGACAAAGAAGTAGAAGAGAAAGTGGAGCAATAAATATATAGAGACGTAGATAAGGTACCAATAGAAATGGAATACAAAGAACCAGTCGATGTTTTGAAACACGAGACGGCAGATGAAATAGGTTGATAGAATAACAGATAATAACACGATAAAATGAATAAATACAGAGGCAGATGTCTGATCGTGGTGACAGTTAAGGAAGGCTTCGTCCACTAACACCACTTAGCGTTCATCAGAGATAATTACGCCACGTCAGGTGAGGTCACAGCACGTGCCACACAGCTGCCGTGTCTTAACATTTAACTTTACCAATAACTCGGAAAGTTCGATAAATTATTGCTGTGAATTGTGATTTTTGTCACAATGCAACCGGGTTTATTTTAATGCAATGCTATCGTTGACAGGTAAACATGGCGTTTATGGTGCCATCAGCAATACATTCACCATGGCAATCGGGAAGGGAAATCCCATTCTTTAAAGTCCCCTTTACTAATGAACTTCAGCCTTGGGAAGCTTTACGTAAACACTGGTTCCACGAGGCGAAGGTTCGGGAGGACTCCGCCAAATCAATGAAGGAAAGGAAGGCTAAAAATACCCTTTCTGTACGCCATGGCCTGGCAAAAGAGAACGCAGTGCACAAAATAAGCTGTGCGGTCTATTTCTTTGTGAAACGTGTTTTTGTAACACGTAGTCATTTCTCGGAAAACGACGGATGCGAGATCCTTAAAGACGCGGCTTTTCGAACGATTATTTTCCTACAAACGTCAGTCCCGCCCAAAGCTGGTGTTGCGACAGGATTCTCCCTCACGATGTCCATGGGTTCGCCACCAAGAATTCTTTTAGAAAAACGTGAATGGATAAATTTGCCCTTTAAGTAATCAAGAAAAAAACTGGAGACTGAACGAACAAACTTCGGTCTGCAAAGGAGTCGAGACCGAGTGAGTGACACACGGACCGAGTGAACTTCGCATCTGTGGAGCATCAGGACCCAGAGGTAAAGGGATCGTGCCAGGAAAGGAATGAGGCTGCCCTGCCACGACGCAACGCTAAAGGAATCGTGCCAGGAAAGGAATGAGGCTGCTCTGCCACGACGCAACACCAAACAGCAACACATAAGGAGCAACGGTAAACAAGTAAACCAGTAAGCTCATCGGGAACAACTGGGCGGAAAAAAACAGTCAAGGCGGAGAAGGAACATCAAAACAATCATAGCATTACCATATATTGCATTCTTTGTGGTGGGTGCAACTAGTCTCATTGCAGAGAGCACGGACGAGGCAATTATAAATAAACATCTGGCGTACCATCATGGTGTCACCAACCTTTCCGTAACGCTGCATCAACATAGGCAATAATGTCCAATGTTGATGCAACTATGAATTCACCTTGTTATCCAGAAAACAGAAATGAATAAGTAGAAATTATACAAAACGTTCGAAAAAGACCAACAAGTAAAAATATCAAATGAAAAAAAGAGGAATCTAAACACCCCGTCAGGCTGCATTGAAATTCCCAAGCAAGTTTATCCCGAATCC
>NC_051408.1:17802698-17802791 GCF_015228065.2 Penaeus monodon
GTAATTTAGCATTTTGTAATTTGCATTCCCGAGGTAGATATTGTCGATATATATGTCTAGGTTTATTCATTTGTCTAATTCATACTTTTGCAG
>NC_051408.1:17803190-17803575 GCF_015228065.2 Penaeus monodon
GCTCTGATCGGTTACAAGAACAAACTAACAAAAAAAAAACGACAACTGCTTTACCCTGAACTGGTTACAACGTCAATAAAACTGGCGTCTGCCTCACGAAGCCACAATCAAGCACAATAACATGGGCGATAGAGATTCCAGGGACCCTCAGTATAAAGTTTTGCATCTGCCCCAAAAATCCGCTTTATAATCTATCAATAATTCTATTGTCATTATTTGCTCTATTTACAGGCGGAATGGTAAGAAAATTATTACATTGAAATATATGATTTTATTCACAGCAAATTGTAGTCCAGGTAACGATGTTAATACCACCAGATCGCAAAGATGTACAGTTCATACGTAAATAAGAACATGATAATAAACTTGTTTTTGCATCTTTTGC
>NC_051408.1:17804016-17805060 GCF_015228065.2 Penaeus monodon
TGAGTTTATGCACGAGAGAGAAATAGTGTGAGCTGTGCCAGAACGGGTCACTGCACGAGCACTCGACATTCCAGGATAAACAAGCAATTACCCAAATAACTAGAGCCGGCTTACTTCGCCCGCATGACCGGATTCCTCATAATCCACAAGTAAATAAAATAAACGACTCCAAATTGTCCGTGGGAAATGCACATCCAGGCAACACGACAGCCAGAACGCAGCAGGAAGAGATCGGAACAAAAGGGAGCAGGATGATAAATGTTTACAATTTTAAGAACAAAGATAAACAGGCGGATAAAACAGAATTTAAAAGAGAACTGATAAAAGAAAAGAATAAAGATAAACAGGCGCGGTAAAATAAAATATAAAAGAGAACTGATAAAAAAATGAAGATAAACAGACATGGTAAAATATAATATAATAGAGAACTGCTAAAAGAAAAGAATAAAGATAAACAGACATGGTAAAATAAAACATAAAAGGGAACTGATAAAAAAAAGATAAAGAGGTAATCAACAAAAAGAAAAGATAAAGAGGGAATAAAAAATGATTATAATGAAAAGATAAAGCGAGAATTGATATAAAGAATAAAAGAGGATCATTGCTAAGTCACCTCTAAGCTCGCCTCTCCGGCATGCAACACCAAGAGCATCCCTAATCCAACTTTATCCTCCTTCCAAGGAAAAAATCTTACATGCATCCGCCTCCAAGTAGTACACTTTCCGATCGTGTCGCGTGAAAAATGGGTCATTTACGTCATCATAAAGAAATGCAATTATCGTTATCATCCCTGATATCGATCATTATCATCAGGTAATAACGAAAGCAACAATAATAACAATGAAGGTTTTATTAATGAGTAATAGCAAAAGGAAATTACGACAACAATAGCTTACAAAACGCCCGCGGAAACAATAAATGACCCCCAAAGAACTATTTTTTTTTTTTTTCGTCCTCCTCCATACGAAGTGAGACACAGACAAGACGAGAGTCCACGCAACGGCCTTCACATCTGGCGAAAACAACACTTAAAGAGAATTTCCC
>NC_051408.1:17805265-17805634 GCF_015228065.2 Penaeus monodon
CACGCCCCCATTAGGAAGCTCGTGTTTTCCCTTTTTCCTTTCGACATGTGGTTGAGATGTCAGCTGTGTGTCGGAGGCGGGTGCCGGGGTGGTGGCAGGGCCGCGCCTTTCACTTTCTTGGCGATGATGTGGTTGTTATGGTTCTTAAGGTTATGGTTGTAATGGTTGTTAAGGTTGGTTTGGGTGGTGAGAGGGGGGGGAGGGGGTGTTAAGGAGGTTATTTGTATACAGAAAAAGTGTTTCTGTCTAGTAAATGGCATAAGCTTAATCCGAGTGTCGTATCTTGATAAATATCTCTGCAGTAATTATACGAATGAGTGAAAGTAAGGCACATTCGGATGAAATGTGTTAGTATGTGCGTGCGCGCGC
>NC_051408.1:17805780-17805891 GCF_015228065.2 Penaeus monodon
GGGTGGTGCGTACGTGGTGTGTGTGATGGTGTCGTTTTAGTATGTTGTCATGTGTGCTGTCGTTACACGAATGTTATAGTGTGTGTGTAGTATTATTGTATGTGATGTTGT
>NC_051408.1:17806239-17806732 GCF_015228065.2 Penaeus monodon
TTGCAATCACTCAATGGACAGGCAAGCCGATGTTGGCGACAAAAGAACCAGTGTTGCAGCGAAAACTAATGAGTTCGGCGTGAATGTGTTTCGCAAGATTGCTGGATAAATCAACCCTTCTGTGAATAGGAAGGAGACGTAAAATTATAATGTCTCCTAGCTCAGTGACTGTCTGGTTTATGTCAATGGTACGGTGGAGCAACATGTGCCAGTTCTAGAGATGGAAAATTCCCTACCTTACAATTACGCACAAGATCGAATTAAACAAGGAAATGTACTTATCATAACCCCTCGAAAATTCCATCAGGTTTCCCTACCAATTCGGTTCAGTATTCAGAGCCCGAAAAGTCATGTTACCTAAATATAGCTACCGACGACGAAAATGAAAAAAGAAAATAGCATGCGCGTTGAGCTTAAACTTCCTGTGACCATTCGTTATTTGCAAAGTCTGAATTACAGGCCGTCCAGATTTGCCCTAATTTTCATTTGCTGT
>NC_051408.1:17807021-17807849 GCF_015228065.2 Penaeus monodon
TTCTCAATCGCTCTTGTCGCTTCCAGAGACAGGAGATACAGCACGTGTAATAGAGCCAGGTCATGGACTTCAACTCCAGCATAATAGACAACAATAAGGCATGAAAAAGAGTCTGTCATGAGAACACGCTCAGCGGGACTTCGCGGGACTTCACTCTGTCTGCCTAAGTGGGTAAAGATCAGAACAGTTACCGAGAATATTGCTCCAAGAGTAAAGTAGATGATCCTGTTTTACGCCTGGCTGGCTGGTGCCCTTGAATTCAGTAAGGCGGTGGTTTCGTTTTGTACATTGGGCAGTGGTATAAGAGGGACAAACGATTTTCACTGATATTTAGTTTTGATTTATGGAAGTACGTTAAAAAAATGTATGCTATTAATATAAGTTCTGTCCATGGACGTGTAGCAAAAGAAACGCCACGGCAAATACGAAAAAATATCGAGAGAAAAAAAATTATACATGCGAATGCGCATGTCCATTCGGTCTTTTCCGCGTTGTGAATATGTTACGTTTTGCATGTTATTCACAGTGCAAATTCTACGACGAAGGTCAAAGGAGAGAAGTCTCTCTCGCTTGCCTTTAGAATGCCAAGATACCAAGTTGCCAATACGTTAGCCTATCTACTGTTATGCGGGTTTTTATGCTACCTTTTTAGTTAAATTTGCTGTTCATGAAGTTCTTGATTTCGTGTTCTAGATCTCTATGTAAGTGAAGAAATGCATGACAAAGAACAGTGGTGATAATACACGCAAAAAGAGCAAGACAAAAGGTTCATTAGTGAGTATATGAGCGTTTTACAAGTAGTGTTCTCCCCCAATTCCCCCCTCATAT
>NC_051408.1:17807940-17808544 GCF_015228065.2 Penaeus monodon
ATTTGCCCTGCTCTCCCCCCTCCCCAGACCTACTCGCACAGCACGTATTTTTACGCAGTTGGTCAACTACCAGTTATCAGTCCACGCATTCCACTTTTTTATAGTGTGAATTCCCGAAATAAGAGAGGTAATTATTGTAGTTTGACAACGCTGTTATCGCAGTTAGTAAAGCATATATTAACAGTCGTGGTGTATTTGGTAGTATATATCATATAATTTTATTTATTCCATCGTAAATGATCGCCACTAGCACTGTATTATCATTAGGACTCAGTCATCATCCGAATTCTTCGAAGCTACATTTTACTCGCCTCTTTTCTCTTTGCCTTTCCCTTTACATTCTCCCATACAGCTCTCTCTTACGTTGCATAGGCCTACATAAACATTCACTTCTACGTGTAATTATTTATTTTATCTGCATATATATCACCAGGACGTGGAATACATGATGACGGACTCCTAAGTAAATTCAACGAGACTTTTGTCGTGTTAACAGGATTTGAAGGTCAACGAATGCGGGTTGTTGTTGCTGTTGCTATTTTGTTTGGGCTATTCTCGTATCCTTTATACTCGCCTTTATACTTTATTTCTCTCTCTCAGACAG
>NC_051408.1:17808712-17809106 GCF_015228065.2 Penaeus monodon
CAGATGCAAAGAGAGGGAGAGAAACGGAAATAAAAAAAAAACTTGTTCCCGCCGAGATTTTACGCAAGGTCGGGGCAAGAAGAGGCTAGAGGCCCACCGAAGGAGCACTCGCGATGGGCCTATTTCCTGGGGATTTAGGGAGGGAAGGAGATGAAATAAAAAAGGAGAAGTGGCAAAAGGGGAAAATGAAATTTAGAAATGAGGGATTAATGGAAAGAAATATTGAGGAAATGAAGACGGAGAAGGGGATAATTAAGGAAGTGATACCCAAGAAAAGGGAGGGGGTAAAGAGAGAGAGAGAAATAGAAAGGAAGAGAGAGAGAATAGATACGGGCGAAGGGCGTGGAAGCAGGGAATTTCAAAAATCGAGTGAGGGGAGATAGGAATAGATAAT
>NC_051408.1:17809341-17809676 GCF_015228065.2 Penaeus monodon
AATCAATCAGACAAAACAGAGCGCGAGGCAAAACATGGAACAAAAATAAAGAAAACGAAAGTGAACTGACCGAAAAAGTAAACAAAAAAATGGGAACGCTCACAAGCTGCAACCGACGCACATGTTTACTCGACACATCCCACTTGCAATGACGTGTGTTTGTGTTGTGCCCGCGCCAGACCCTCCCCCCGCCCCCCCCTACCCTTAATTACACCCTTATCCACCCTCTACCCTCCCCCAGCCCTGTCGCCCCCCCCTCAGCCTTCGTCAGGATGAGATGCCCGAGAGAGCGGGAACCCGGGGTAGCTAAGGGTGCCAAGGGCGTATCTGGTCCA
>NC_051408.1:17810001-17810108 GCF_015228065.2 Penaeus monodon
TCGCCCAGGAGTTTTGTCTGGTTTGCGTCAGGACGAGGCGCTTCGTAACAACATTGATGATAATGGTGAGTGGCAGAAGTAGTAATAACAAGAACAGAAATAATAGC
>NC_051408.1:17811358-17811639 GCF_015228065.2 Penaeus monodon
GCAACGCGTAACCCCATTGCATTGTTGGTACATGATATTCGTATATGTCCAGTGCAATATAAGCTGTCCACACCCAACCTGCTTCTGACCCCCTGCTCGAAATGGACATCTCTTGCTCCACGTTACGAAACGGAGACAAGCAGGTCCGCGATGAGAACGCAATGTTAACGAAGACAAAGCAGGGTCTCGGCAGGAGAGGAAGACACATGCGAATTCATATAGTGATTTCTCGTCTTTGAAGCAGATCGTGAGACTTCATGTCATAGGTGGATTTCCTGGTT
>NC_051408.1:17811783-17812147 GCF_015228065.2 Penaeus monodon
CACTTCTTCCGTTCCGAATGCCACGGACCTTGATACTCGACCCGATGTCCATTTTGCTGCAAAGGCATGTCCATTTTATTGCAAAATCAAAGCGTTCCTATAAGATAAGTCCTCGAGCAAATGAATAATGTATTTCGTTCAGCGCCGGACGGACTAGCGCGGACGCACCAGGAAGAGGCAAGGTTGCATCAGTGTTGCGCGTTGCATGTAAAGAGAAAAAACCCAGAAGTATATAAGCTTATCGAAATAAAAAACACAAAGGACAAACGAAGAGAGATACAAAGAAAGAGACAAGAATTAGCCTAGCGTTGTGCAAGGGTAGAGAAAATGCAAGACTGGATAAAGAACGCGAAGAAAAAACAGC
>NC_051408.1:17812190-17812639 GCF_015228065.2 Penaeus monodon
GACTTAACAGAGAAGCGAAAAAAGCGAGAATTCTGTGAATAGAAATAAATAGAAAATGAGATGATAAAATAAAATGGGAACTATAAAATGTGAATTGGCTGACACGAAGATTATGTGGACAAAGCTCCTTGTAAAATTAGTTTCATTTATTCATTCATTGTTTTTCTAATTAACATATCGGCTTTCGTAAAAGCCTTTTTTCCTAATTTCATCTCTATCAAGTTACGTGTTTATCTGTTTTACTGAGTTTTTTTTTTCTTTCTTGTATCTCCTTACAATCATCAGCCTCTTTTTTATGTTTGCATTTATCTTATGTATTCATTTGTTTCTGCATCTTTTCTTGTGACAATGTGACATAATATATTGAATCATGTCAATGTGCGATCGAGTGCAGAAAATAAGTAAATGTGATATAACATGCAATTTTAAGCAACAGAGTATGCACCAAA
>NC_051408.1:17813182-17813249 GCF_015228065.2 Penaeus monodon
GGGCCCCCTGTTACAAGACTCATGGGGTTCAATTTTAAAACCAATTTGCATACCATCACCACCAACC
>NC_051408.1:17813694-17814072 GCF_015228065.2 Penaeus monodon
TGAACTCCCCTTGCTTCCCCTCTCGCTTCCTCTCCTTATTCCGACACTCATCTCTCTCTTCCCCTCCCCCTCTTCTGCCACTAAAGAGAAAAAAAAAACTTTTTCTACCACTAGAGAAAAAAAAAAATCTCCTTTTCTACCACTGAGAAAAAAAATGCAAATTGATATTAGCCCTCGAACGACCCACCTTGAAGCGAAATGTCAAGTGTACTGAAGCTACATAAAACCTTGGTCTTGAACAGCTGATAGCCATGTGGGCCCCTATGTATGTCGTCTCTGGTTTATCTGACGCGTTTTCTTGAGGAATTTATTTTCTTTTGCACTGCTTATCTCTGTGTCTTATTTGACGGATATAAAACAGATGTTCGGCTGAAGACT
>NC_051408.1:17814399-17814592 GCF_015228065.2 Penaeus monodon
CAGTATTTAGTTGTATGCATACCCTACTGATGTACCAAAGGATATATTTTTTTTAATTTTTACTCCGGTATCTTTTGCCTTTCGAAATCAGAGAGGGACTACAGGAGAAGACACTTGTCGAGTTGTCAGTTTTTGCGCTGTTTCAAGTGAGCACTTTTGCTTGCCTTGCCTCTGTCTGTCAAGGTCCTGTGGG
>NC_051408.1:17816777-17816876 GCF_015228065.2 Penaeus monodon
GCAGATAAACAGATGACATGCACGACGTAAATGGAACGTATTGCTCCAATTAAAGATATGTAAATCACCCCGTCTCTAGGTGCAGGTGTATTAATGTCG
>NC_051408.1:17817056-17817286 GCF_015228065.2 Penaeus monodon
TATGAATGTTTTTTCTTCTTTTTTTACATCACAAGTTCCATCTGCCGTACAGGTTTTGAACAGAAAACTCCTAACAAAAAGGCGCCCACCCCCTTCCTCAATCATGTACCTTGGAATGACACGACGCAGGTGATAACGATAAGATAAAGAGTGAATGTCAGGAAGTTATTCTCGTGTATACATAAACACATACACATGCGCACAAACACGCAGTCACATATAACCTCCTT
>NC_051408.1:17817339-17817593 GCF_015228065.2 Penaeus monodon
GTAACGCATCTGAATATGTTAATGCTAACCGCAAGATAAATGTTACATATCAAATGGAGTGTGTGAAGGGAGACTGGCAGGTGGGGAGAGGGGGTAGGGAGAGGGAGGGGGTGGAGAGGAGGGGAGGGGGCAGGTGGAGAGCCACGAGCACCAGGTTCCATCGCAGGTGATCATCGTGACGTCACAACACTTGCTGGAGTGATGGCGCATAGCTGTACTCTCTTTTTTTATACTCTTCTTTTTCTCCGTCCCTC
>NC_051408.1:17817780-17817886 GCF_015228065.2 Penaeus monodon
GCAACTTGATGCGAACAATTTAGCAGTAATTCCTACGTCCTACGTCTTTTCATGTTCATGTTCATGTATAATTATACAGTGTACAGTATATCATGAATATTTTTTA
>NC_051408.1:17818087-17818209 GCF_015228065.2 Penaeus monodon
TGCTTATTTTTATTTTCAAACCACATATGCAGATAAAACCAGATACAAGTGAGACTTCGTGCTTGAAGCATGGTCACAACGAGGCCTCTCATCATAACTCGTTATATCTGCCTTAGTGGTTG
>NC_051408.1:17819026-17819320 GCF_015228065.2 Penaeus monodon
TTTATTTGTTTGTCCATTCGCCTGACCGTTCGTTCACGCCAGTTGTGTTTGCTCTCCGTTATCCTCTTCCTTTCCCCCCTAACTCCCGCTACTTTTAGTCTCTCTTCCTTCTCTTCCCACTGCTAGAATTTCCCGAATTTCTCCCTCATCGTCCTCTCCCGTCCACTCGCCGGATGTGACGTCATTCCCCGCCTATTGTCCGCCTCGTTCCAAATTTTCCTTTTTTTTCTTTTTCCAATTATATAGAGTTAGAGGACATTATTGCCATTGTCCAGGTTGTTATCATTTTCATCT
>NC_051408.1:17819733-17819902 GCF_015228065.2 Penaeus monodon
AGTGTTGCAAGCGCGCACTAGCCCCGGGAATTGACTGTTTCGGCAACGTACACTGTGGACGTCGCTAGGATATTTCCTGTATACAGTAATGTGTACAGTAGAAATAGGAGATCGATGGGTGAATGCGAAATGAAGTACCGTATATGCATGTATTTATGCATCTGTAGTG
>NC_051408.1:17820070-17820203 GCF_015228065.2 Penaeus monodon
CCAACTGTAGGTAATCATAGCGTTGAATAGATAGGCATACTTAGAGAGTGAGACTGAGTGAAAATTATGTTCGGATCAGGATTTACCTGCCACGCTCTCACGGACACCTAACATAATTTCTAACTAAAGCTAA
>NC_051408.1:17820801-17821057 GCF_015228065.2 Penaeus monodon
GACCACCAAAATTCACCTTCCGGAGAACAGTTATAGACATTCAACTCAAGCTTAATCCCCCCCCGCCCCTCCCACTACCACGCAACCACACCGCCACGTGTCTAAGAACAGTTTTGCAGTCAGACACTTTCCTCTTTTTTCCCTCTTTTCTTCTCTTTTCATGCTTTTATTTCCGTTTCGAGTGTCGTTTATTTCTCTTTCTTAATGGAGTGGAGAATATTTGCTTTCTTTTCTTTTCCCTGCGTTCAAAAATATC
>NC_051408.1:17821323-17821507 GCF_015228065.2 Penaeus monodon
TTCACCCGAGTAACCAGTAACATTGCAAAACTCGCCTAACAAACAGTAGCAGTGACATCGAAATTCCCATACTACCGGTTTCTAAAACAGCCAGAGGGGCGTGGCCAAAAGGGGGAGGGGGGTTATATTAATCAATCCCTCCCTCCTTTCTCCCCTAGGCGTAAAGGGGTGGAAAGGGTCCCGT
>NC_051408.1:17821544-17821648 GCF_015228065.2 Penaeus monodon
TGCTCGTGGAAGTGACTCTCGGCGCGGGATTTGTGAACAGTCGAAAGTTTAGTTCATTCCCAGAACCTTAAGCCTTTGGAACGGGGAGAAAGTTCCGCGGATTG
>NC_051408.1:17822627-17823148 GCF_015228065.2 Penaeus monodon
CAAACAGACAGACGCAAGGGAAACATGCATGTTGCAAACAGGCCAGGCAGCAGCAACCGCACAAATATCGCCGACCGAGGACTCGCCCCCTTGTGCCGTATCGTCCAGACGGTCTATTCAAGCCGTACAGTTTCCGCTTCCTCGGAATTAAACGGACCGATAGAAACCGCAGAAGCATTCACCTCCGCGCCATTTCTCACGCCGGGGGAAGCAAGCAACACTTTTTTTTTTTCCACGTCCACCTCTTGATCATCATTTTCTCTACGTCGACCGAAGGAGTGTCAAAGCCATAATCAATTTAAGAGCCTGCAGTAATTAGCGTATAACCAATAGAGCATTTATAAGTGACGTTGCGGTTATTTTTCCTCGTTAAGATGTCTGTATCCTTTTCTTGCGTCGAGTTTTTAACATGTGCTTTGAGGTGAGGATAGTTTCTCCTCTTTTTCTTTACTATTTTCTCTTCTGTTCCTACGATAGATAGGTTTTTCGAGGAATGACATTTTTCTTACGTGTAAGCTGAC
>NC_051408.1:17823747-17824211 GCF_015228065.2 Penaeus monodon
TACTTAGCATAAACAACAGATCTATTGTTTTTTTTTTTCCCCCCCCACATTTATATAAACTTGCATATAACATATCTTCTACATACGAGTACATTGATAAACAAGTAGATAACATCACAAATTGTTAGGATAAATCAGACTAGTATGACAGACGTAACCTACAGTACTTAACATCACAGACAGATAAGCTGAGAGAAAATAAATGAATACTCTCACACATCACGCATTTCCATAAATAACCATCAAAGTCTCTCACACACGTGCATTGTCAAGCCTGACAAGTAATGTAACCGCCGAGTTTTCCCGGGCGAGTGACTGTCTTCTTGAGACACTGTAGAGTCACGGCGAGCCTGAGGAAGTGTCCTTGTGTACTGTGCCTGGCCGCTCCCTTGGTGATCTTGCCCGGAGATGACTCATGACTGTTATGGGCATTTTCCCCGTCTGAGTCACTCGTGGGGAATCCT
>NC_051408.1:17824296-17824382 GCF_015228065.2 Penaeus monodon
TGTGTGTGTCTTGTCCCTGGACTTTGAAGACTGACCGTTGATCAGTCTCTGCTGTTTCTCGCACATTCTCTCTCTTGCACACCAGG
>NC_051408.1:17824510-17825450 GCF_015228065.2 Penaeus monodon
TGGTCACTCGCTGTCTTACATATTCACATGCAATTTCCTCCGATCGAGAGGCAGCCAGCGATGCTCCCTCCTTCCTTTCAGCCGACGGTCCTGGCCATGCCCATCCCTCGAGCATCCACGTGCACGTATGCGTTTATCGGTGAACGGGAGAGTGTCGGCTCGCAACGTAACAATGGCTGACGAGCCCCGATTCCCGTCCCATCCCGACACTCCTCAACTCTTCCCTGAGTATTTCGTAGCTTCACTCACCTTCGCTCTGCTGGCCGACCTGGCTGGATGTCAGAGATCTACAACCACCGCCCTCCGCTCGTCGAACTTGGCAGGGCGAAGCACTCCGGAGTTCTTTGCACTCGAGTATGTATATCCGGACCGAATTAGAGCACACTGGACGTTTCACTGTACACTAAGTGGAAAATGCAGAGACTACACCACCGACCTCCATCACTGTATCCGACTCTCTACCTGTGGCCATCCAGTTATCCCGCGCTGCCAGACACTCTCTTACGTATCAGCTTTTCGGCGGCCCTATAGTTGTATTTCATTATTATAACGCTGTATATAGATTTCATAATCAAAACACAATAGCTTTTTACTGAAGATTCAACTACAAAATCAGCATTAAAGAACGTCGCTGTAACCCTAAGAAGAAAAGACAGTTTCGGCGCCTCACACCTGTGCTGCCAAGGCGGGAAAACATGTCGCCCCGACTCCACTGCTCGAAAGTTTGGAAACTAAAACGCCTGTGGGGGAGCGGAGGCGTTGCTTGCGTGCCGGTCCTTACAACAAGTCCCAGGCGGCACTGACCTTGGCCACAACCACACTCTGAACTGTTTCAAGAGCGGCCAGGTGAACTCGGACGCGAGGGGGAAAAACAATCTGGTAAGGCGGCCAACGGAACGCGGAACGTTGAGATTTTCCTTCTGACCGCCATGTTCCTTCG
>NC_051408.1:17825788-17826258 GCF_015228065.2 Penaeus monodon
TGCTTTCCAATCGCCCCCACAGACAAACGATCACACTCACACGAAAGCAGAAACAGTTCCATTTATAAACACACGCATATAATCATAGACAAATCTCAAGCAGCAGCAGACAAATAGATTTACATATTTCTGAATAGCAACTACAACACTTACCATACGTCAGCAGCAATTCGCATGCAGCTATAAACGCTTATGCCAAGTGTATATAATGAAGATTTCTCAATATGTTGCGTTGTCATGATTTTCTTTTCTGCTTTTTTTTCTGCGTTCACATTTACTACCTTGCAAAATGTTGAACTGCTTCCATAAATGTATATGACAAATTCCTTTTTTCTGCTTTAGTACAAATATGTTTTCACTTACGGTAAATATTAGAAAATAATGTTCATGATTTTCAAAGTCAGTACATTTTATTATTCGTTAATACAAAAAACAATGTTAGACTTACAAACGTAAAGGGCTATTTCTAG
>NC_051408.1:17826290-17827228 GCF_015228065.2 Penaeus monodon
TGATGATGCTGTTGTTACCAATAATAATAATTAGAATGATTGTAATGACAAGACACAGTAAAAGAGATCATAACAAACATTAACATTACTTATATAAGCAACATCAACAAAACAATATTCACAAATAAGATGAAGCAAACGACAGCTCAGAGAAAGACCATTTCAGGTTCGTATAAAAAATATATATTAGACTAGACTCAAGAAATACAAAAGAAACAATCATTGCGCTCCAAACTTGGCCATCTTGTTGTTTATGGGAGACCTCATGAACCTCGGAGACGCCATGTACCGCTGGATGGGTTCGAGACCTTCGAAGCGTTTCTGAAACTCCTGAAGGTTCTTGACGTCCTTCAGGCAGATGTCGCTTAGTTGCAGGTGTTGGTCGAGGAGTTCGTACATGATGAAGTCCACAAAGGTAATCTGGTGAAAGAGAGTGAAGAAGAGAAAAGGGTAATATTGGTGAAAATATAAAATAACTGAAACTTTGACATTCGAAGAAAAAAAACATTTCGTTTCAAATCACTCACTAATTTCTCGTATACTAACAATTTACTGACCTAGTTAAAAAAGCAAAGTAAATTATTTATCTTTACTGGAAAGAAATGGAGCTACAATCAAACCTTGGGCTAAAGTTCAGTGAACTTCATAATACCGGAAAAAGCAAAGCCAGCTTTGAGAAAATAAATAAAATAACATGATCAGCCTCACCTTGTCCCCGGCGAACCAAGGGTTATTCCCAAGGAACTGTGAGAATTGCTTGAGTGTCTGAGGAAGGGCCTCGAGGTAGCGGTGCTTCTGCATGTTCTGAAAACGACGAAATGTGTTGTGGTTAAGCGCTGAGCGAAAACGATGATTACTTGGATAGCCTGGCGACGTTTGAAATTCATGATGGATATTTCTTTTGCTCCCCCCCTCGCCCCAAAAATGTTGTTAGTGGT
>NC_051408.1:17827375-17827771 GCF_015228065.2 Penaeus monodon
GACAAAAAATACAAAAAACACAGTAAAGAAACCCTTACAAAGTCGAGATAGCAGAGCCTGATGAACGTGTTCCTGAAGTCATTGGCTTGGTTCTCGATCATGTCGACGCGAATTCGCTCCTTCTCGTCGCCGCCGCACAGGTCGTGCTTGCGGGCGAGGTGCCGCATGATGGCGTTGGCGTGGGTGATGCGAACGTCGCCGTCGATGTAGTACGGGAGCTGCGGGAGGACGGGTTGGGTCGTGCCTTTAGATTGCAGGGTTTATTTTTTTTTGGATTTATGTGTATTGTTCTGCTGTCTATTTAATGATCAATTAGTTTATTCTATTTTCTATTTTGTTTTGGTCACAAGCTGTGTTATTCGTTTAGGTTGTCAGTTATTATAATTGAAATATCAA
>NC_051408.1:17828063-17828297 GCF_015228065.2 Penaeus monodon
ATTTAATTCTTGAGCAATATTGATTATAGACTCAAGTTGACGGTATTCCAATAACTGTTTTAGAAAAGCTAAGTTTATCAATGCCGTAGCTGCGGCTGACCCTCCGCGGGGTGCCAAGTGTGCCCGTAGAAAGTGCCTCTATCCGGACTGAGAAAGAGGGTCAGGAATCATGGATTTTTTCTGATTCTTCTGGTGAGCAGTGATATGCGCGTTTTTTTTCCAGATTCAGTGAAG
>NC_051408.1:17828562-17829376 GCF_015228065.2 Penaeus monodon
ACAACCAGTGCTCTTACATTAGCAAACTCCAGGTCGAGGTCGTCCTTCTCGTCGAGCCAGCTGGACTTATCGAAGAGCGGCGCGGGTCCGCACTCGTAGTACCTGTCCTCGAACTCGGTGCCCGTGTACTCGAGCATCAGCCGGATCGACTGCGCGATCTGGGGGCGCGGGTGGTGCGAGAGAGGTTAGTGAATGGAGGTGATGCGAAGAATTGATAGGATTAAGATAAATGTGAATGTGACTTTCGTAATGAGGAGGAGGAGGAGATGAATTGTAATTGTTGAAGTAGTGATTATAATAACATTAGTAGAATTGATAATGGTAACGACAGTAATGATGAAAATATGTAGTCTTTGTCATAGTAGTCATATCATTAAGAAAAATTATTCAAAAACAATAGTGATGATATCTGAGTAAAAATTATCTTAGATCACAATTATAATAATAGAAAATAACAAGAGTAATATCATTAATATAAATAAAACAGTGAGTCGAGCACAAGAGTTTGATCGGGAGGTTGTGTGGCGCAAGATTACGTGGAATATCAAGTTTCGAGGAATAGGTGAGTACGTGGCTTGATTACACTCTCGTGTTGCGTCTTCCATACTGTGGACGGACATGAGGTACCGAGGATGCTGTTGAAGTTGGCAGTGTCAGTGCCTCTCTCGCAGCTCATGCTTATGCGCTTATTCATTTAATTGAATTCTGCTCACTATAAAAAAAATGTAGAATTTGTAACAAAATGCATTTCTTTAATGTTTTGTGGAGGAATTTGCACTGAAGATTTACAAATGACGCGTGAGTGCAGTAGGCA
>NC_051408.1:17829480-17829938 GCF_015228065.2 Penaeus monodon
CCTTTATCTGTGTATATACAATTGCGTGTGTGATATGTATGCTTGTATGTTCGTGTCTGTGTACTAGAGACTTTAACATGTGTGTTTAAGTGTGTCAGATACACACACGTGGCATAAAGAAAGAAAGAATGGAAGCTAGACGAATTGAACGAGTCAGTGACCCCGCTCGCCTGCCCTTTCATCTCGCTGTCCTGCGCTCGTCGACATGCCCCGGAGAGCGTTTGGCAATGGGTCACTCCGTAATAATAGTCCACAAATATCTGGTCTCACTTTCATGTCGTGAGGCTGGCATGACGTGATGCACAAAGCCACTGTGTTTCTGGCGTCGTAGATTGTTGTTGGAAGTGACAGGAGAGGCAATGAGTTAATGCAGGTGTGATTTAGTCTTATTAAAATTCCACGCGATGGAGGGGCCGGATGGGTTGACGGGATATCGGAAAGAAAACGGGAGATTTTTT
>NC_051408.1:17830939-17832076 GCF_015228065.2 Penaeus monodon
TACCCAGTAGGGAATTCACAGCCGACATCTGTATACCGTTGTAAAATGAGGTTTAAAATAAATTTGTGGTACTGATATGCAAGGTTCAAGCATGCGGGGTTGTCATGCAAGAGTCATTTGTCTCTTCTGCAATGCATACCACCACCCCTCCCTACTCCACACGCCACGGAAGGGAATTGAGAAAAAAATTGGCCTAGTGCAAGTCACTAAGTCGCTTACTGGCTATTTCTTATTATCGGATTTTTTTTATCAATAACTTCTCAAACGCATGCATGTCTAGCTTATTTATACAAGAGTATAAAAAAGCAATAACATCAGCTTGAAAGTGATATACAGAAGTAAAGAACCGCTTTAGGCTCTGATTTCAAGTATTTTAGTACAAGTAATGGTCTTAAAAGGAAGGCCGGCGTCCGCGGGTTCCTGGGGAAACAGAGGAAATGAGGAGGGGGGGCGGGGTAGAGAGAGAACGCGTTGGTCCTGGTGTGTCGGGAACTATTCTATAAAAACATGAAATAGCTGGACGAAAATACCACAAAAGAAGGTACAGAAATGGCCACTCTTCTCCGCGCGTGTGACTCTCGGTCGGATGTCAGGAGCAGAGCGTTTGACAGTCGTCACGAAGCGAAAAGGTGTCATTTTCTCGTGAAGTTAGAAGCGATTAATACAATAATCACTCTTGTCATTAGCTAATTTCTTTGGTCTTTCTTTTTTTTACTTGGTTACAGAATTCTGTTATCATATGACGTATTTTAATGACAGCAGATTTACATATTTCATTCGATAACTGATTCCTCGGTTATATATGATAAACGAAAATAAAACGTTGCTTTTAGAGTCGATTAACACACTGCTGAAATACACTAAGTAAGTAACATAGGGATTGCCTAAACGACCGTGAACATCGAGAATATAATTTACATTTTCTCGTATCACAAGCACGATTAGGAAAATACAACACTTAAAGATCACAGGCCTATAACTTACACCGCGAATCTTCCAGTAGCCGAGGACGGGTGCCATGGTGATTGTGTACTGTCTTCAACAACGGTAGTACCCAGACTGGCCCAGGGAACCGACAGAGGCGATCACAATAAGTTTTCCGAGAGGGGGCGGAGCTCGCAAGGTGTGGTCATGTGA
>NC_051408.1:17832093-17833043 GCF_015228065.2 Penaeus monodon
ACAGAAGCATGTTGATTAGTCCTTAGAGCAGAGGGATGTTATTTTACTAATGATATAACGTTTACCATCAGTGACAATGAAAATTTTTGTGAGGGAAACTTACACAAAAATATTTATGCCGTCTTGTGTAGTTTACCCTCTCCATTTTCAGCCCTCCGTTTTCTGTGACCCGTCTATTTCAGACCGCTCAGCGAAGCTTCGTACGTTTGACCGGGAGCTGACCTCTCAGGCCGCGACCGAAATAACAAGGGAAACGTGTACGCCCTCTCTTTCGAAAATAAACAGCACAAGGCTACATCCTGTCACCGAGATTTTGATGCAGATAAATATATATATACATTTTTTTATATCGTTATATGAAAGTTGTGATTGTGTAGACTTCTTGTTCTGACTATTTTCATTTTATGTACTGCCTGCAGTAAAATTTGAGTATAGATCCTTTAAATCATGAACTTCCGCTGTCATACATGTTCTGTTGCTTCCAATAGACCTAAACAGGAAGCGTCAGGTTTAGCAGAGACAACAGATTTATTTTGGGCGGTTACTGTGCACAGCGCGGAAAATAAAGTGCCAAAACACTTTTATCTCTTAGGGACAAAATACAACAAGCAATTGAAAAAGAAGTTATTGTTCGACTTCCATAGCACACGTCCATTTACAACTTTTCATCACGCGTATTTCTTAGTATTTGGATTCCTATGTCGATTGTACAGGAAATAACAATGTCTAATGTCTTCGTTCCTTCGACCACGTGTGCGGTTGGGTCGGTGCCAAAATCTGTCGTGTTCTTTGGTTATGCTGGGACTACGACTCGTACTGTTCATTTGCTGAAGGCGAGTGATGAAGTGAAATGACATACGAAGAACATTCTGAAATGCATCACTCGTTTCTTCTGATACAAGTGGCTGATTTACTAATTAAACCCATAGTCATAGGATTTATATGTAATT
>NC_051408.1:17833278-17834344 GCF_015228065.2 Penaeus monodon
TCTGGCATACACCATTAACAGAGTAGAGTTAGAGTTTTGTTAACACTGTTTAGACGTGGACAACGTAGACACCAATGGCATTAAGTGAAATATCTCTGCAGATAGATAAAATAAACAGGAAACAAAAAGGTAACAGAAAATGATATTGAAAATGCCAGGGAAATCCTTAAGGGCGTAGTTTTGAAACGGCAAAAGCTCCATCAATTAATGATGGTAATGGAAGAAATTTCATTTTACCGAGAAACAGAAATGTTTTATAAAGACGACTCGAATTATTAAAAAAAAACATTTTTTTTTACTTCAAATGTCTTGCAGCCAACAGATATAACAATAAATATGTGGTCATGTCAGAAATGGACAACGGAAATAGGCCGGATGGGAGGGCATCGAACGGAAAAAAATCACATTTATTTTCATTCCAACGCAGAAATACATGCCTGCTAACCGGTAAAACGCGATAGTTATCATAACTGACAAGAAAGGATATTTAAATATATGATATATAATTAAATAATTACTCAAATACTTACAAAATTACGCATAGTCGTCCATAGATACGAGACAAGAGTCCAAGAGAACGGTAGGTTTTACATCCATATATTCTATTAAGGATCAGTTGTAGAAAAGACAACACAATACAAACATAACAGTTTACATACCATTCGTTGATTACGAGAAAGCTTTTGATTCCGTAAAAACATTCTAGGTGTACAATTCTTGAGGGAAAGTCAGAGGAGTTATTTAAAAGCTGGACTACTATTAAAAAAAGGCCTTTAAAAACAGAACACTTGTATTTAGGATGTACGGTAATGCAGAAAAAAATCTACAATAAGCTTAGGAATATGACAAAAGCCTATACCATTTCTCCCTACTTATGTGGCCCGAATAAATAACATGGAACAAATATTGATGGCAAATGATGAAATCACTCACGATTCGTTGACGACAGTATACTAACTGAAAAGTGTGTCAGAATATGGGAAGTGATTTCAACAGGCAAAAAAGTAAAAAAGGTGCTTACAGATAAAAGTGTCAAGATATAATCAGAGAAAAATCGATGGGTTAG
>NC_051408.1:17836142-17836662 GCF_015228065.2 Penaeus monodon
TCTGAAAAATCAGCTCTATTGTTATTATCAATTATATATGTGCTTGTTTGTTTTCATCGTTAAATATTATAATTTATTTCCATTGTTATTTTTTCCATTATCAATCTCTATAATTTATTGCATTGATTTTTAGCATTGTAATTATCTAATGTTATTTTATATTTGTCTTTTATCTCTATTTCCATCCGCATTGTATCCATTTCTACTCCTGTGGATCTTTGCCAAACTGCTCCTAGACGTTGACAAACGTTCGAGAGAGTAAACATCAAACGAATCTGTAGAGTTATTGTTCTCCTTTTGATTTTTATCTTCAATCATCTGAATTATCTAGTAGGTATCGCAATATGTATGACCTTCATGTGATTGCAAGTTAATGTAAGTGACTGTAGAACTAATAGTCGTTAGGATTTGAACTCGGTTTGGCCTAAAAACACGGAATAACAGTGACGCTTATCCAAAGTCCCGCCAGAACACAGGAGACGCTGCCGGTGTTTTCTATGTCATTATTATTATATATACT
>NC_051408.1:17836696-17837007 GCF_015228065.2 Penaeus monodon
TATATAGGTACTCGAGAGTGACTCAAGTGTTCAATGGTGATGTAGGTTACTTGGGCATTGCTTGGAAATCGAAAATTATCATGAGGAGTCAGACGTTTACCAAAAAATTCGACTCGTTAGAAAGGCGTTGATGCATTCTGTGAAAATAATGTTCAGTAATTTAGTTTCACGTTGTTTAGAATGTATTTTGCGCCCTCTCATCAAACAGTATGCCATATGCAATGATTAATCTGGACAATTGCGTGGAATAGGTTCTCAAATTTGATCTCTTAACTCTGGAGTCCATGGTTTCCTCAGCAGTTTTGTGCTTT
>NC_051408.1:17837138-17837607 GCF_015228065.2 Penaeus monodon
CAAAACTGGCTCTGGCTACATTAGCGATGTAGTAATGTGATGTCTATTGGCTATTTTTAAAGGAAATCCAGTTGTGTCTGCACAGTGTGTAATTCTTAAACTCTGCTTTAATCCTCGTGTACTCATGGCAGGAGAGAGAGAGTGACAGACTCGGCATCGGGTGCTTCCACTTGCTGGTGGTGTGCTCTACCTTGCCGTGGGTAGAGGGAGAATTCCATAATGCACACGCATGACTGCAGAAAATAGTCCATAGACTTAGCAGTACAGTACAGTGAATTTTATGATGATAAGTAATTTTATACTTTGAAGGGAAATGCATGACAGATGATCAACCCATCTTTTTCAAAATCCCTCAGTTTATATTGTGACAACAAACATTACAATGACTACTTTCAAGTGGTTCGTGTATTAGTATGCACTTGCAAGAACGATTATTTTGCAAGTATCAGTGCCTGCTTTGCCTAATTCA
>NC_051408.1:17838173-17838316 GCF_015228065.2 Penaeus monodon
TTATTTGGTTTTCAGCAAGCAAACTATTTGTAGAACCAAATACAGTATTTGATTGAGGGAAATTATAACCCCCCCCCCCCCCCCTTCCATTTTGGGTCACTTACCTTGGAGATCCAGGGAGTGTAGCCCCCTAGTGGGGAGTA
>NC_051408.1:17838686-17838806 GCF_015228065.2 Penaeus monodon
TAAATATAACTTGTTTTAGTTGGTGCAGGATACTAATAGCAACCATATCAGACTATAGATGGAGCAGACATGAAGTTGATTTTAGTTGCTATGTAGGGAAATGTTAAGTAATGTTAATCA
>NC_051408.1:17839041-17840171 GCF_015228065.2 Penaeus monodon
TCGGCATCGACTGTTCCTAGATATTGATTATACGCACTATCCTGCTTTGAATACGCAGGATATTTGTCTTCCATTACGGCTATTGGAGGGAATACCTTTTCTCCAAGTCTGTTAATATGTTATGGAAGTCTTACATTCTTAAGTCTAACCTGAGAATGTGGAAACTATCGTGTAATTTCATGGCCCTTACCTTTTGGCTTCACCAACACACTGAAAGGCATCTGGTCCATGGGGCTATCAGTATAAACAAAGCATATTGGGCGCGCAACAGGAGATAAGAAACTATCGTCTTGTTATTAACAGATGTTATATTGCTCATGAGTTCTGATGTCAGCAACTAAATGCTATTACACTATTATGGTTGTTAAGATTTGCCATCAATTTTTCACTTCACAAATCATTTAAGAATTATCACATGGACCACATCTACCAGCAATATTCAAATTATGAGAGAAAGATAACATTATTTGCTGAAATTATGATTGGCTATGGATTTGTCTATTTATTTTTCTTGTTACCAATACAGTAATTTATTAATAAAGGACTTAATTAACAGCCACTGTATGTTGGTGTTTCATATGTATAACGACAAAAAAAAAAAGTTTATTTTCATAAACTTGTATACAATATATATATATCATTCCCTCTAGCTTCTGTTCATTGATTACTGGTATTATGTGCAGATGTTAATTACAATGAGTTACTAAGTTACTGTATAGGCTGTGCCTGTAGTTTTCTACCATGGTTACTATGGACATAATGCATTGATAAATGATTACTACAGGATCACACCCAGTTGTTTATCTAAGCTCATCCATCCGCCATGATGCATTAAATGTTGAAATGATCACCAATATGTGTGCCATACAAGACTGGATAGGTTTACAATCACCAGTGGTGAGAACCTACTTGTATCAATTTAACTATATATTAAGTAACCATAAATTGCAAAAACTGTATATATCACAATTGGTAAAACTTAACTGTTACAAATGCAGTAGTATTTCAGTCATTGCTGAAAGGTGTTCTAAAACTCATGTGGGATATTATAGCCACTGCTTGCCATGGTTTTTGAAATGCACATTGCTTTGCATACTGATTTTAGGAATATTAATATTGTTGCTCTAGTT
>NC_051408.1:17840967-17841878 GCF_015228065.2 Penaeus monodon
ATTTATTTATTGATTTTTCCCACATTTTTGTTTACTATTAGTAAGTTAAAATAGGCTTAACCAGTCATGACTGTGTACCCCATTTGAAGTTTAAAATCAGAACTTTGATGTTATTGGTTGTTATTTGAATGGCATAATGTCAAGTAATCATCATGGCATTTTTGTCTGCTGTGTTCTAGCAAAAGGTAGCAACTGTTCACTATTATCTTCTGATATGATCCAGCTAGTAGACCTAGCCCTGCCAAAATGTATTGGGTGGAGGTATGCTTGCTTTTGCCTGAGCACCAACAGGATCACAGGACTGTTGTTGCTTTATGTTGCACCACTCTACTTGCCACTCAGCAACATATTTGTTTTCCATAAGCAAAATCTACTTGATCTAGGTAGTTTACATTAAATTTGATATAACCCTATGATATATTGTTTTTTAATGATAAAGTACAATAGTAGTTAGGCAGTTATTTAAAATGGCATTGCAATTTGTCCAGTTATACTTTACATGTCTATTTATTTATAAGAGAGACTGTTTCCTCATTGTCCTGGATTACTTAATTGCTGTGATAAATTTATAGGAAGGGCAGCAAGCTCAGTTTTTTCAGAACATATGTTGTAGAAGGTCTTAGGCTCTAAAATTTCACTGAAAGTGTAAATTTCTTACAAGATTCAAATTCTTGTGGTTTGATATAATTAGAATGTAACCGATGTTCACATCTTGTGCAGACTTTGAGTTAGCATCGAGCATACCTGATGGACCTGTGGGAAACAGTTTTTGAGTGGTAAACCACTGATTTTGTTACAGTTTACTTACGCAGTAATTGTGATAGTATGCCTCTCAGCCTGAATGGGGAAAGGGTAATTTTCATTGGTCATCATCTGTAGACATTGAATGTCTACTTTTTTTTCTTTTTTCT
>NC_051408.1:17841913-17842858 GCF_015228065.2 Penaeus monodon
TTCTAACCACCAGTAGGTTGCTCGTTTCTGAATAACAGCACATTAGTTTAAACATCATTCATTTGTTTACAATGGAGGATGAGAGATCTGCTGAGTGTTGTAGGCCTATGTCTGTATCAAATAACTTCATTTTTAATTTGTGCTGGAAATGTCATAGATGAAAGTGTCTTAGGTTTAAGTAGTAATAATTTTTTCTCCCCTGTCTGTCTATCTTGAACATCACATATGCATATGCTAAAACTATACCACAGTTTTGTAGGTAAATAAAATTAGAATAGTATATTCTACATCATGCACCCATGTCAGATATGCTGAATTAAGGGTTATCCAGCACTGAAAATTAATCACAGTGCCTTGGTAAAGAGCAACAAGCCTTCATCACATCATTCTGATAAGATAAGAGCTTGAATTAATTGCTATTTGATAGTAATTGCTTGTGAAATCTTTAAATTTCATCATGGTGGTATGTTCAAAATATGTTTTTACTAGTGAAGAGAGACAAGGGGTACTGCAAAATGTGCACGTGTTTGCATTCTAAAAACGAATAGATAATTTTTATATAAAAATGGCCTAACAAATTGTTTTTTGTCATTGGCCATGTGAATATGGGTGCCTATATAATAGGAGGCTCCCATTATAACACACCTCATATCTGTCATTCTAGGCTGAATGTCATATTTTCTATCCACATCCACATTTTAGGGAGGGGTGGGTAATTGTGATTGCTGTAACTGTACCATAATGCCAGAAGTGTGTGTGTGTGTGCATATGTATTTGCAAACCATAATGTTACAGAACATGTCTGCATTAAGTTTATATTTAATTAAGTATTTCATTACCGTTGATTCAAACTTGAGATTATTTTATAGAATATACATTATTTTTATTAACATTTTAATCCAAAACTAAAGTGCTTTTGTTCTTGGTTAACCCATTGAATTCTTT
>NC_051408.1:17844417-17846784 GCF_015228065.2 Penaeus monodon
GGCATTTAGCAAATGGTTAAATGAGCTGTAAAAGATGTGATTATCAGGTAATCTGCAGATGCAAGTGCAAACTATGGATCTTTAATGTGTTAACTTATTGTTATAACAGGCAGCATTCTTTGTTACTATTTGCATAAGAATTGTTAGGATAACTAAGACAAATGCCTTTAAAAATGGCACTCAAGTTAAATCAACTTTTCTGGAAAAAATATGACAAAATCATTATCATTGACCAGTAATTAAATCCGGAAACAATATAAATGTGACTTGTAACAAGAAATTAGTAACAAATAGGTTGCAGTTTTGAAAACTGTAGAGCATGGAACTTGTGAAAAAGTCCTTAGTTCACCATATACTCTCTCACCCAAGCAGTGCCACATCCTTGAAGAATTACATTTATGTGTATAAGTTTTAAAGAAGCTCATTAGCATGTATGAACAGCTCATCTTGTCAAGTTAGGCATAGCACAATGAGCTGCTTAGTTTATTAGTTACTTATTATTGAATGAGCAGCTCTTTAAAACCTATACATATTTATGTGTTTCTTCTTTTCTAGGATTGGCATGGTCGGAGGTCTCCTGCAGTCATCAGGGCATCTGGAGTGATTATGTCCTTTTCAAGACACTTTCATCAGTTGTACAGTGTGCATTTGAACTGGAAGTCATCTGAGGAAGAAGCCAGATAATCTTGAAACCTACAAGAAAAAATTGCCATCATGAAGATGTCAAAAAGTGGTTCGGGTTCTGGTACCATCAGTGATACCAGAACAGAGCTAGCAGAGCTGGTTAAGAGAAGAGCAGAAATTGCAGACAACTTAGCTTCCCTTGAAAGACAAATTTATGCCTTTGAGGGCTCCTATCTAGAAGACACTCAATTGTATGGTAATATTATTAGAGGGTGGGATAGGTACCTTGTTACAAATAAAAACACAAATGCAAAGAATGATAAACGCAACAGAAAATTCAAAGAGGCTGAGAGACTATTTAGCAAATCATCAATTACGTCCATGGCTGCAGTCAGTGGCATTGTGGAACCCTTAGGTGATCGAGTCGGGGACAACACAGACACCAATGATATTAATTCTGGGAGTGAAGACAATTCCAAAGACTCTGTCAATCCAGGAGTTAATGGAGATTCATCTCGTGACAGTTCAGTGCTGCACAAAGTTGCAAAAAGTTCTCACAAGATTAAGAAAAGCAGCAAGAAAAACAGGCATCGATGAAGGAGTTTGGGCTGTGGCTCAGGGCAGAGGGTCAGATAGGTTCAGCTTGGTGCTCATGCATTAACTTTTTTGCTGAGGGTTCAGCATATGGAAAAAGCAAAATGGAAATTGGAATTATCTTGAAAACCTTTGGTTTTTGCTACTGATACTTCCTGCATACAGGCACAGATGTGTATTCATGGGTTTTATTAATTCATGTGATACTGATGTTAAAAAGGTAGGCATAGTACTTTGTTTCATGAATTTTTAGCATTGATTACTGCCTCCAAACTGTTCCGATATTTTATTTCCAAATGCAACCAGTATTTGGTGTTTGCGCAAAGAACATGGAATTGATTTTCATTCGCGATATTATGTACCTTTATCCCCCATGGATGCAGGCTCAGAAGTGGATATTTATAGCTTTTAAATGATGCTATTGTGGAATTTATGTCTTGTATATTATTTTTTTCTCTTTTCCATTTTCAAGATGATAAGGATAAGGTTACTTTGCTGTATTAACATGCATTGTAAGTGGTACAAATTATGTTTTATGAATAAATAGTGATTTGGTAATGGTTTACATTGTATTATTTTCCAAACATATGACATCCTGAGCTTCGAGTTTGTACCCTGATAAATGGTTGAGAATAAATTGAAATGAAAAGGTGAATAAGGTGAGCCATGTGCATTAATACAAGAACTGATTATACCACAGAAGCACACACCCTTTCTCTTCATCACCACTCATGGTCAATTTCATGCAGATCACTACCTGACATTTACAAATCCCTACTTATTAGTGCTAAGTTGTTTGTCATGACCACACAAAAAGGGGAAGTTACCATATTTCCCTCAATAAGCCCTCTGCTTTCATCTGAGTGGGAGTAGATTACCTGTGTGATGGCCATCTTTTTTGCAATAATGAGACAGATAACATTAATTTTTGTCAGGCTGATTTCAAGATTTATAGTAGCAAGATACAAGAGATTTATAAATGTTGGTGTAAGTATGTAGATAATTTACAAAGCTGTATATACAATATGAGATTTAGAAATATCGGTATTGTTGTTATATGTTTGCAGGAGAAAGCAAGATATTTTTATTGAATGCTGCAAAATGTTGAACTGAATAAAATTACTTAATTAGCCATATGACATAATAGCC